>NC_053160.1:77578480-77893167 GCF_016835505.1 Polypterus senegalus | reverse complement strand
TATTATTGTATTATTAAAAAAATGAGTGCAGTCAAAAGAAAATGAATGCACTCATTACTGAGCCCATAAGTACAAGTAATGAAGAATGGTATAATACATATTATCACTACTTACTCTGTCCCAGCAGCTCATATACACTATTAGACTTCCAAGATATAATTTGTGACTAAATAAAATGGTAAATAGTCAATAAACAATTCAGTAGCTTTGAACAGAAATGAAAAAAGATTGTAACAAATGGATAAATGTTGTATTGCTGAATTAAGTTGTCAGACATTAATGAATAAAGGTTTTTGAAGGTATTAGTACTACTCTGCGGTGGGCTGGCGCCCTGCCCACGGTTTGTTTCCTGCCTTGCGCCCTGTGTTGGCTGGAATTGGCTCCAGCAGACCCCCGTGACCCTGTAGTTAGGATATAGCGGGCTGGATGATGGATGGATGGATGGATTACTACTACTTCATGACTCATCAGCTGAACTTTTTATTTATGCAGAAAGCAGTAGGTTTAATCCGTGTTTATATAATGATCCAGTTCATAACAATACTTCTTCACAGACATGTGATAGCAAAAAACTAAACAATACAAAAAAAAGGAACAAAAAAATAAAATAAAGTAGGATTACATGTACAAAACATTTAAAAAAGAAAGAATGTCACACATTAAAATGTTGGAACTGACTGTTTTACCTGTCCAGCTACTCTACTTATTGACAAAGCAGACTGATGATTTATTTTACATTTTTTTCATTTATACTGTTGTGTTTGATTGTGATCTAGTAAGAGGTCTAGTATTACTTTTTTAGCCAGTTTACTCAAATAAAGTGTAAATGTAACATTTTTTTCTGATAAAAGTTTTTTCTGTATAGTATGACAAACATCTGTATGGAAAAGTACTATTTTTTCACCATACCTTTATTTACTGGTGGAGATTGAATAGTTTTATTTTTTAAAACCTTAAGGGGATTCATCAGTGTACTATGTACAGTTTCCATCATGGATCTCATTAAGATAACTTATCAGCCATGTTTTTCAGACTCTTTTGCATTGTACCTATGAGACATATAGCATGTCAGGTTTTGAATGGTTACTTTCCATCATTCCAGGAAATAAAGCATAATGTCAAACTGCACAGTCTGTTCAAATGGAGGTATACAATACTTATGAATGATCTTTACTGAACCAAAAAAATAAATGTGACTCACTTTTATCACACCATTAAAGCTGAGAGATGCTATCAGTATCTATACCTTCAAAATCAGGCATATAACATTATGTTGGACTGCTGAATTAGATTCTGTATTCAAACTTAATGTAGAGCAACCAACCAGCAATGAATCTTCTCTCAACCTTCAACAGAAGGTTTTATGACTAACGACACACTTACAGCTGTATCCGCTTTCCCCAGATCATCAACTTAATGACAAATCATACATCAATATTTTGTTCTGCTACTCCAATGACCATAAATATGCTACATTAAAGCATACCTCATTATATCTTTAGTGTCTAATGTGGAGACCAGCCAAACCCTTTCCAGCATTTAACTAAAGTTGCATATAATATTGCAATAATGCTGCACTGATGCTATACATGCATAAAACAGATTGCTTGGCTGTTTAATATGATTAAGTGAGTTTCACAAGGAGAGGAAATAAGCCACAATGCCCACTATAAACCCAAACAGAAACTGTGAAGCTTCTTTTTATCTGTTATGTAAATGTGCTTTACTATCTATATTTCTCTCTGCAACTTGTAAACACTGAACATTTATTAAATCGAAATTTCTGCTACCATCACCTGACCTACTTTTAACACTAATATTTTACCTTGTTTATTGATTTTTTGTGCTTTTGAGGAAATTCATGCCAAAATTTGTTAAGCATGCAAGTCATTCACAAGCTACTGTCAACTTAAAAGGTTAGACAGAATATTATCTAAATATTTGCCTGAAAATTACCTATGTAATTTATGTAATTACATAAATGTATGTATTTATGTCTTCCTGCATGTATAAATAGAGTCTATTTTCTATACAGGCTTTGCCATACGTGGATTGCTGAAGGAGGGTAACATAGCAGTATATTATCTAGCAGTATAATCATGCAATTGGGAAGAGTTCTCTACTCTAGTTAGCTACCCTATGGAGCAACACTCGGCAGGATAAAATTAACTAAGAACGTGTGCCAGTACATTTGGATTATCAAAACGCTGCACACTGCTTAGTCTTAACAAATAAAATGTTGTTTCTGTATAGGATGATTGTAAAATTTTCACTCTATAGGATGAACCCATTTGGATGTGTTTCAACAAGACAGGTATTGTTTTTTTAGTTATTTTAAATCTGCCTATCAAAAAGTTATTTAATTGTTGCACATTTTTTTTATTTATTTATTTATTTATTAATTTTATTACAATCAATACATAGCAATCAAGTTTTTACAAAAAAAAAGAATTATGCTAAGAACAGATCGATCCCCACCCTTGAGAGAGAGAGCATGCCAAACGGTGTAAAATTTAAGGCTTGTAAAAATACGTAAATCAACAAATTCTCTGTGCTTTATAAACTCATTTCAAAATATTACTGATTAGATCCTGCCATGTTTTGAAAAAAGTCTGCACAGATCTTCTAACTGAGTATTTGATTTTTTCCAATTTTAAATAATATAACACATCAGTTTCCCACTGACTTAAAAGAGGAGAGTTTGGGTTCTTCCAGTTTATCAGAATAAGTCTGCGTGCCAACAGTGTAGTGAATGCAATCACAATTTGTTTGTCTTTCTCCACTTTAAGACCCTCTGGAAGAACCCCAAACACAGCTGTTAATGGGTTAGGAGGGATTGTGAGTCCAAGGCTGTCTGAGAGGTAATTAAAAATTTTTGTCCAGAATAATGTTAATTTGGTGCAGGCCCAGAACATGTGACCTAGTGAGGCTGGGGCTTGGTTGCAACGTTCGCAGGTTGGATCATGCCCTGGAAACATTTTGGAGAGTTTTAGTCGAGACAGATGTGCTCGATATATAATTTTGAGTTGTATAATTGTATGCTTTGCGCATATGGAGCTTGAGTGAATTCTCTGCATTGCTACTTTCCACTCCTTTTCTGATATATTAATTGAGAGGTCATTTTCCCAGTGTCCTCTTGGATCTTTGAAAGGAAGGGATTGTAAAAGGATTTTATATATTGTAGAGATGGAGTCTAACTCCTTGAAATTGAGCAATAATTTTTGCAGCGTGGATGAGGGTGCAAGATGAGGAAAATCTGGAAGGTTCTGTTTAACAAAGTTCCTGATTTGAAGATAGTGAAAGAAATTTGTAGCTGGAATGTTAAATTTGGAATGTAATTGTTCATAGGATGCAAAGACGTTGCCTATATAAAGATCTCTAAGCAAGTTAATTCCAAATTTTTTCCAGATATTAAAAACTGCATATGTTTAATTGTTGCACATTTTAAGGAAAGTTTTGTTTTTATGTTCTAAATTAGTTAGAATTAGTTAGTCTAAACAGTTGCTTTGTTGAATGTATTATTGTGATTTTTAAAAATGTACTCTTTTACCCTTATAAATGAAATTCAATAAATCTTTTATCTATACTTATAGTTTAACTGAGAATTGTTCCCAGCACTCTGTGCCTGCAATTACAAAAGAGCTGCATTATTATTTTTACGGTATTATGAAAAATTTGCAATTAACCCTGACATAATTATTTATTATGTTTAAAAAGTTAAACGTGAATAAAAGGCCAGTAACCCCTTTAACACTTCAATTATATTCCTAAGTGCAATTTTCAGCTAAGCAAAAATTAAGATAAAGCCAGCATATTGACAAATAATATACTATAAACCTACCCATCCATCTGCTTTGTCCAGTACAGTGTCAATAGGAACCAAACTATATTCATGTGGCATCATACACAAGGCAGATTTCAATACCAATCTATGGCAAGGAACACTTAGCAAACAAGTAATGTTCACATACTTGTTCATACCAAGTTAGTTTAAAATTGCCAATCAACCAAATGTATATGTCTGTGGGATTTGGGAGGAAAACAAAGAACCCACAGAAAAACCACTGGACTATGAGGAGAATTTGCAAATTATCAAAAGAAAGTAACCATGACAGAAATCAAACACTTGTACTTGCAGCTGTGAGACAGAAATGCCAACCAGTGTACCACTGTTTAAATGAGCATAGCTTAGGTTATTCTTGATTTATATCAATATATGATACTATATTATTCATATTTAGTACACAACAATTTAAATGGACTTGTTTATTACTTATATGTTTGGGGTAGTGAAAATATTAAATATTTCTTTATGAAATATGAAATATGAAGTATTCCTTTATAAAAATCAACAGCCTGTGGATCTTCAAAATTCTCATCTATACAGTATGTTTTTATAATAATATATAAAACTACATTCTGTTTCTGTCAGTAGTTGTTGTACTAAATTGCTACATAATATAGAGCTCATCATTTGTTCATCTTATGCTCCACTGGTTTTTGAATACCCAGGTCAACCTGGGTACCCAGGTCACACCGAAGAGTAGTTACTAAATTAGGTGTCCCACTGATTTTTAATACTATGTTGCTAAATAACTGAACTAATTCAGATTCCATGTCACTACATGGCTCCTGCAGTGAGACTATCAATAGATATCCCACTATACTCAGAAATGTGTAGTTTGAACAAAGTAATAAAATGTAGTTGTTATCCAATTAACTCTAATACTATTCATCAAATACCATACATGCATACATGATAGGATGAGAAATATGATGGAAGTGATTAAAGCTGAAAAACTCAAAAATATGAAAAGTAAAGAAATGCAAGAGGTAATGTAAGCTAGTGTCAAGCCTGCCTACGCTTCACTATAGACAGAAGCAGGGGCAAGGCTACATCATTAAGCAACAGACTTTGGATTTCCCCAGTATGATGCAGTTCTGATAGTTCCTAGATGTGATAACAGAGTGGTTTTCATACAATTCTGCAAAAAGAAATGCTATAAACCAGCATCAGGAAATCAAACCAATGGCAATGAGGTGTGGTGAAAAGAAACCAGCCTTCGATTATAATAGCAAATGGCGCAGCCCACTCTTGAACTTTATCAGGATGCAGAATATGTGTTAAGTAACACATTCTAAGAGAAATGTCCACATCTGGAATAATTAATCTATTTTATACTCATTGGCCATCCCTGCAATTCCTTTCAAGTAGAAAAACTGGTCTTAACAGTTCTATGTAGTGTGCAAGTGATCTGTACAGTGTGAGCAAGAAGAATTTGAATTGAGGATGCCAGGACCCACATCTCTAAAACATGAAATACTGTAGCATGTGTTTTGTTCTATCCAGCATAAATATTGCGTTTTTGCTTGGAAAAACCTTGTTGTGTATATTCTTTATTTACTGGTGACCTGCCAACTTTTGGGAAGAAAGCCTAATATAGTCAGCTAAGGTTGTGTGATATAGTTGATCCAAGACTTTATGTTCAATTCTGAATGCTCCAGAAATCAGACGTGACTTCCTGTACTAAGGACTGAAAGCACTTTTCATTGGTGGCAGTGGCAGTTCATTGTGATCTATAAGCTCTAACCTGATAGGCTGTTCTACATGGCTGGTGTGGCAATTAAAGGCATCAAAAACCCTGGACAGATGTTTAAGGCAAATCCATACCTGTACACCTGTGGTGTGTGTGGGTGGCAGGTAAAAGTCTACAGGATCACAAACTGTAGGTGGGTTGTTCATTAGCTATGTGTGTTGTGGCAAATGTAAAGGAGTGTTTTTCATTGGTGTTATTAAACTCTTAAAAATAATGGTTCTTTAATGGCTATTTATGGTTCTTTACTTGGTCGTGTGGTTTCTCTTAGAACTATTACTTGACAATGCAGCATTTCATTCTGGTAAGGGCTCTTTGCATATAAAGTTGGTTCTTTGTGTGTCAAAAACTTCCTAATATGCAGAAAAATGCTGAAATGTTTAATGTATGGTATTTATTCATGGTTATTTACTGTGTGGAGCCTGTTATGTATCTAAATAAATAAATGTTCTTTATGGAACCTTCATATGGATAAGTCTTTTGGGTATCAAAAATGATAACTCTATGGCATCGTTCTGAACAACCACTCTGGCATCTTTATTTTTAAGACTGTATAATAGATCACAGACTAAAAACAAGCTAAACTTCAGTGTATAGAAGTAAACATAATTAGTGCTTTATTTAACCTGACACAACAATAGCAAGACTTCAATGGAAGGTTATAACCAGAACTTTACGTACACGCTTAATATCTGAATATAAAAGTGTAAAATCAAAAACCTTTTTACTTAAAATCCACAACTAAAATGTACCATTTTTGAAACTTTCAAAATGCACAAAGTGAAACTTGTTTTCTTATTTTGAGAAGACTCTGACATCTTTCCTGTTTTGATAAGCAGTCAAACCACAGATCACATCTCCGAGAAAGCGGAAACCACAGGTTATAGAAAAGAAAAAAAAAAAAGAATTCTGAGCCTTTTGGCATTATGACCAGAGAGCTCCCCCAGCCGTGTGAACAGGTACAGTAGAGTTGTCCATGATACCTTACAAGTCTATACTTGTACGAATATACTTCAAATGATCAACTTACTGTTTGCTCCTTTTTCCACAATCCTATTTAGTTTATATATTATATAAACACACATATATCCACATAGACGCAGACATGCATGTGCACAAAATAAACGTGTAATATACAATTTTACCACCGACATCAAAGACACGACACTGCTGACAGTTTTCGTCCGCTTTCGCTATTGTTTATTTATTACCTGACAATTAAAATGCGTCTCGTAGTCGACGCTCCTTTTCCTTTCTTTTGCAAAGAAAAATGTGTTCTTGGAGAATAAAGTATTGTTTTAATCAGCCTTTTTTTATACAGGTAGTGATAATCAAGGCGCAGCAAAAGCCCCGAAGGGATTTTCCTTGAACAACAAGGAGAGTCGTGATGTGGTGAAGCCGCCCATCTACGTCGATGACATAATTACCCTCACATGAACTTTGACGGACCAAATAAATAAATGACCTATGGTTCTACAATGGGATGCCTGGCCGACGATGCCCCCCGTTCTGTCGGCTTTTGTCTTTCACAGAGAACTCGACGGCGTACGAGTGACTTTACAGGCTATCACACGCGGTCTACCTGCAGTCTTTCACTGGGCGCATCGTCTGTGATTTTTTTTTTTTTTGTTGTGTTTTACTGGCCTTTAATTTTTCTTCTCAAATTAAACTGAAAGATCTGACATGAAATATGACGTGCAAGCAGTCATTAAAATGTATTTCAGAAAAAACATTCATACACCAACGAACGCCTTAAGAAAACTAGCAAAATTTCTCAACGTGAATTCTTGGCAGAATACTATGGATGCGCCTTAGGAGTATTAGGAGTATCAATTAAATTGCGTCCCCCGCGTCTCGCAGTGAAGCCGGCAGCCCACCAGCTGCAACCACGCGTTTAAAAAGAGAATCGCATATGCTAGACCTTAAATAGATTCACTTGTCAAGCTAGTAACAGCACACATCACAGTGATATATTTACAGAAATACTTAAATAATAAACATACAATACATTCATAGATTTTATCAACTTGGTTCAAGTGTATATACAGATAAAATTTCCATGCCTGTTTACCTAAGCAGTAAATATACACATAATTATACATATGTTATACATATACATTTTTATAGGTTCGTTACACCAATGTTTGTCAATATGTGAGGTTAAGTTAGTTAGAAACTTGTAAAACCGGCTGAAATTAAGCACACTCTAATCTTTAAACACATCGAGGTATAAGTAACAAACTAACTATTGTATGTGATGCGCATCTTATTCCTGACAATAAAAACCTAAACTATCTGGCGTAGACAACTGTGGTCGGGCTATAACAAGGAACAAAGACTGTAGGGTTCTTGTTGTTTAATAAATGTGCTTTATATACACAGCATATACAATAATATTACCATAAAAACGGCAAATTAAATGTACAACGATTCATTCAATCTCCGGTAAATCTAACCCAGTGTCTTCGTGAAATGTAGCATTAAGTGGTAAAATTCAAATAAATTTAAATAACTGCCTACAGATGCCGTTTTGTCTTTGGGTTTGCCTTGTACGTTAGCCAGATAATTCTCTTTTAAAACTCAATAAAACTCCAGTCGAACCAAAAAGAACAATAAAAGGATTTTACTAAATGTCCATTTCCATTGTTTCGTTTTATATTCCCACTGAGACAGAAAGAAATTTTGCATTACCCAGTGAGTTGCGCTTCCTGGTGCTGCTCACTTCTTGCTATTTCTTTTGTCTTATAGAAAATCAGAAGGATGCTTATCGTGCAGATAGTCCATTTCCGTGCAGAACGCATTTCTCGAGCAGTATTAGTTGAGACCTGCTCAATTGTTTCCCTGTATTTTCAAGTCGAAATAATTAGCTGTATTCCACCCTCCGTTTATTGCATTGAGACCTCGCTGTTGCACACATAACCCAGTCACCCGGCACACTCACTTTAGCCCTAAACAGAAAGCCAGCTGCTTGATTGAAACCGACATCCGCCAACCAAAAGCCGCTTGCGTTGGTTGCATGCAAATTAATGTATTATAGGGCCAATAAGAGGGGGCGGAGGCGTGCCCGAGCTTTGAAGTTTTGTCAGCGCTCGCTCGTGTGAGACTACCCGCTCTTGTAAAGAGCACATCTGCTGGTGGGGGAGATGAGTCGAAGCTGGTTGTCGAATTTTGGAGACCACGATATCGAAGTAATTTAGGGAATTTATGGAATATTCGTATAGAAGAGATAAGGAGCAAGGAAAATAACCAAGAATGTTAACAAATAATACTTAGTAATTACTTTAGTGCAGCATTAAAACGCATAGCGTGACCGTATGCAAAGACGTGGTGTTTTTTCACGTTCTTTTGAGAACCGCAAATTTGACCCCGTCACTCAGTAATCGAAGTGCTTAGAAATGTATAACAGGGAACTTTAGGAAAAGGTCAAACAGCTTTTCACGTCCCCAAAATATACTCTTTGTTTGAAAAGTGTCTACTGAATTTTTCCGCAGTTAAAAAATGTCACATTAATATGTGTGTTAGTAGATTACGAAATAATAGTCCACAAAAATATATTACTATATAAAAGTTGCAGGCTTCAGTTTGGTGACAAAACAAAACAGTTTGGTGGCTTAAAAATTTCATCACAAGTTCTATACTATATATAGCATCAGACATTCCTTATACTTATGGAAAATTGTTAATGCCTATTTAATGTGTGCAACATGCTCCACATCACATTTGCAAGAAACTTTCAGACTAGTTGGTCCTTCAGATTAAAATGTTTTTTTCCCTTAATGACTGGATTCCAAGGGTTTATTTTCAATGTATCATGATGTTTACTTGACTATATGTTTTGGACCTTTTGACTTTCCTTAATATAAAATTATTGTTATTTATATTTAAAAAAAAAAGTTTTTAAGAGCATAAAAAGTTAATTAGATATGTGTAATGTATATTTTTATGTACATACAGTGCAGTATTACGTAGTACTTTTGTTTTCAGTATGTATGTTGAAATGTGTTTTTGTGTTTTAAGTACGCAATTTTTAAGTGAGTGTGGTAATCTGAGCTTGTAAGTGGTGCTACACTATACTGCATAAAATACATTCATTTGGAATTCCGTCAACAGAGAATATGTGTTCACTATTACTAGTATACAAATAGAGATAAACCAAGGGCAGAATGGTTTGCACTGTGGTTAGCACTGCAGCCTCAATATTTCAGAGTCCTGTGCCTTAATTACAAACCTAGTTATTTTGTCTGTGTGGAATTTATATGCTGTTTCTCAATATTTGTGTGGCTTTAATCTAGGCATGCCAGTTTTCATGTCAAGTTAGTATTGTGTGAGTGTGTGCAAGAGTGGGCCCTGTGATGGACTGGCACTAGTTTCAGAATTATTTCCTGTCTGGGATAGGTTCCAGTCTCTCCATGAGATTAAATTGGATTGAGCAGGTTTGAGATTATTATACATAATGAAGAGATTTATTATTATTAGATTATTATGCATATTATAAATAAAGCCAAAAAACACATATTAGAATAATAATATTAAAAAGGTTCTAATAGGCTTTTCAGGTAATCCCAGAATTATTCAGCTAAAATCACTATTACAAGACACCAGTTTAAATAAAAATGCAATAGACAATAAGAATACAAAGCACAAATAATCATATTTTCAGTAACCGATACATATTAGACATGCCTAAAATTCAAACATAAAGAAATTATAAAAATAATGTAGCAATAATTATAGAATACAACATAAAAGTAACATAAATGTTTAGAAAAGTTTTAAAGCCATGATTTTAGTAGCCTAGTTTGTGGATAATAACTTCCTTGGCAAAGTGTAGGTGGTGCACACATAAAAAAGTTTGACTGTACTCTTCAGACCTGTCTGTGAGGATGGTACTGCTGCTGAAGCACTACAATAATGAGGTTTTTGTGAGAAGGTTGATTGGAAGCATGATGGATCTTAGATGAGTTAAGATTTATAGAAAGCTGATTACAAACATGTTAACATTACTCTCAAATCTTCCTGTATGAAAAAAAAAACCTAAAGCAGTATGAGCGAATCAATTTCTTTACAATCTTTTAATCATAAAAGCAAAAAAGCAGCAATCTCCAATGACAAATAACTAATGGAGAACCTGCTTAAAACATAACATTGAAGGCATATTAAGTCCAAGTATTTACTGGGAAAACACACATCTTTGGACTTTATATTTACACAAACATATATAAATCTTGTCACATCTGTGCTACTGAGTTGCACAAAAGATGTGCAAGAAAGGTCTGAGCAAATTTTTTTATTTTTTTTATTTTTTGGCACTTGGAGTAGCAGTACTTAAGCTTTATTCAACACTTGATCCTTTATTCAAACACCCAGCAAGGCAGACATCACCCTGGATGTCTTCAATTTTCAAGCTCAATTTCTTGAGTTTAAAAGAACCCATAGGTGTCTTCTTAAAGAAGATTCAGCTGTACAGAAAGAGGCACAGCAAGGGGCTGGGACAGGGTTAGGTGCAGTCTGCACGGGATAGAGATAAAACAGAACAACAGGTGAGTCAATAAATCTTATAAAGCATCAGTAAAGTGGTTATTCATCTATGCAATGTTTCCTACTAAAATAATTCAATTTTGTAATGATCATCTGCAGGTTAAGTGAGAAATATTTCACTTGATATTGCATACTGCATTATAAAACTCGTGAATCCTTCATATTAACAAGTAATGTTTCCACCAGGAGAGATAAATAACCTACCTACCAATGTTTCATAAGCATAATGAAGACCAAAAGAAGCCTTTGTTAATGTCTCGTAACATAAGAGTAAATGAGTAATAGATGCTTTTTTGCAGCACCTAAAGTATAGATATACTAGCAAATCTTGCTTGCAAAAATTTCACAAGAATAAAAGTGTTAATGAAATGATGATCAGGGAGAGAAGAACATCACACGTTTCAGTAAGAAAGGAGATTATTTTAATAAATAGTGAGAGACTCAATATTAGAATAATCACTTGATTAATATGGGATGTTATTATAGTCAATTACAACAGCATGAATATTTACAATCAAAGTGTAACATGAATAGGTTAACAGAACATATTGGATAAGAAGGGAAATGCAGGGCACATGTAAGTCAGTATATGTGAAGTGTGGTTGTCAGGTAATGTATTATACCAACATCTATAGCAAGTGTTGGAAAACGCAATCTGTTGCATAAATGTTATTGTAAGCGAAAATATTCCTCTGTGTGTAACCCGCAGGTACCCGTACATTTAACCTGGGTTTCAATGTAATTCCAGAAAATGTAGTGTACATCTTATCATGGGTAAAAACAGGGCCTGGCAAATAAATCTAATGTTAAAAATTAAACATTTGTCATTGTGACTTGGTGATAGTCATACAATATATGCTAAACAATCAGGGAATTGCTTACGCCGTAATATAAAGGAAATATCTTGTTTTGAGTTGTCAGTGTTATGGAATCCCTATAACTTTTCCGTCGTAATGTTTCTTGTTGTCTGGCTGTTTGCCGCTGCTCTTGAGAAAGGTTGTGTGTGTAATTGGTTTTTCATTCACTGTCTCGGTGTAAGTCTTGCTACCACTGATCTTCATATAATGTCGCTCTGTGGTTTGTCATATGTTGTCTTTGTTGTTCTAAGGCATTTTGCCTGTGTTGGTTGGTCTGGGGTAATGTAGATGTTTCTGCTTTTGTGCGTTGGTGTGAGTATGTAGGCCTGCGAGACCATTTCTGATGGTCAACAAGGTGCTGAAAGTATTCTTTAGAAATGTTGGCCCATATTGATAGGATAGCATCTTGCAGTTGATGGAGATTTATGGGGTGCACATCCAGGGCACGAAGCTCCCGTTCCACCACATCCCAAAGATGCTCTATTGGGTTGAGATCTGGTGACTGTGGGGGCCATTTTAGTACAGTGAACTCATTGTCATGTTCAAGAAACCAATTTGAAATGACTCAAGCTTTGTGACATGGTGCATTATCCTGCTGGAAGTAGCTATCAGAGGATGGGTACATGGTGGTCATGAAAGGATGGACATGGTCAGAAACAATGCTCAGGTAGCCCGTGGCATTTAAACGATGCCCAATTGGCACTAAGGGGCCTGAAGTGTGCCAAGAAAACATCCCCCACACCATTACAACACCACCACCAGCCTGCACAGTGGTAACAAGGCATGATGGATCCATGTTCTCATTCTGTTTACGCCAAATTCTGACTCTACCATTTGAATGTCTCAACAGAAATCGAGACTCATCAGACCAGGCAACATTTTTCCAGTCTTCAACTGTCCAATTTTGGTGAGCTTGTGCAAATTGTAGCCTCTTTTTCCTATTCGTAGTGGAGATGAGTGGTACCTGGTGGGGTCTTCTGCTGTTGTAGCCCATCCGCCTCAAGGTTGTGCGTGTTGTGGCTTCACAAATGCTTTGCTGCATACCTTGGTTGTAATGAGTGGTTATTTCAGTCAAAGTTGCTCTTCTATCAGCTTGAATCAGTTGGCCCATTCTCCTCTGACCTCTAGCATCAACAAGGCATTTTCGCCCATAGGACTGCTGCATACTGAATGTTTTTCCCTTTTCACACCATTCTTTGTAAACCCTAGAAATGGTTGTGCGTGAAAATCCCAGTAACTGAGCAGATTGTGAAATACTCAGACCGGCCCGTCTGGCACCAACAACCATGCCACGCTCAAAATTGCTTAAATCACCTTTCTTTCCCATTCTGACATTCAGTTTGGAGTTCAGGAGATTGTCTTGTCCAGGACCACACCCCTAAATGCATTGAAGCAACTGCCATGTGATTGGTTGATTAAATAATTGCATTAATGAGAAATTGAACAGGTGTTCCTAATAATCCTTTAGGTGAGTGTATATATATATATTTACTGTATATAGATAGCTAAGGAAGGTATGGATGGGTATGAGGCTGTTATAGCAAGAGTACAGAGGGAGACTGCCTTTTGGACTATGTGTTTCCCTAATATAGTGGGTGGCAGCATCTCTAGTATGGATTATTTTTGGACACCCAGAGGGCTATATAGGATTTGCAGTTAAGATGGGCAGCTCTGCTGGGGTATTTGGATACCGCTAGAGGGAGGTGCTGGGGACACGTTCCACAGTCAAGGGAAAATTCCAGTTGATCCAGAAGTACTGTCTGATTACAGTGCTGATGTGCCAGAAGTACTCCAGCATCGTGGTTAAAAAAAGAATGCTTTTTCCTTCCCATGGTAAGTCAGAGTTGGGAGTGGTGATGTTCAGTGCTCACCTGGGAGGAGTAAAGGAGAAAAAAAGAAAAAGGAAAAGAAAGAAATTATGTTGATGAAAACAACTTTTAAAGGCATTTGTTAAAATAAATATATTTATTTGCATCTGCAATGTTGGTCTTGTTTGTGACGTGTGAGTCCCTGTCTTGCACCCTAAAACACAAGGCTGAGTCTCAGTACTTGAGCAAAACCAGCTTTATTCAGCTTGAAACAGGAATAGCACAGTTATTTATTGTAGCGTGATCTACCACTATCCTATACACAGACACAGCAATCAGGCAGGGTCGTGGCCAAGTAATACCGTTCCCTGCATTTATAATATTCATTGCACCACCCATCAACAACAGGTGCTTATAGCATGACCGCAGTCAGCTCAGATTTGCTTTCGCTGCGAGCTGCTGCAACACTGGGAGCCTGTGGTTGCCACGGCAACAGAAAAGTTGTCTTCCACAGGAACAGAGATCGTGCTTCGGGATGCTCTTCAACATGTTGTCCCATTGAGGGGAGTCCCAAAACAGTTTAGAAACCTTACATCTCCCCCCTCAGCTTTGTCCACACCGGTGTGACCTGAGTGCAACTGTGCAATGGGTCACACCTCAGCACCACACTGGAACTGTGTGAGGTTTTTTTTACAGTGGCTGGAGTGCCAATCCTGCCACTAACTCCCAAGTATTCCCTGCAAGTTGGAGGACCTGCTTGCAGGGCTGGATGCAGAATAAGGTCATACCCGAAATGAAGCAATTGCAGATAAAGGGGCTTGTAAAAATCATCCATGGGGCTCCTTGAATACAGATATCTAGTGGCAGTATAAACTGGCAAAGTAATCTTTTTGCTAATATATATATATTTTAATTTCTTTTATCTATTTCAATACTCAAACATATATTACATGTATTGATTTGTATTTTGTTCCAGTTTATTGTTGTTAAATCAACATATAAAAAGAATTTTTCATCTAATTTTCTGGATTAGCATTCATCTACTTTTTTCTGAAGCAAAAGTCTTAGGTGTTTGACAGTCAGTCTTGTATTGGGAAGGAGTCTGAGGCAAACATAATTCTTATATTACTGGATACTGCAATCAGCATGTGATCACAAGAGACCTTGTTATAAATAAAAGTCCCCCTCAATTAAAAAATAAACAGAATTATATTAAAGGTGGGCATAGTACGGAGCAAAGAGGTACCCATCAATCAGGTCAATGTTCCTTTTCATTAAAGATTTTGTGTTTTGTCCTTGCTTTTACCTGTAAAGTTTTTACTATAAATTATTGCGCAAATGTACTAATGTTGTGCTGTGCCATTGTTTACACTTTATGCTATGTATTTAAATATTAAAAATAAATAACACAGAAGATCTTGCTGAACCATTATCAAAAATGTGCTACTCGTTTTCAAGACTAGTCTTTTCTCAAAAATTGAAATGTTTCTTTTGAGACTTATTATAGGCTGGTGAAAAATGAAGTGACAAAAAGATAATACAAGATATTTAACAATCTGTCTAAAGAACAATGACAGGAACTGAGAAAAGTAAGGAGTGGCCAAACTGTTATTATTATAGCTAAAAGAAAAAAGAAAACGGGCTATTTTTCTGGCAAATTTTTGAAGACTGGGATTTGTAAATGTTGCTGATGTGTTTTACAAAGGAACACACTTTTATTTGAAACTTTAGATCTATTACACTGTTAAAATCATACTCATTTATGTTCACAGCTACTTTTATTGAGATTTTCCAGGAGTCTCATATGACCTCCCTTCCATCATTTTTGGTGATATACATGAAATAGCTTAACTGTCCTCAGAGGAGTATTAAAGAAATTGTTTATCTATCCAACAACTTTACCAGATAAGTTTACAATAAGACATCCAACTCACAAGTGTCATTGTTCAGGTTTCACTGCTGCATTCAGCAGTGTCTCTTAATAGATGAGAGGCTAAATAACTTGATATGAGCCATTCATTATAATGGGTAAAGAAAGTCACAATACTTTTTAAAAAATCATGCTTTTCATTGTATGATATTCTGAAAAAAAAAATTTTTTCGGCTACAGAAGCTGGCTCTTGGGACATGGAATGTCACCTCTCTGAAGGGGAAGGAGCCTGAGCTAGTGCGTGAGGTTGAGAGATTCCAGCTAGATATAATCGGGCTCACCTCAACGCACAGCTTGGACTCTGGAAGCAATCTCCTTGAGAGGGGCTGGACTCTCTACCACTCTGGAGTTGCTCCCGGTAAGAGGCGCCAAGCGGGTGTGAACATACTTATTGCCCCCCGATTGGAGCTTGTTCATTGGGGTATACCCTGGTGGACGAGAGGGTGGCCTCCCTCCGCCTTCGGGTGGGGGGATGGGTCCTGACTGTTCTTTGTGCATATGCACCGAACAGCAGTTTGGAGTACCCACCCTTTTTGGAGTCCCTGGAGGGGGTGCTAGAGGGCATACCTTCTGGGGACTCCCTCGTACTGCTGGGAGACTTCAATGCTAACGTGAGCAATGACAGTGAAACCTGGAAGGGCGTGATTGGGAGGAATGGCCACCTCGATCTGAACCCGAGCGGTGTTTTGTTATTGGACTTCTGTGCTCACCACTGATTGTCCATAACGAACACCATGTTCAAGCATAGGGGTGTTCATATGTGCACTTGGCACCAGAACACCCTAAGCCTCAGTTTGATGATCGAATTTGTGGTCGTGTCGTCAGACTTGTGGCCACATGTCTTGGACACTCGGGTGAAGACAGGGGCGGAGCTGTCAACTGATCACCACCTGGTGGTGAGTTGGCATCAGTGGCGGGGGAGGATGCCAGTCAGGCCTGGTAGGCCCAAACGTGTTGTGAGGGTCCGCTGGGAATGTCTGGCAGACTCCTCTGTCAGAAGTAGCTTTAACTCTCAGCTCTGGCAGAACTTCAGTCACGTCCCGAGGAAGGGGGGGGACATCAAGTCCGAATGGGCCATGTTCCATGCCCTATTTTTTAGGTGGCTGACCAGAGCTGTGGCCGTAGTCGGTGCCTGTCGTGGCAGCAATCCCCTTTGGTGGGCACTGGTGGTGAGGGATGCCGTCAAGCTGAAGAAGGAGTCCTACCGGCCCCTTTTGTCCTGTGGGACTCTAGAGGCAGCTAATAGGTACCGGCAGGCCAAGCGGAATGCGGCTTCGGTGGTTGGTGAGGCAAAAACTTGGGCGTAGGAGGAGTTTGGGGAGGCCATGGAGAACGACTTTCAGACGGCTTTGAGGAGATTCTGGTTCACTGTCCAGTGTCTCAGGAGGGAGAAGCAGTGCAGTGTCAACACTGCATATGGTTGGGATGGTGCGTTGCTCGGGACGTTGTGGGTCGGTGGGGGAAGTACTTCGAACACCTCCTCAATCCCACTAACATGCCTTCCAATGAGGAAGCAGAGGTTGGGGACTCGGAGGTGGGCTCCCCCATGTCTGGGACTGAGGTCACCGAGGTGGTCAAAAAACTCCTTGGTGGCAGGGCCCCAGGGGTGGATGAGATACGCCCGGAGTTCCTCAAGGCTCTGGATATTGTAAGATTGTCTTGGTTGACACGTCTCTGCAACATCGCATGGACATTGGGGACAGTGCCTCTGGATTGGCAGACCGGGGTGATGGTCCCCCTCTTTAAGAAGGGGCACCGGAGGGTGTGTTCCAACTACAGGGGGATCACACTCCTCAGCCTCCTTGGAAAAGTCTATTCGGGGGTTCTGGAGAGGAGGGTTCGTCGGATAGTCGTACCTCGGATTCAGGAGGAACAGTGTGGTTTTCGTCCTTGTGGCGGAACAGTGGACCAGCTCTACACCCTTAACAGGGTCCTGGAGGGTGCATGGGAGTTTTCCCAACCAGTCTACATGTGTTTTGTGGACTTGGAAAAGGCTTGCGACGTGTCCCTCGGGAAATCCTGTGGGGGGTGCTCTGGGAGTATGGGGTACCGGACCCCCTGATAAGGGCTGTTCGGTCCTTGTACAACCAGTGTCAGAGCTTTGTCCGCATTGCCGGCAGTAAGTCGAACCCGTTTCCAGTGAGAGTTGGACTCCGCCAGGGCTGCCCTTTGTCTCCAATTCTGTTCATAACTTTAATGGACAGAATTTCTAGGCACAGCCAGGGTGTTGAGGGGGTCCGGTTTGTTGGACTCAGGATTGGGTCACTGCTCTTTGCAGATGATGTTGTCCTGTTTGCTTCATCAGGCTGTGATCTTCAGCTGTCTCTGAATCGGTTCGGAGCTGAGTGTGAAGCGGCTGGGATGGAAATCAGCACCTCCAAATCCAAGACCATGGTCCTCAGCTGGAAAAGGGTGGAGTGCCCTCTCAGGGTTGGGAGCAAGTTCCTGCCCCAAGTGGAGGAGTTCAAGAATCTCAGGGTCTTGTTCACGGGTGAGGGAAGAATGGAGCATGAGATCGACAGGCGGATCGGTGCGGCGTCTGCAGTGATGCGGGCTCTGCATCGGTCTGTCATGGTGAAAAAGGAGAGGAGTTGTAAGGCAAAGCTCTCAATTTACCAGTCGATCTATGTTCCTACCCTCACCTATGGTCATGAGCTATGGGTAGTGAACGAAAGAACGGGATTGCAAATACAAGTGGCTGAAATGAGTTTCCTCCACAGGGTTTCTAGGCTTTCCCTTAAAGATAGGGTGAGAAGCTCAGTCATCCGAGAGGGGCTTACAGTACAGTCACTGCTCCTCCGCATCGAAAGGAGTCAGATGAGGTGGCTCGGGCATCTGATCAGGACATCTGATCCAACCGAGAGGAGGCCCCAGGGAAGACCCAGGACATGCTGGAGGGACTATGTCTCCCGGCTGGCCTGGGAACACCTCGGGATTCCCTCGGAAGAGCTAGAAGAAGTGGCCGGCCGGGGAGAGGGAAGTCTGGGCATCCCTGCTCAAGCTGCTGCCCCTGCGACCCAACCTCGGATAAGTGGAAGAAGATGGATGGATGGAAAAAATCATTTTTATTTAAAGGTTTATAGAGGCACTAGCTGTGCTACCCATCTAAGACGGGTAGTCTTAGTAATCTACATAGACCTCAGCGTAAATGTTTGTAATGCACTATGCAATGCATATGTCTCTATTGTGTCCCACTTGTTATGGGATGCGTGAAAGCAGTGTTAATAATGTGTGATGCACCATCTATTGGAATGACAAAGGCAATGCATTTTATCATTAGAAATGTTTGTGATGCACCAATTTTGGAATGACAGAGGCATATCAACTGGATGGAAGCACAGAGAAACAGACATGTTTCCTTTTATTAGGGTGGATTATTGTCACAGGTGCAGAGTACAGTGATATTTTTACTTGCTACGCAAATTATCCTACATAGATATGAGATCCATGCAGTATAAAATAAAAAAGTAATGTATTTTGATATATTCTTGTTTGTCATGATGCTGGAAGGAAGTTGGGTATGCAAGTATGAATTTGGCAGTATTCTGTACATGTGACTGCACTACTATTGTACTACTTCTACTTGTGTATGTTTGGTAAATTCAACTTTCATGTTTTTTCATTCATTCATATATTCATTCTACCAAATTATAAAAATATTTCTGCATAGATTATCAGTTATTAAGGAGCAAGATCAAACCATTTTTGAATCAATTAGTGGAATGGTTCTATGGCAGAAGCCCCAGTTCCTTCTTGAACTTGTGCAGCAAAAATACTGCAAACAGGACTCCACCACCAATGCACAACACACATAATAATGGCCCAGAAATGGATTATTAACCTTAAATAACAGCGCAAAGCATTTGATAATTTGCCAAATTAGAGGTTACTCTGCTACATACTAAAACATGCACAATGCCAGATGAAATTAATTTCAACAAGAATAAACAAAATATAAATCTAGTACTGGCGGAATTTTAAAAATGACAGTGGAAACTCAAGAAACCCAGGAAACAAGCAAGTTAGTGGATGTAATAATAGTACACTGCTATAAGTACATGCAGTCTACATCAATGACAAGCTAGACTGGTCTAGTAACACATAAGAACTATACAGTATGAAAAAAATCAGACGGGATTCTTTTTTCTTAGGAGACTACATTCCTTTAATGTGGGCAGTGAAATCCTCTATGTGTTCTATAATTCTTTGATAGCTAGTGCAATTTTCTATGCTGTAGTGTAAAACCACTTCAATGGAGGCGCACTGCATCAACAAGCCGATTGACAAGGTAGACTCAGTTATGGGGTGCACTCTCGACCCTCTAGAGGTTAGTGGCAGAAGTTCTTTGGTGGTGGTTGTTGTTTGTTATAATGCTTCTTAAGTTTCTGTAAAAAGATAAATTTCCCCTGTGGGACAAATAGATAGATAGATAGATAGATAGATAGATAGATAGATAGATAGATAGATAGATAGATAGATAGATAGATAGATAGATAGATAGATAGATTAATGGCCCCCTCAACATATAGAAGCGTGAGTCAGCTAGGAAGAGAGAGAAAAAAGAAAAGAGAAGGAAGCGGAGGTTGCAGGAGGAAGCAAGTGAGGAGAGAGAAAGCCGGTGCGAGAGAACAAACGAGAGCAGGTTCGCGGCTGCTGAGCAGGCAGCCTGGGTGTTTGGCCGACACCCGGGGAAGTAGTAGATGTGGTCACTACCGTAGAGAATACTTTTATGAAGGACAGGAGTGACCGGAAGGTGCAGAACTCTCCGCGTAAGGTAGCGGGAGTCTGGACTTGGGACGTGGTATCCCCTGCGTGAGAGCCTTGGATGTGGGGGAATTCCCAAGTTGCTGCCCAGGGGAGCCGACCAGAGCCAAGGATCTGTGTGGCAATCGGAACAGCAGAAGTAGGAATAAAGAAGGTCAGCTGCAGAGAGAGAGAGTGTCTCACCGGCTGCAGTGCCCAAACGGGATAAGTAGGTGAGACGCTAGTTTAGAAGAAGCACCAGGCTTGACATTGGTTTTTAAAAGACTGCTTCCTGATGAATGTTTTAACCTCGTTTTCAAGGATTGTTTTTCGTATTGTTTTTAACCTCCATATTTTCTTTAATGGATTATTTATTTAATGGAACATTTGAAAAGCACTGCATTTATTTTGAACACTGTTGAACTTTGTTTTCGTTGTCTGTTGAATAAAAGCACTTTGCACATTTGTACCATCCCCTTGCTCCATTGTAATTGCCTTACTGTCTAGCTCACCTCGTTTATAACTACCGACGGTGTAGGGTTCAAGAGCTCCCATATAATACCTATGTTCAGTTTGCTAAATCCATTTTTTTTTCTCACATATTGTAAGATAATACAAGTTAATTTAATTAGAGAATTGTGCAAGTCAGTTTTGCTCCGTGATGAACTGGTGCCCCTGCTTGCTCCTGAGTTGGTTTCTGCTTTGCGCTTAATACTATTTGGGGAGGCTAGCCTTCCACACAACCAAAAAATTTGATTAACCAGGTTTATGTTTTGGATGAACACAAAAATTAGTACATTTAATTAATATACTGCAACAGTAAGACTCATATAAAAACATCTAACTGGAAAATGCTTTAATAATGTTTAAATAAATAATTGTTCCAGTAACAATAGTAATACTGTACATAAGGTAATTTTATTTTTGCTATTTCCTTAGTAATTCACTTTTCTTTTTTACATTTTATCAAATCTTTAGCGGGTCCCATTTATCAACTCTCATCACTCCCATCTCATCCATATCAACTTATTTTTCCAGTGAATGATTTCTAATTATTTTGCATGATCCTTAAATCTAATTCATGCACTTCTCTGCTCGACTCCCATCCTACTCCTTAAGTCAAAGCATGTTTATTATTCCTTTTTCTTTAATTAAATTGTATTATTAACTCTTCTCTCTCCTCTGGTGTAACCCCCAATTGTCTTAAAATTGTGACCCTACTATGAAAAATGCTGGTAGTAATCTGAACGATTTCAGCAGCTACTTTAAATATTTTACACCATGTTGTTTCCCATCTTGGTGACCATTTTAACTGTAAGAAATATTTTGAACTGTTTCAATCTGCCTTTTATTCTGAATATAGCACTGAACCAGTTTTCTTGAGAATCACAAATAATCTGCTGATGATGTTTGTTCAGAACCACTAAACATTTTTACTTTTCTTGATCTTAGTTCAGCATTTGACACCATATCTTACACACTACTATTAGATCTTTTCTCATCTTTAGGTATTAGTGGTATTGCTTATTCATGACATTAGAAATGTTTGACTAATACACTCAAATTTATTCTCTGCTCCATTCTGCATTTCACTTATTCATGCACTCGTCATTTCATGGTTTAACTATTTGTATGGTCTTCTGTCTCACATCTGTGCTAAATTGATCCAGAACATGTTCCCATCACCTATGTCCAATAAAGTCTTCATTAATTATAAGATTCTCATGCTCACCAACAAAGCATGTCATGATCTGGCCCCTTAAAAGGTTTCCTTTGTCAGCAATCAGTTTATTGCTCCCAATATTTACTCACTAGATTCTATCAGTCTCTTAAAAAACACTTAGTTCTTCAAACTTGCCTTCTCCCTGGCATAGATTCTCTTTTAACACACTCAAATTGTATTTCCTGTTATTTGTCCTATTTGCATTTTATTGTTATTTTTAGACATGGCTCTTGTCTAATGAATGAGGGGAAGAGCGGGTCTTCAATTCAAAAACACAATCCGGTTTGAGCACATTTCCTGTTCATGCACTGTTATGATTTTCTGTAAGTATTTATTTACATATGTTGGCAAATAATACATGTGTTTTGCACATTATGAGCATTCATTGTGAATAAATTGACCTAGAATTATGAAACATGAGTAAAATAAGTTTTTTCATTTACATTTTTGCTATGTTTGCTGTTGTCTAACATTGGTCTCCATAATTTCCTATTGCATCTCCATTCTCCAGACATCAGCCATCACTATAAACCACATGGGGTAAGTAACATCTAAAAAATGTGTTTTTTGGATGGAGCATTCCTTTAAGTTGTGGATCATCTGGTACACACCGAGACAGGACTAATAATGCGCTTGCTTTATGGTATTAGTGATGGTGTTTGATGTGTAAATAAAGATTAAAGTCCAGGACAGTTTTTAGTAAAAGGCATAGCCAAAACATGTGGCAGAGAGAAGGTGCTTGAAGACTTCTCTAACAAGTAGTGTCTACTCCAGGGTACATTTGTGACAGTCTAAGTCATGACAGATATATGTGATGAACAATTTTAAGTTGAATCTGCCTACATCACACAAATTAAAGAAAGAATGCATTCTGTCAAAAACTGACTTCCATTCTCTGTCAGTGAATCTACTTGTTAGGTCTTGCTCCCAGCATTTTTCTGATTATCAATGTGTCAGTGTAGAAGTACTGCTGAAGACATGAGATACTTACTTTAATGGAATTAGTAGTAAACAACAGAACTTTCATATTTCATAAAATCAGGAAACAGAGAAAAGCTATTTGTACGAGAGTCTCTAACATATAATTTAAAAAGAGGTATGGTAATAACATATATTTTTTACAACATTGCTTGTATGATGCAAACTTGTTATCAATATATATGGTAAGTCTCTAAAGGTTTCAATGCATTGCACTGTCCAAATATTAAATATAATATGTCCCAAGTTGCGGGGAGTGCAATTAGTTTATAAAAATGTTAAGAATTCTTCAATGTACAGCTGTGTTGCTTCCACAGATACCACATTTATAGTGAGAGTCAGAACATCAGAAATAAGAAATAATACAGAATCTTCTCTCTACAGGTACCCATGAAGTTGTTAGTTCTGCTTTATCTGACTCCATCTAATGTCTCGGAGTATGGACGTTAGATAACATGCAATAAAACTGAAAGTCAAGTAGTCATTTATGCCTGTGCTTTTGGTTACTGAAGAATTTTTATTTCATTTTTTTTCAAATATTCTATTCCATATAAACAAAGTAATAACTGTTTTCAGTATTTCAATACAAAGATGTCTTTATATAAATAGAAATATAAATTGTATAGAAATTAAGAAGAAATATTCATTGTACCTTTTGCTGCTAGGATGGGCCCTGACAGCCTGCAATCAGTTACACTGAAATGTTTCAGAAAATGAATGAAAAGATGTATTATTAAAGATTTCTTAATTAACAAAAATCATCTTTGACCAATAATAGCATACTTTCACATTTTCACAGAAAAAAAAATAAGTTTCCTGTAAGAGTTATGAATAAATAATGAGATAAACTTCAAAATTGAATGCATTGGGTAATAGTTTGATATTCAGTTGGTGATATAGCAGTAGTAACCACCATTCATGTTATTACAATTTGATCATGAAGTGGCTTACAGTAATGAAAAAGTGACTAAAATGATTGAGCAATTATGAATGAATTAATGAATTGGTTAATTGATAATTTATGCAATGATTTAAAGCTGACAAGTCAGGCCACATGCAAAGCACTTTACATTACAATACTGAATAATGTCAGTACTTCAGATCATACCACATAAAGATACCAACCTATTTAAAATGTTTGGTAAAGTAAAACCTTTTGAAGAGGTAGAGTCTTTTATTATAAATTCTTCCAAGTCTGAAATGATCTACCTCCCTTTTACATCTAATCATCCCCACCACATGTAAGGGCCATGAGTATTTCATACAAATCTCTCAAACAAGATTGCAAGCATACTAAAGTATGGAACACTTGTAAATTGACAAGATAGATTTTTTTGTTCTGAGATACATTCTGATTGTATATTTTTCCCTAATCTGAAGAAAGCCAAAGAAGATCAAAGACAACCCACAAATAAAGTATGTGAGATTTCTATTTAATGTTTAGCTAAAGACAGAAAGAAAAATAAGAGATTGGCGATGGTATCATTTAGCAGAGAATCCCTCCACAAGTAAGAGAGTTATGATAAACTCAAAAAGTGATACTTTACTTACTGAGGCACAGTGTGGGATTAGTGTGCTTTACTGTAAAATAATTATGCATAGTGAGGCTGCGTTCTAAAAAAAGTGAAGAAGCTCTATGTATGCACCTATTCAGTGTTTTACTAGTGCAAAAGTTGAAGACCTTGACATAAATTAGCTTGTGTGTGCCCACTAAAAGCAGTTAACCATGATATTTCACTTCTGGTATAGGTTGAAGGATGAACCATTGTGTGCATTCTCTGTATATCTGGTGCAAGGTTTTGAACATTGTTTCAAGCTAATGACTGATGAAGAAAGGAACCATTTGTTTGTCTTCTGATAGGACCTGACCATGATTTTTCAGACCCCAGCCTAGAAGAAGAGAATTATGACCATTTTTTATGAAGGAAATATAAGGCATTATCCATTTTGTTACAGAATGTGGAATGGGGGAAAGATGAGACATTTTGTATGTCCCCAGTAAAAGGCAATAGCCAGGATGTTTGACAATTCTGAAACAGCACAAGATGAAGAGTTTTATGTGTATCCACTGAAGTCCAGTGACCTTGGTCTTGCCAAACCTCACTAGGCTGAAGAGACTATCTGTGTTTGCTAGGTGATAGTTACTGGCTTGGCAGTCGAAAAAAAACAGAGTGAAGAAGTAATCTGTGGGTGTCACAGTTCCAGTTGAGTAAATTGAAATCCTGGCTCTGTTTGATCTTCCTGTCTGAAAGGCTAACTTCTCTAGGTACAGTATTCATGTCTCGTAGGAACTCTAAATTAACTTAATGTAAGTATGTGTGTGTGTGTGAGTGTGAAATATATGGGCTACAGCTACCCAGGTCCTTAAAACAAGAATTCAGTAGATAGACAATTGAAAGTGAAGCTTTGTTTGTGAACTATGCTATAAATACTAATACTAGTAATAAATTACTATGTTATTTTTTTAATCACATAAAGGATGAACTTGGATATTTTAACAAGTAATAAAAAAGGCTAAAGATTTTGCCAAATTGGATATACAAACAATAATGAACATTAAACATAACATTTCAGCAGTCACTATTTGTTGTTCAATAAAATACATTACCCCATTATAAGTCATAGTGCCATTATAAGTCATAGTGCAGTAAAAAATTGACATGAAATGCACATGTAGGAAAAGAGCATCCTGACTGACCTCACAAAGACAACAAAGGTTGAGGCAACTCCATTATATGTAAATCCCAGGCTATGTCCGGACTGTGAGGTAAGAGAGGAGATTGTTATAGAAAGAACGTCCTCCGCTTATCCTGTTTATAAATTCAGGAAATTAGTCATATTTTGAGCTCCTGCAGCTACAAAACTGTAAATGTTAATTTGTTTGGTCCTAAAATACAGAAAAGTCTTAGCTGCATCCTTGAAACAACTATAATTTGCTGTACTGTATGAAACTGCAAGAAGAAGCATAACTAGAGCAATAAGCACATTCTAGTTGCTGTATTTTTATTGTGAATGCAGAATGTAGTATCTTAAAACATATGCCTGGCTAAGATAGTTGGATGAGAAGAACACTAAGATGTAGTGTCAGTTCAAAGGAACATAAACGTTACTAACATAAAGAGATCATAAATTCATTGTAGCTTCTTTATAGCAACTAGCTAAACTGCGAAGAAATCTCAATGAATTAGTTCTTTAATAATTTTTCTTTATTTTGTTCAACAATGAGGCTGTCCACAGTTTATGGGGAGCCCTATAAGATATTTTGGATTTGGATTTAACTGATCTTTACAAAAAATAAGACAATTCATACTAAGGAATATTTGCTTAAAAGTTTAAGTTGTGATAGCTGATATAAATGAGATATTGCAGGGCCATTATTTTCTCTCAGATCCCAAGTAAAACTTTAACCCTCAATCAATCAGACCTCATATACCTCTGCTTTCTTGGGGAAACATGCATAAATATTTTCTTTTTATTTTGACTTATTTCATATGGAACTTGTTTTAATCAGTGTTTTTTTTTTTCACATTGCTGCGATGTTACTTTGCCAAGAAAAGTAAACCTTTTAAGCTGTAGAGCTATTTTTTATCTGATTTGTAATATTATGCTGTTTCCCACAGGACAAATAAAGTGCTATCTACCTGTCTATCTCAGTGGCTTTAAATAAGTCATGAATATTGTCAAGCTATGCCATAAAAAGACGTTCATGAGGTGTGAACAAAACATTTTCATTTAAGGAATGCAGAGTGCACATGAATTTTTAAGATAAGGCCCTTTGATCTCTGTGTAATCATTTGAAAATATTTCAGGGTTTCTGCCACTTTTGAAATTAATGTGGAAAATCTTCTGTTTTCAACTTATTAATTTATGCTTTTAACTTTATGAAAGACAGTAGGAATATCATCAGCTCTACCTTTGAGATTCATTTTCATTTTGCAGGTTTGAAATAAAATCACAGCTTGATATAAGGAGCTTATGGTATATAAGATGTATTTTGTATCTTTATAATCATTATTGTTTGACAAAGCATTATCACGGTGGAGAAACCACCCTGCATTTTTGAGCTACTAACAATGGCTTCTCCTACCTTTTACCAATGAACAAATCACAATATTACAAATTCAAAATGGACAAGGACATGAATTTCCAATAGAGATGAAAGTTTACATTCACATTTAACTAAGGCTTATGCTGTAAATATTCTCCTGGACTGAATATGGAATGGGGTGGAAGAATTTGCAACTTGTGTGAGTGGCAGAGTAATGGATACTCATTTGTGATGGTTTATAAATTATTCAAATATGTGCAACTTACATGTTTTTTAATATCATCAGATTATCTATTATGATGCTGGAATTAACACAACTATATCTTTAGCACATTTTAATATTGCTCACACACCCCAAGAGTGCTGTAGACAACTAGTTACACACACCAAAATTTCAGTGACAGCAAAAAAAAAGGAAAAGGACTCAAACCATGAAACACAAATTCTAACCTTTCTTTTAGTGCATGCTTGCTATTACGTGGCTTGACATACAGTAGGTGTGAGCTTCGTAGTCACAGGGCATCCAATTGGTCAGATCTTGTCTAAGAATTGGGGTGACTGGTGATTAAGCACGCCATGCAAATTTAAACTTAGCAATGTGCCCTGTGTGCACAAACATCTAGAGCGTAATGTTGGCATAAGTTATTAAAATGAGAAATTACTCATGTTTAATATATGGGACAAATAAATATTTTTGAAAAATAAGTAAGGACATCTACACCGAGGTGGATACACAAGACAAAAATATCTATTCCTTTACAGGAGAGTTTTACTGGGAAGGTAACTATGTCTGACAGCTTTTTTACCAGTCATACGCTATATATGTCCGTTGTGATCACCGTGATGGTGTTATTGAGCAAAACTCAAATATTGCCTGTGAGGTAAAAATAAGTAAATAGAAAAATATATTCTTTTACACAAGAGTTTTACTTGGTTTGTAAGTAAATACATCTTGTATCTCTATAGTCTTACATACTACATACTAGCTCACTGCTTCTTTCTGTGTGTTATTCATGTTGTACCTTGCCTTAACATATGTTTTCATGTAGTTCGAGCTCTGTATGTACAAATTCATTATACATGCACTGAAGTGAATGTCAGAGTGAAAACATTAATTTGCATTGTCAATTAGGCTGCTACCAGCAATGAACACAACTCACAAATCAGTTATTAGTCAGTAGTAATCACACCACAACAGATACAGTTATTCCAAAATAACATCCCCAGTGCAGGAAAATACTGGTCCCTGTCTTCGCCCTTAGCAATTCTTCGGAATTCATTACATCTGCAATATGACTCCAGAATCAGTGCACTTTATACTTTTGGGGCATGACTAGTGAGAAAATAAGAGACATCTTGATACCCGGTCAGTATTGTCTTAGTTTTTTGTTGGGGCAGAGTGGGTCTCTAATGGGATAAAGTGGAGTGCTAACATCAAATACATATTTATGCATTAAACACCTCTTATGTATATAACAAACATGTATCTTTATAATAGACATTGCAATGTCAGCCTTTCATAAACATGATGTAAACAAGTGTTTATTAACTAATTTTTCAAAAGAACCATGGAGTATTTCATAAGAAACTGCTGTAGGACAAAACAACTTAGACTAATTTATTACTTCAAAGACATTAGAATACTGCAGTTAAAATGTATGCAAGTATTGTATTTTGTGATAAAATATCTTTAAAAAAGATCAAAAACATTAATGTTTTTAGGCCTATTTAATTATTCATATAGAAATGACAGCACACTATTTTTTCATGCATGCTATTAGAGTTTTGGCTGCCCCCTGCTGGATGTTTATTTTACTGAGCTATTAATAAAACAACCAAAGATGAGTATCGCTGTACAACAATAAATCTAGCCTGGAGGTAAGGTTATCAAATTAAGTTAACATCACAAAAGCATAGCTGCTTGCTTAATGAAAACCAATATGCAATGCATTCTTATGATTTTGAAACTGTCTGCTATAAAACAAGCCAATCACTCCTGTTTATTATTGTCACCTTTTCCATTAAGTACTCATGAGCATCTTTAATCCCACAACATAGTTACTTGGGTAAATACAAAATCTTCTGTCAAAATCTGACATTAAAACAATTTAGTCTTTTCTCAGTTTGAAATAAAAACCATGAAAAAGTAAAAAGAAAAAACATATTTGCTTAATGTCAATTCCCAGAAACTAGTCATTATTCTTTCTAAGTGGAATTAAATAAAAATGTTTATTGTTTATGAAGAACGTTTCCAAACCACAAGTTCCCTTTAGTAATGAAGAAGCAAAACTGTTTTGTTTATAGCTTCGGGCAGAATACCAAAAGTTAGACTACTACTACTACAAAAGTACTTCATGTAGTATAAGTGATAATGATATCCTGATTTGCTTCATATTTAACTGGCAGAAGCACACTAATGTAATAAATTTTATTCTAAAGAAATGTGATGTTATCATAAGAGAACTTCAGATGATACACATACAATTATGTGGAAAACTAATTAACTTATCAGAGATAATCAGACCTTTTAGGAGTGTCAGATTATCTATTGTACTATAAAACATGTCCCAAAAATGTTTACACACTAGAAAATATAATTTGTTTACTGTACATTAGGTATTTTATTTGTAAAACATCCAAAGGATGCATACAATTTAAGAACACAGCAAGTTTTAACATGCTTATTTATTTATTTACAAGTCTTATATACTCGTATTTCAGTTCAGTTCAAATAGTTGTTTTAGTTTAACTGTGCATTATTAATTCAAAAATGTAGTACCAGAGGTGTGACAAGACTTCAAAAAGATGTGGAGAAATTTAGCAGCATTTCATGTAAGAAAAAAGCAGGTTCATGTTAATACAAAATTAGACTGCACCAAATTATTATTCTCATTTTTAACCACCAAATATATCCAGTAATTTTTTCTGCACTACAAGGTATTGGAAAGGGAGAGCCTATTCTGGCACCATTGTGTATAGGTTAGGAACAAACCCTGGATGAGATAACACCCTATCTCTAAGAACAATCGCACATGCACCCAGTTATTTTCTAATTTTCAGTTTCATTTTTGGATTTGATAAATTACTGAAGTAACCACAGAAAATCCTTGCAAATTCATATTTGATTTGACTGTCATGTGCATACATTACAATTTGGTTCTTACTCCTCAGACAAGTAACATCAGTATACTGCAAACAAGAGAATAGGAATATAAACACCAAATTAAATTTATAAGAAACATACAGCAGGCAAACTCATTCAGTTATCAGTAGAAGCATATGTTACTTAGCCTTGTGACCTGACGATACAAACTGTCTCTAATGCTGGTGTTAGGGGTACTAATAACCCTGTACCATTTGTCAATAAAGAGAAGGGAGAAAAGAAACTCTACAGGATGCCTGGGGTGTTTAATAGTAGTGTTTTCTTTTCTAGGTATTTTATATGTATTATATTTGCACTGGACAGAAAGAAGCTGTGTTTCAATAATATTCTGAGTTGACTACACTACCCTCTGTTGTATATTGTGGTCCTGTTTTCAGCAGGTGCCATACCAGGATATAATGCAGCCAGTTAGGATGGACTCAGCTGTGCATATAAAGATATTGGTGAGCAGAGATGGCAACAGCCAGCCTTTATCAGATATCTGGCAAACCTTCTGAATAATGCCCAAAAGGTGTTATGCCCAGTTTAGGTCATCACTGATGGTGACTACAAGAAGTGTAAACTATTTTACCCTCTCTATGGAATTCCTGCTGATGTAGACAGAACTATAATTCACCTTCAACTTCCACAAATTATTACCACCTCTTGGTTTTGCCAACATTAAATTAAGATAGAGATTGTTGTTGATAAGGTCAAAAGTGTACATGATTACTGTAAGTACTGAAAAACAAGATATGATAAAACGATAGCCAAAACATGGTCTAGGATAGCAACTGGTCAAAACTATAAGATAAAACTAAACCAGGCAACCAAGGAACAGAGTTGAAGGCTGAACAAAGTCAAAACCAAACTGAACAATTCTAACAGTAGAGCCTACTTGAAAATAAGCTAAAATGAAGAAGATTTTTAAAAAGGGTTTTATCCAGTGCCCCCACCACCACCCGGGATAACGCATAGCGCAATCTCCATTGTATTGACAGTCGAGATAACATGACTTCAAAACAACAGTGTGTTAAAAAGAAAACTAAGATAGTTACAAGAGTTCATTTCATAGCCTTAATTCCAAACACGTAATAAATCCTTGAATTTTAATCCTCACAAGTAAGAGCATCAAATTATACAAGACTTATGTATGTAAATATTATACTTTTATTATACTACAGTCGTCCTTGCACCACTGGATAAGAAGGCCAGTCTCATCTCACCATTGTTGGTGACTATGCCAATGTGGTGTCATCCTAAAATGTAGTGATGTTGTTATAGCTATGCCTAACCACACAGTCATAGTTGAGAACACAGGACAGCTCTGGGCTCAGCATACTTCCCTGGGAAATGTATGCATTGAGGATTGCTGTATAAGAAATGATGCTGCCAGTCTGCAGTAGCTGCTGAGATCAGCACTAAGACACAAGTGCAGGACCTTTGTGATCAGACTTTATGAAATAACTTAAACGCTGGGCTATAGCCTATAAACAATACCCTGACATGACAGTTTTAATTACACAGTTGTACCAGAATAATATGAAGTGCAACATAATTAATTAGTTTTATAAAATAGAAATTTCAGCCTCAGGATGATAACCAGATGACAGACTGATCTAAACTAAAACTGGACACAAAAAATGGAAACAAATTGAGGACCACCGTATTATTCTTGAAAAAAAAAAACTAACAAAAGATTGCATTTCAAAATACGAAATTGTACTTGTTCCAAATACTGTATCAATCAATCAATCAATCAACATTTATTTATATAGCACATATTCATACAAAAAATGTAGCTCAAAGTGCTTTACAAAATGAATAGAAAAATAGAAGACACAATAAAAAATAAACATAAGTCAACATTAATTAACATAGAATAAGTAAGGTCCGATGGCCAGGGTGGATAGAAAAAACAAAAAAAACTCCAAAAGCTGGAGAAAAAAATAAAATCTGTAGGGGTTCCAGACCATGAGACCGCCCAGTCCCCTCTGGGCAATCTACCTCACATAAGTCAAACGGTCCTCTTTGTATTTAGGGTTTTCATGGAAGGACCTGATGATGATGGTCACGTAGACTTCTGGCTTTCAGTCCATCAATGTTGGTGCATCATGATGCTTTGAGTAGGTGGTGGGTTTTAAGAGTACCAGAAGAGAAGTCATATTCGGAGTTAACACCAAGATTATTAACTAGAAATGAAGCCTATCTTTCGTCAAAATGCAAACATTAACAAAAAAATCAAAGTCTTGATGTCAGAAGATGTAACGTTAAACTAGAAACACACATCAAAGATTTGTTTGTCAAAATACACACTTCAATCCTTATCTTGGATGATATGGAAGTGATTGTGATGTTCTTCATACAGCTGCACCAATGACATCACGCACTGCATACCTCTGTGAAATCCTGATAAAAGTTACCATGGTAACAACCGATGCGAGTGTCACAAAGTGGCAGATCACACAATAAAACAAATGCCAGAAATTAATTCCCTGTGCGTAAAAAAAAACAACTGATGTACACTTTGTTACAAACTCATTAGACAAGCACATACAAATTAAAGAAAAACACAAATCATAACAAAACTAAATAATAATAATCAAAGAATGCCAACATTATAAAGGAAACGAGCAATGGAAAAGAGAAATTCAAAAAAAAGACAAGTCCAAAATGGTAAACAATAAAGTGAAAACCAGAATACAAGAGCAAAATCAAAAACCACAGGACCATAATTAAGTGGTCAAGAACACCAACAAACATATACTAAAAGGATCTACAAAAATCAGCCCGAAAACACTGATAGAAGCTAACTAATGCCATACAAAGAAACTATGGAACAATCATGATAACCTGAGTTAGTGATGGTAGGAAAAGGGAGCAAACCAAAATCACAAATAAAAAACAGAGAAAAGACACATTAAGAGGGGAAACTACAAAATAGAAAAAGACAGAAACAGTACATAGTCTGACACAATACAGAAACCAAATCTAGGCGGTTTAAGTATTTTTATTGTAAATATTCTGGCCAGTTCTGGAGCAGAAGTGAGATTCTTGACTAGCATAATATACACCTCCTTAGAGAAGCAACTATTAGGGATGTGGTAAAACCCTGAAACCTTGCAAATCTGTAATAAAGTCCATATTCAAATAGAGAAGTCCGGTAAGCAATTAAGAGATTTTGCCCAGTTACATTTGACACAAACCTGGTCATTCTATTGTAATGAACAGTTGGTCACCAAAAATGCCTTAAAATAAACTTTTTTGTTTTGGGTTCATCCAGGTTTATTGCTGCAACATTTATTTCTGAAAGGTTATGGGACTGGCTCATTTTCTGATTCTAAAATTTTTAATTATATCTTTAAACAGGCAGGACAGTGGCATAGTGGTAGCACTGCTGCCTCGCAGTAAGGAGACCTGGGTTCACTTCCCAGGTCCTCCCTGCATGGAGTTTGCATGTTCTCCACATGTCTGCTTGGGTTTCCTCCCACAGTCCAAAGACATGCAGGTTAGGTGCATTGACGATCCTAAATTGTCCTTGGTGTGTGTGTGCCCTGCAATGGGCTGGCGCCCTGCCCGGGGTTTGTTCCTACCTTGAACCCTGTGCTGGCTTGGATTGGCTCCAGCAGACCCCTGTGTTAGGATATAGCGGGTTGGATAATGGATGGATATCTTTAAACATCTACAAAATTAAACCAGTTAAAGAACAAATGCACTTTGCATTCCTCAAATATGTTCTTCTGGGCAGTAAAAATAAAAAAGAGTGCCACTGTACCCTCCAGCTGTTGCTTTCACTCATTCAAAGCCAATTTAACTGCTGAATGTTCAAGAGTTTCTATATCATAATTTTATTTGCACCAATAAGTGTAAAGTAATTTGCCAGTTTTAAGGAAATGTTGGGAAAGAAGTGCAGAAGTTCTAACTGAAGCTGTAGTGAAAAAGAAAGATTATGCAACACTGAGCAAAAAAAGTAGAGTAGGCCTATTAAAGACTTCTTAAACATCCTGTGTCCAAAAACATTTTGTATGTGTTTTTGGTAAATCAAGTGTGAAATTGGTGTGAAAACAGGTGTGAATTTTTTAATATCTCATCAACTATCATTTGTAAAACCAATAAAGTGTTGCATTCACATCACAAAAAATAGTATTTGTTCAATCTTATATTGTTTGATCTTTAGTAGTATCCATAAAGAACCAATGATTAGATATGTGATATACCAAAAATAATAAAGAAGATATACCAGATGAAACACAGGCTTCTCTATTATTGCACTATTAATACTTTCTATACTATAATTGCTCTATTAATACTTACTTAAATATGTCAAATTGTCCCAGACATAAGTAATGTGTGCTGCCTCTTCTGGGGCCTCATGCATAACGCCGTGCGTAGAATTCACACTCTAACATGGCATACGGACAAAAGCGGAAATGTGCTTACGCACAAAAAAATCCAGATGCATAAATCCGTGTGAATGGCAACTTCCACGTTCTTCTGCTACATACATCCTGGTCAGCGTGAAAAGTAACTCACATGCACGCGCCTGTTGTCCCGACCTGTCTCCTCCCAGAATTACGCCTCTTTGAATATGCAAATCAATTTAAATAGCCCTTAAGCTCAGCGTTCTGTGAAAAGGCAATGGCAAAAGCACTAGAGGAAATAGAAGAATTTCAGCGAATACCAAGTGGAGGCGAGGAAAAACATACTATTTGTTGGTTTAAACAGTGGTATAAACAACAAAAGGAAGTTGATCGAGTGACAGAGTGTTGGAGAAACTCGAAAGCTCAAGTTCACAAAGTCGAACAGTGCCCGAAATAAAAAAGAAGTTGTCAGATATCAAAGTCGCCGTGAAAAGGCAAGTCGTAGCCCACCGTCTCAGTGTAATATGAAAGCTTATTAGGGTACAGAGGAAAAAAACACAGTGGGAAAAAAGCACAAAATGTCAACTTTAATCTCTAAATTTCCACTTTAATCATGTAGTTTGTTTTGTCATTAAAGTAGAACATCATAAACTTCATCTTAAAATAATTTCATTTACAAATTTGGCAGGCTCATTCCTTACAGCTTACTTACAAAAGTTTAGCAGGTTTCATTTCGAAATTCTACGCATAACGGTCATAACGGTCAACAACGTCCGCCATGTTGAACTTTCTTATTTATGGCCCCATCTTCACGAAATTTGGTAGGTGGCTTCCCTGAGCTAACCGAAACCAATGTACGTACTTATTTCGGTGGTATGACACCAATGTCAGCCGCCATATTGAACTTTCCAACGTCACTAATTCTCCAACTTCCCGTGTAGGTAGAAGGCTGAAATTTGGCAGGCTCATTCCTTACAGCTTACCTACAAAAGTTAAGCAGGTTTCATTTCGAAATTCTATGCGTAATGATCATAACGGTCAACAATGTTCGCCATGTTGAACTTTCCTATTTATGGCCCCATCTTCTCGAAATTTGGTAGGTGGCTTCCCTGCACTAACCAAAACCAATATACATACTTATTTCGGTGGTATGATGCCACTGTTGGCTGCCATATTGAACTTTTTTCAGTCTTTGTTACTTAAGGGCCCATCTTCAAGAAATTTGGTACACGGGTTCCCAACGCTAACTGAATCCTACTTACGTACATATATACGTCCATAGCCTGCAGCTCGGCCACCGTGTGAGGTGGCGTTGGGTCCCCCATACCAATGCCTCCCACGTTGTTGGCTGCCTGCCTATATAAGACCGTCCGTTGCTCCAGTCTCTACATTCCCTTCCTTGCTTCGCCACGGGATTCACCTCTCCCTACTGATAACTACAGCCTTTTTGTTTAATCCACGGTTTCTCCGCTGTTTTATTGTTTGTTTATTACAATTATAGTTATTGTATAGGTATTTTAGACTTACTTTACATTTCTCTGGTACCCATTTCCTTTATCATTCCAACCCCCATTACCATGTCTATCGAGGTGATCACTATCGATCAAAGAACTGTCACTTACTGAGTGGTTTCCATGCCCGGAGATGGCACCTACTTTTTCCATTCTCATTGTTACATATTGCACGGCCATATCAGGCTCACTCTTGATATCCGGAGGAACATTGTGTCTTATGTATTGAATGACTGGGACAGGTTCAAGGTGTGGACTGATGACAGTACAGGAGATAATTATACTACACAAGAACACTAGAAGAGTGAAATGCTTAAGCCCTTCACCTATGGTTCTGTATGTGAGTTGATGGCTGCCGCTGAATTGTTCGGTTGTCGCTTTGAAGTGTACCGAAATGGCCAAATATTTTACACCTTTCGAAACCGCCAATGCCTCTTAAACATCTTAGATTCACAGGTGATGATTTCAGTAGTGGACACTTTGATGTTTATGAATGTTTAAACTCTCAAAATCTGGATGTGATTTTATCGATGAAACCGGTTGTGTGCTTACAACGCTTGACAGATGCCGAATGTCACTTCAACACAACAAATCCTGCAAAAACTGTCATGATTGAAACAAACCATGAAACTGAAACCGATTAAAGAGTAAGCTCAGCGCACAGCTTGATCATGTTACAACCGGAGGGCCGAACTGACAACATGGTATACAAAGAGATCCTTAACAAATAATTATTGGCATATTTTCACTCAGTTTAAAAAGGTTTAATTTTCTTCTTAATAAAAATTTTAATGCAGTACTTCGCCGCTGCAAAGCGTGGGTATTTTGCTAGTTGTACTTATAAGTACAAACAGTTCTACAAGGAGGACTTGATGAACTGATTGAGTGCATTTATAGTTCTTGGGATGAAACTGTTTCTGAACCGCAAGGAAAGGCTCTGAAGTGTTTGTCGTATGAGAGCAGTTCAATAGAGAGTATGGCTGAGGCATCGTGTGCTTGATGATGTATACCGGTAATTCTCTTTCCGATCAGCTGCTGTACAGCTGTGATTTCCCACTCAGATAAAGTGATATAAATACTCCGAGTGGTGAGGTGAGAGTAATATGGAAAAAGATGATCCACTGTGGCAACCCCTAACGAGATCAGCTGAAAGAAGAAGAAGGTGCAGTGAGAGTAACAACACTAAAGCAGCTATTGTATTTAGAATAGTTTGACCATTCTGTGGACCATTATATTATTACAGGTTAAACAATATGTGGTTAATTTCAGTGTATTTATAAAGCCACATCAGGGATGTGAATCTAAAAAATAAAAGGAAACCACGCTAGAACAGTAGCACTGCTTTGACGCTGGGTGCCGCCAGTCTGCAAAACTGGGCGCAGAACTTGTGTATGCCAGGGTATGAGCTACCATGGAAATGTGTGTGGCTTTACGGCAAGTTTAGATTTTATACGTCGTGATTTGAGCATGGAAACGTTCGTACGTATCATTTTTGTGCATATGCACCGTTAATACATAAGGCCCCTGGAGAGGATTGTTAAGACAAACTCCAAAATGGACATGCAGCATATCACAGAAAATATCATTCATAAGATACTGAAAAAGAGGTGGGGCCAAAGCATAAGACATTACTAATAACTCATAATACCCCAGGCAGCATTAAATGCTATTTTTAATACGTAACATTAGACTGGACACATTCCCATTTATCTTCAAGGAAAAAATTAAAAAAGACGTGACTAGATGGTCTACTCTCCACCTTACATTAGCAGGGAGAATCAGCATTGTTAAGATGACCATCTCTCCCAAACTGCTCTTCCTTTCAAAGCATCCTCATATGCATTAATAAATCATTTTTTTTAAGAAATTAGACTCAATCATAACTTCATTTATTTGGAATTTGAAAACATCCATGCATCCAAAGGGAGACTATAAAACCACCTAAAGCAGAAAGGGGCATGGCATTACCCAAGTTTCAGTTTTATTACTGGGCAGCAAATATACAAGCTATAAAGACCTAGACACCAACACAAATTGATGAATATCCACAAACCTGGGGCCTCATGCATAATGCCATGCGTAGAATTCGCACTATAACATGACGTAAGCACAAAAGGCAAAATGTGCTTACGCACAGACAAATCCAGATGCAGGAATCTGTGCATTCGCCGAACTTCTGCATTCTTCCACTACATCAATCCCGCTCAGCGTGGAAATTAACGCACATGCACGCGCGTATATGTATATATGTGAATGTATGTGTGCATATTTATATGTATGTGTATATATATATATATGTGTGTAGATGTACAGTGCCTCCGGAAAGTATTCACAGCACATCACTTTTTCCACATTTTGTTATGTTACAGCCTTATTCCAAAATTAATTAAATTCATTTTTTTCCTCAGAATTCTTCACACAACACCCCATAATGACAATGTGAAAAAAGTTTACTTGAGGTTTTTGCAAATTTATTAAAAATAAAAAAACTGAGCATTCACATGTACATAAGTATTCACAGCATTTGCTCAATACTTTGTCAATGCACCTTTGGCAGCAATTACAGCCTCAAGTCTTTTGGAATATGATGCCACAAGCTTGGCACACCTATCCTTGGCCAGTTTCGCCCATTCCTCTTTGCAGCACCTCTCAAGCTCCATCAGGTTGGATGGGAAGCGTCGGTGCACAGCCATTTTAAGATCTCTCCAGAGATGTTCAATCAGATTCAAGTCTGGGCTCTGGCTGAGCCACTCAAGGACATTCACAGAGTTGTCCTGAAGCCACTCCTTTGATCTCTTGGCTGGGTGCTTAGGGTCGTTGTCCTGCTGAAAGATGAACCGTCGCCCCAGTCTGAGGTCAAGAGCGCTCTGGAGCAGGTTTTCATCCAGGATGTCTCTGTACATTGCTGCAGTCATCTTTCCCTTTATCCTGACTAGTCTCCCAGTTCCTGCCGCTGAAAAACATCCCCACAGCATGATGCTGCCACCACCATGCTTCACTGTAGGGATGGTATTGGCCTGGTGATGAGCGGTGCCTGGTTTCCTCCAAACGTGACGCCTTGCATTCACACCAAAGAGTTCAATCTTTGTCTCATCAGACCAGAGAATTTTGTTTCTCATGGTCTGAGAGTCCTTTAGGTGCCTTTTGGCAAACTCCAGGCGGGCTGCCATGTGCCTTTTACTAAGGAGTGGCTTCCGTCTGGCCACTCTACCATAAAGGCCTGATTGGTGGATTGCTGCAGAGATGGTTTTCCTTCTGGAAGGTTCTCCTCTCTCTACAGAGGACCTCTGGAGCTCTGACAGAGTGACCATCGAGTTCTTGGTCACCTCCCTGACTAAGGCCCTTCTCCCCAGATAGCTCAGTTTAGATGGCCGGCCAGCTCTAGAAAGAGTCCTGGTGGTTTCGAACTTCTTCCACTTACGGATGATGGAGGCCACTGTGCTCATTGGGACCGTCAAATTAGCAGAATCTTTCTGTAACCTTCCCCAGATTTGTGCCTCGAGACAAATATGTCTCGGGGGTCTACAGACAATTCCTTTGACTTCATGCTTGGTTTGTGCTCTGACATGAACTGTTAACTGTGGGACCTTATATAGACAGGTGTGTGCCTTTCCAAATCATGTCCAATCAACTGCATTTACCACAGGTGGACTCCAATTAAGCTGTAGAAACATCTCAAGGATGATCGGGGAAACAGGATGCACCTGAGCTCAATTCTGAGCTTCATGGCAAAGGCTATGAATACTTATGTACATGTGCTTTCTCAGTTTTTTTATTTTTAATAAATTTCAAAAATCTCAAGTAAACTTTTTTCATGTTGTCGTTATGGGGTGTTGTGTGTAGAATTCTTAGGAAAAAAATGAATTTAATCCATTTTGGAATAAGGCTGTAACATAACAAAATGTGGAAAAGGGATGCACTGTGAATACTTTCCGGATGCACTGTATATATGTAGATATGTATGCATATGTATATACATGTTACGTTATTTTTAAAATGTTCCCTTTTCTATGGCAAGCCGAATTAACATTTAGAGATATCTCAAAATGGATTTTAAGATTTCTGGAAATGCATTTTAGATATCTCAAATTTAATTACAGATATCTAAAAATGCATCTATTTTAAGATATCTAAAAAGCATTTTATGATATCTTAAATAGATTTCAAGATATCTTGAAATGATATGCTGTACATTTTGAAATATCTGAAATGCATTTTAAGATATCTTAAATGCAATTCGAGATATCTTAAAATAGGTTCCTGTGCATTTTGAGATATCACAAATACATTTTGAGATATCTTAAAATAATTTCCTGTGCATTTCAAGATATCTCAAATACACTTTGAGATATCTCGAAATCACTTCCTGTAACATTTCCTATTCTTTCAATGGGACTTCCTGTCTATTTCGAGATATCTCAAAATGAATTTGAGATATCTTGAAATACACAGGAAGTTATTTTAAGATATCTGAAAATGTATTTGTGATATCTTAAAATTTGCAGGAAGTTATGTTGAGATATCTGAAAATGCATTGCAGATATCTCAAAATAAATTTGAGATATCTTAAAATGATTGGGAAGTTATTTTAGGATATCTCAAAAAATAATTAAGATATCTCAAAAAACATTTAAGATAACTTAAAATTCACTGTTGTTTGTCAAATTAATTTCATGATATCTTAAAATGGGTCTCTGCTCCATTTCAGATATCTAACAAAGTATTTCAAGATATCTCCAATTTGAATTTCAAGCTATCTAAAATGCATTTTAAGATATCTTTAAAAGGACACTCAATTATTTCAAGATATCTCAATACCATTTTCAGATATCTACAATACAATTTAAGATATCTGAAATACATTTCCAGATATTTCAAAACAGCTTCCTGTCCATTTTCAGATATCTCAAATACATTTTAAGATATCTTATAATAAACAAGAAGTCCCATTGAAATAATACTTAGTTTTACAGGAAATGATTTTGAGATATCTTGAAATGCATTTCAGATATTTTAAAATGCATGAAAGGTCAAATTAAGATATCTGAAAATTCATTTGAGATATCTTGAAATACAGACACAATTATTTTGAGATATTTGAAAATGTATTTGAGATATCTTGAAATGCATTTGAGATATCTCAAAATGTATTGAAGATATCTTAAAATGTGCAGGAAATTATTTTAAGATATCTCAAAGCGAGTTTCAGATATCTTAACAAGTAAATTACATTTTAAGATAGCTCAAATTTATTTTGAGATTTAACACACTGTGAAGCGTGGGTATTTTGCTATATATATATATATATATATATACAGTATATATATATATTTATATATGTGTGTGCATATATATATGTAATGTATGTGTGTGTGTATATATATATGTGTGTTTGTATATACACACACATATATATGTACAAAGTATATATAATGAAACCTGTTATCTTTACAACGGTTGACAAACACGGAATGTAACTTGAACACAACACATTCTCCAAATACGAACCTGATTGAAAGAAATAATGATAATCAAATCCATGATGACAGCAACACACATAACAGTCACAAAACAATTACATTGACAATCAGGTTATGTTATTTTTTAAATGTTTCCTTTTCTTATTCATAACTTCTTTAACACATTACTTCTCCGCTGCGAAGCGCGGGTATTTTGCTAGTACTGAACCAATATAAGACCGAAAAGCTTTTATCTGTTGCACTTCTGCATAATAGCCACAGTTTTCCACCCTCTCAAACATATGCACTATTCAATGTCTGGAAAATGTCTGTGATTAAAACACTGAGAGATTTGTACATAGATAGCGTTTTTGCATCCTATAAACAATTATACTTCAAACACCACTTCTCTTCAATGCAATTCCTCCACTACTTTCTTTGCTAAACAGAACCTACCCAATTTTCCTCACCTTCCGCCTTGTTTTATTCCAGAATTATTGATTAGTTTTGAAGACTCAGATAGAATCTCTATAATATATAAAAATATTTTAAAGTCTTTTCCTTTCAAAGATCCCAGAGTATATCGGGGAAAGGATCTGTCATTCAGTATTTCACTAAAGGAGTGGAAGGCAGCCATGCACAGAATACACTTAAGCTCCATATGTGCAAAGCATTCAGGCATTCAACTCAAAATCTTTTACCAAGCACATTTATCTCATTTAAAATTGTCCAAAGTGCTTCCAGGGCAAGATTCAACCTGAGAACATTGCAATTGAGCTCCAGGTTCACTGAGCCACATGTTCTGGGCATGCAGCAAATTAATGTTTTGGACAAAAATCTTTGCATGCCTGTCAGACAGCCTCGGTGTCTCAATAACTCTGAACCCATTAACAGCTGTGTTTGGTGTACTCCCAGACAGCCTTAAAGTGAAGGACAAACAAACTGTAATTACCTTTTTACACTACTAGCATGTTGACTTATCTTGCTCAACTGGAAGAATCCCACCCCACCACTCTTAAGTCAGTGGATAACTGATCTTCTATACTACTTGAAATGGGAAAAAATCAAATTCTCACTTGGAGTATCTGTTCAAAACTTTTCAAATATGACAGGATATAATCAATAACATTTTAGACTAGGGTTCCATTTCAGGGAAAAGGATACCCTTTATTTCTTGATCCTTTTATAGAGTAGGTTCAGTTGCTGGCTCTTGGATGGGGTTGAATTTTGCCTTTGATTTGTTAAGTTTGACTTTACTATATAGAATGTTATCTGTTTCTAATTAAAATCAATCAAATATTTTAAAAAATGTTGTTAACTTAATAACTTTTCTAATTCTAATGAGATTGTGAGAGCTCCATGAATATACTTTTATGAAAATGTTCATACTATTGATGTGGTTTTAAGGGGATATATCTTGATGTAGGGTATTGTTATTTTAAGATAATTTTATTTAATTCCCTGTAATCTCTACATCCAGGACATTTACTGTATTCCCTCAGAAATATAAAAATGGTCCCAACTGGACTATTGGATGGTGTGATAGTGCTATTATCAGCTCATTATTGTCACGTGTACAGAACACAGAATATGTATGTGTGTTATATAAAGTCTCTTAATGGTACCTAGTGTTGTAAATTGTGTTCTGAGATTTTCTTGGTAAAAAGTCAGAAGTACTGAGGTAAGGATGTTAACCCATTAGCTATAATCTCTTTGATAAAGGTCTCAATACCTTTGCTCTTGAGAAGTATAATATCTACAACCTTCCTTTCTATAATGGATCCCTAGAAAGAGATGAACTGAGCGATCATAATCACAGCATTGAGGCAACTCTATTTCACTTACTTTAGTGGTTTTCAAACTGTGAGGTGGACCCCTAGGGTGGCACGAAAGTAACAAAAAGGGGGGCGCGAAGATGTGAAAAAAAGAAAACAAGAATCAAAAATATGAAAAAAACATCTGTTGAAACCAAAACAAATTAACTTAAACTACATTCTGATACTTGAACAATAAATATAGAGTTAAATAAATGTCGAAAAAAGTTAAGTAGGTATAATAAAATATGCATCTACATTTCAAAAAAATGTTAGGGGGGCGCTGTTATAAAAACGCGGGTCGCAAATACCTAAAGGTTGAGAAACGCTGACTTACTGAAAAGGTATATGAATTTAATCAGTGAACTGGTAGAGCAGAGAAATAACAGATATTAAGACAAGTTTGTAGTCTAAGAATTTTAGTTACATACAGTATGTTTTGTAACTCTCTTTTTCTTCAGAATTTAAATTTTCAGTTTACATTTTGGAGTGTGTTTATAGATTTGGTCACGTTGCATTACAAATGTAGTCCTAAATAATAGTAAGCTAAGTTGTTGTGTGATATGAATTCATACTGTTTGTTATGTTTTGTTTGATGTGTATTTAAGTGATATATTTTTTTTAAAATATAGCTAAGCTAATGTAGTTTTCTGCAGCTTTTAAATTCACCAAGGCTTTAGTGTGAATTTGTGTATCAAGGTAAAACAGAAGTAACAAACACTATTACTAGTTTTTTTCTTGCATTTATTTTCCCTAAAATATTATAAGGTATTTCTGACAACTGAAGTACTTCTTAGGGTTATCCTCAATGCAGCTCCAAGGTGAGATTTAAAAGGTGCCCCATGTCAATTACTCCTTAAGCTTAGAGTAGAATTGTAAGATGCAGAAAGTGTCTACTGGCAGGTAAACCAATGAAGCCAGAGAGAGTGGATAATAGATAAAGAAATGAGCATTGTTAACCCCTTTATATTGAGAAATGGGCCATTATATTTAATAGTTTTGGGCTCTCTTTTTCAATCCTTATGTGTTTTATGAATAAAACAGTCATTATTAAGACAAATTTAGATTTTGTGTTAGGGATTATGATGTTACAAAGAGCAATGATATACAATACTTATGTATCAATTCTTACTTAATTTTATCATGACAGAATTTTCACAGAGATCTGACCTTGTTTGTATTTTTTACTGTCATTTTCTCTACTTTATGCAATGCTTTTCTCTTTGATTCAATGTTTTTTTTTCTCTCCTTCTAGCACCATATGTTGAGGCAGAGGGTTATGTAATTGAATTCTTTTATCCAGGGCCAGAAATTCAAAAACTTGCTTCTTATAGAAGAGTTAAACACTGCTATTAGCTGGTCGCTTTTTCATGATACAAGAAACTTTGAACTTATCTTAAGTCAGAAATACTGATGTTGTTATAGTATTTTTACAAGACTGTTTTTAAACATAGGTGAAGGAAATTAGATTGTATTAATGAGGTTTTTTTTGTGGTTAGGAAGTTGTACTGGTTATAAAAAGTATTTAAAAGTAAGGAACTCTAAATTATTTACTTTGGATTGTTGACAGTGATCGGCATAAAAAAACACATTGGTTGAGAATTAAATATTTAGTTTGAAGATACACACAGCCTTTAAAAGGATCTCATTCATCTTGAGAAAATATTTTTTATATTTTAAATGACTATGGTCCAGCTCACAACATTACAACAAACAAAATAAATAGCTGTGTTTCCTGGCACTGTAATTTCAAATTGTTTACTGTTAATCATACAGTGCACTCATTATGGCAATAAACATATAGCTACCCATGAAAGAAGCAGTTTGACCAGAGACATCTGGCTGCAAAACTCACATTCTATGGAATGAAAAGAGTAATCTGAAGGGGTGTGCAACATCCAAAGCATAAGTACAGATTCTTCTTTATTGTATCCCTTTAAGATCATGGTGACTCTTTCTGCTCCCTAGCCACCCAGTTGGATGGCAGTTCTCCTTCATTCAATCAGCTTTAAAGTTAACCTTTGATATCTCAAAGGAGGAGTTTAATGTTTGGCAACAGCAACCTGACAATATTACAGTCAACAGGTCCCCCACACTACTGCACTGAGATGGCAAATTATTACTACCATCTTGTATCCTTGAGTTATCCTCCAATTTTCATATAAAATATGTATACTGTAGATATTTTTGAGTAAAGCCAGAACAAACTTATAACCATGTTCCAAGTCGGTTTTATTGATCTTGATATAACTTTGTTTCCCCACATTGATTGAACCAACATGTTTAATGTAACAAGAATTAATTGAATTTGGATTCCCTGCTTGAAAGGCAAGAGTGCTAACCTTTACACTACCATTGCCAACTTGCATTGGACTGTTTCCCTTTGATTAATCACACTGTAGTATGTTATGCCACTCACTCTATTAACAGTCTGCTTCCTCCACCCCCCGGAGGAGCAGGTTCACCATTATATGTCATAAATGGGACTTAGGTTGAGAAGTGTCTGTATGCAGAATTTTATATCTGGTCAGGTCAGGTTGGGGAGTATGCATTGGTACAGCACATTGCCGCACCCATCACACGACAAAACAGCTTGGGATCCTCCAGCAGACACATGGTCCAGTCCCACACCCCGGATATCTATATGCTGTAGCCAGGTGTTATGAGAGCATCTCCTTAGCCTGGTCCAGCCGCTCTGATCCTCAGTAGTGAGGATCCTGTGAGCTGGATTACCCTTTGGAAATCGCACCACATAGCTATAGTGCTGTAACTGACGCTTCTTCACAATGCAGGTAATATGCCTCATTTGGGAATCATGAGCAACTGCTCCTTCGACACAAAGTCAAACCAGCGGTACCCAAGGATTCTCAGAAGAGTCACAGTACCGAAGGAGTTCAATGTTCATCTCATGTCACTGGATAACATCCATGTCTCGCAATTATATAGCAAAACAAGAAGCACCAGGACTCTAAAGACTTGGACCTTTGTCATTTTGCAAAGATATTGAAACCACCACACACCCCATGCTCTCTCAATTCATCTACTGACTTTATTGGAAGAGTCACCAGAGTCATGTATGTTGCTGCTGAGGTAAGAAAACCTCTCGACAAGGTTGACAGTAACTGTTGCTCTGGCAGATTGACTCCTTCCAATGGTGTCCGATGTCACTCCTTTCAACGAATGTATTATAATAGTCAGATTAAGGCACTCTCTGGGTGCCTTGTCTGTTGTCTTAGTGTATGCTTTGACCGTGGTGGCTGATGTTTCAGTGAAGGAGACATTTTATTCGCAACCTTGCTCGAGGGTTGATGGGTGCCCGGTGACACTCCTCTGCTCATGGATTACTTCAATTTGTCCACTGGCACTGACCGGAATGGCTACTGTAGAGAAAGTAGCTCCATGTTCCTTGACTTTGCAAAATGTCAGTGGCTGACGATCGCTGTATCCTGAGTCTAGCAGCCTGAGCCACATTTTTGAACCTGGCACTCCAATACTGGTGGTGAGGTAACGAAGATAGATCACATCCTCATGGGCAAACGCTGTAGTTTCCCATTGAACTGTAGGCTGTACAGAAGTTCCTGGTTTGTGAGTTCTAACCACAGACTTGTTGTTGCTATTCTGAAGATCCAGCATAGGTCCAGTATATACCACCTACCAGCAGAATGATGGTGGACTTGGCCAGACTCCAAGATCAAGCTGTTTCTAATGAGTTTTCACATAGTGTGTATGAGGAACTTGCAGACTTGAGTGTGACTGTTGATCCTAATGTGAAATGGAAGATAGATCTTCTGTGACGACCCTGAAGGTTGGTGAGGGTTGTGTTGGTGTTGTCAGTGTTCCCAGAAGAAGGTTTTTCATCTTGTAGGGAACCCTGGATATCATTGACAGGAGTCATAGTGTACGACTTGATGGCAGCTCCAGTCAGCACCAGGAACTGAGAACCGAGAGCTCTGAGGGCATTTGTTAGACAAAGCTGGGAGCAAGTGACACACCTTCGATTGTCTAGTGACCCATGTCCTGCTCACAGAGGAATCAAAGCATTATGCAGATCTTAATCTGTTCCTTGGAGAGTCACAGTCAGAGTGGGAGATTGAATGGTCCTTACGGATGATACCTTGCATTGCAAGTAATCTTTGCTTCCATTTGCGAGATGGGCAGCATCCCAACTGGCTGGAAAACTGGACACAGTAAAAGTGATAAACTTCTTAATTTTTTTTACTCACAGGTGCTTCCGTCAATGCTATCTGCAAGTTAAAAAACTTAGCTGAGTAGTAAAAAATTGTATAGGCAGTTAACCAACTATAAAGATTTTTGTTACTGTGAGATAAGAGTGTTGTGCAAAGCTACAGAAGATCCTGCACTAGGTAAACTGAAGAAAATCAAACCACATGGATTGATGTACAGACATGTTGATGCCACAAATTTTCTTTTAGAAAGAAGATCAAAATGAAACTGACAGTAAAAGATGTAAACAGCAAAAAAATAAGTTTGGCCACAATTCACAAAAGGTGAATATTAATCATGCATGATCTGATATATCATACACATGAAAAACACCACTCAAAAAAACAACTTCTGCAGTGCTCCTCTTACACCTCTTCTCAGTACTCTCATGTGCCTTCACCTTTATCACCCTACATTTACCCTCAGGGTTCCTCTTATACCTTTCCTGAATATTGGGTGTTATGTGCCTTAAACTCTCTTGCCCAGCAATTCTCTTGATCACATTTCCATAAAGCCTTCTTCTCAGACGCTGTCATTTCAAGATACAATGCTTGCCACCTGTTAGACCGCCCCCCATTACCTTCTGTAAAGACATAATTAGTATTTGTGTAAACACTTCCCATATTTGAAGGCAACTATAGTGATCTTCCTAGAGCAGTAGTCTCAAACTCCAGTCCTGGAGGGCTGCAGTGGCTTCAGGTTTTCATTCTAACCCTTTTCTTAATTAGTGACCTGTTTTTTCTGCTAATTAACTCCTTTTCTTATCGTTTTAATTAATTTGTTTTTTTATGATTTGTTTCCCTGAATTTCTTCATTGTTCCTCTGAATTGCTTCATTTCCTTCCTTAAATAGCACCCAAACAGAAATGAAATGTGAAGTGAGTGAGCCAACAGTGAGACCAACTAAGTCAGCACCTCAAACTCCAACCAATTTCTCTCCAATCATTTGCTTAATTAGGCACCAATTCTTCTTGTTAATTAAACCCATTTTTTAATTCCATGGTTTGTTGCTGCTCTCATTGTGCAATGACATACTTTTCCAAAATTATTGAAATGTATTTTCTAAGAGCACTGTTAAAACGTTTTGGGGACCTGAGAAGATCAGTATTCCTGAGACCTTCATGTTTCTTTATTTTCATATATTGTGTGATGGACACTGTTTGCTGGTCATGTTTTAGCTCATTTTATATCACATTATTGTTTGACTGCTAAATAAGGAAAAATAAACAATTGAGGGGTTTGAGTCTTCATGAACAAGTCAATTAAAATTAATTCAAAAGAAGTTAAATAGCAGCAAAAACAGGTCACCAATTAAGAAAATGGTTAGAATGAAAACCTGCAGCCCTCCACTGTCCTAGAGTATGTGTTTTGCTACCTGGAGCTTCCTGGCTCAATCATGTTTGACTGAGCAACTACAGTGAAACTGACCAATCAGACCAAAGTCAAACTGACCAATCAGATTGTTCCTAGGGACTGGACATACCACACATGCCATTAGCGTTTTATTATATAGATAGATTTATATACTATTGAATATATATTTACACAAGTAGTAATTAAGGCTAGCAGTGTGGAAGCTATTTCAATTTTCTTGAGGAATGGATAACACTGTTACCATGATAGTATATGGAAGAACAGAGAAATTCATAGAATGTAATTGATGTACTCATGAACTGGAATGTTAATTTTAAACTTCCAGATAAATAATTACATAGGTAAAAGTTAAACATATGATATAATAAAAAAAATAAGGCAGGGTAAACAAAGACAACACTGGTATACATTTTTAGAAGACATTGGTAATGTAATCAGTTTAAGAGAATGACTACAAAAGACAATAATGGAAAAATGCAAAGAAAATCAAAACACTGTATTATGCTTCCTGGCAAAAAATTTTAGAAAAGTAGACTTAATACACACGAAATGTATAGAAGTAAAGACTGAATGATGTGAATCTGTTACATTTTTTAGAACAATGTGGGACAATATTTTTTATGATAAGGTATATATTTACAGTAAAAAAAATTTTTTTGATTTTTGATAACATGTATTGACAGTAATTATTCTTCTGCATAATATTTTTATGTGTAAAACATAAATAAGATAAGACAAAAAGGATACAGGTGAAAGTGAACCATGATGCCACTGGCTTGTAGTCAGATATACTGCCATCTGCCACTCTATTCTACAACTACCCTGGAATAGTATTAGGATTTCCCTTTCCAGAACATCACTGTAATTTGTTATGGTGTTTTTCAAGATTAACTTAAATTTTGGTGAGGATGAATTTTTATAGGCCTCAGGGTTATGAGATTTATCCATTATTTAGGTTTGTCTGCAAATAACCTGCTTATCATGCAATCCTAATAAGAATGGCTTTTCTAGTTACATTCCCTTAAAAAGTCTTTACATACTGTATATATCCATCCAACCATCTTCCAACCCGCTGAATCCGAACACAGGGTCACGGGGGTCTGCTGGAGCCAATCTCAGCCAACACAGGGCACAAGGCAAGAACCAATTCCGCACACCAAGCACGGATAATTAGAATCGCCAATCCACCTAACCTGCATGTCTTTGGACTGTGGGAGGAAACCAGAGCGCCCGGAGGAAACCCACGCAGACACCGAGAGAACATACAGTATATCTGATAACAATATTATATTATAGTCTAGGACAGTGGTTCTCAATCTTGTTGGCCTTAACAAAGTTTTTTTCAATTTTCATATCAGTGATAAAACTTCACTAGCAGTAATTTTAATGAAAACTAGACATTTTTCAATGAATGGCACCAATTAACAAATAACTAACTTCAAATTCAACATTTAAATAAAGTGTACATAACCAATGGAAATATGCAAGGAATTCATCCAAAAATACCTGGATTCACAGGTGTTTAATACTTGATTAAATTTAGTGCTCATTTGTCTTTTTATTCTGTTACCTGGGCTTGTCATATTTTCACACTTTTGTTGAAATTGGGTGAGTGAAGAGAGTGCAAAGGGGAGTCTGTTTTTCATCTGGCTTTGTCCTCTCATGTCAAAGATTTACTGTTACCTTCTCCATTGAAAGGCACTTTTGTGTATTTACAGTACTCTGGAAATTTTTAAAAGTCCAAGTCCCATTTTGGTTGTGGGCCAGTATTGAGTGGGCTCTTTGAGTTCGAGGCCAGGTTTCTGGGGGTGAGGCCTATTTAGGGGTCAGCCATAGTGAAGTCTGGCTGGTAGTTAGTGGAGGCCTGCCTATTCAGTGTTTTTACCATTTGATGCTACTCCATTATAACACATTTTGTAATCAGTGCTTACATTGTCAGCCAACTTAACCTCTGTGTACTTTTGTTTTTAATAAAGAGCTATAATTATTTATAGTTTCATAATAATCATCCAAAGTATGAAAGGCACAAGTACTTTTTCTAGCACCAAATCCATGTTTATGTGGACTTCAGATGTGATTTCTCCTGTTGCTCAGGTTTTTTCCATGCACCAAATATATTCATGTTAAGTTAATTCAGGGTTGTAAACTAGATAGATAGATAGATAGATAGATAGATAGATAGATAGATAGATAGATAGATAGATAGATAGATAGATAGATAGATAGATAGATAGATAGATAGATACTTTATTAATCCCAAGGGGAAATTCACATGCTCCAGCAGCAGCATACTGATAAAAAAACTATTTTAAATTAAAGAGTGATAAAAATCCAGGTATAACAGACAATTACTTTGTATAATGTTAACGTTTACCCCCCCCAGGTGGAATTGGAGAGTCGCATAGTGTGGGGGAGGAACAATCACCTCAGTCTGTCAGTGGAGCAGGACAGTGACAGCAGTCTGTCGCTGAAGCTGCTCCTCTGTCTGGAGATGACACTGTTCAGTGGATGCAGTGGATTCTCCATGATTGACAGGAGCCTGCTCAGTGCCTGTCGCTCTGCCACGGATGTCGAACTGTCCAGCTCCGTGCCTACAATAGAGCCTGCCTTCCTCTCAAGTTTGTCCAGGTGTGAGGCATCCCTCTTATTTATGCTGCCTCCCCAGCACAACACTGCATAGAAGAGGGCTCTCACCACAACCGTCTGATAGAACATCTGCAGCATCTTATTGCAGATGCTGAAGGATGTCAGCCTTCTAAGGAAGTATAGTCGGCTCTGTCCTCTCTTGCACAGAGCATCAGTATTGGCAGTCCAGTCCAATTTATCATCCAGCTGTACTCTCAGATATTTATAGGTCTGCACCCTCTGCACACAGTCACCTCTGATGATCACTGGGTCCATGAGGGGCCTGGTCTTCCTAAAATCCACCACCAGCTCCTTGGTTTTGCTGGTGTTCAGTTGTTGGTGGTTTGAGTCACATCATTTAACAAAGTCTTTGATTAGGTTCCTATACTCCTCCTCCTGCCCTCTCCTGATGCAGCCTATGAGAGCAGTGTCATCAGCGAACTTTTGCACGTGCCAGGACTCCGAGTTGTATTGGAAGTTTGATGTATATAGGCTGAACAGGACTGGAGAAAGTACAGTCCCCTGTGGCGCTCCTGTGTTGCTGACCACAATGTCAGACCTGCAGTTCCAAGACGCACATACTGAGGTCTGTCTGTAAGATAGTCCACGATCCATGCCATCAGGTATGAATCTACTCCCATCTCTGTCAGCTTGTCCTTAAGGAGCAGAGGTTGGATGGTGTTGAAGGTGCTAGAGAAGTCCAGAAACATAATTCTTACAGCACCACTGCTTCTGTCCAAGTGGGAGAGGGATCGGTGTAGCATATAGAGAGATGATACAGCTTCCTCTGCTCCCGCCTTCTCTCGGTATGCGAACTGCAGAGGGTTGAGGGTGTGGCGGACTTGTGGCCTCAGGTGGTGTAGCAGCAGCCGCTTCATGGTCTTCATCACATGTGACATCACAGCGACAGACCGGAAGTCGTTCAGCTCACTAGGACATGATACCTTTGGGACTTGGGTGATGCAAGATGTTTTCCAAAGCCTTGGGACTCTCCCGTGTTCCCGGCTCAGTTTGACGATGTGCTGTAGAGGACTCCCCAGCTCCAACGCACAGGCCTTCAGCAGTCGTGGCGATACTCCATCTGGACCGACTGCTTTGCTAGCACGAAGTCTACTCAGCTCTCTGCTTACCTGGGCTGCTGTAATTGTGGGTGGGGAAGCCTCTCCTATGCTGGTATCAGCAGACGGATGGGCGGAGGGTGCAGTACTCCGAGGTGAGAGTGGGTTAGTGTGGTCAAACCTGTTAAAGAAGTTGTTCATCTGGTTTGCTCTCTCCACATCTCTCTCGATGGTGGCACCCCTCTTCGAGCTGCAGCCAGTGATGATCTTCATCTAATGCCACACTTCCTTCGTGCTGTTATTCTGCAACTTCTGCTCCAGCTTTCTCCTGTACTCCTGGAGTTCCTTCTGCACACACTTGAGCTCATGCTGATCACCTGCCTTTAAAAGCCCTTTTCTTCTGGTTCAAAAGGCCCTTGATGTCACTTGTAATCCATGGCTTGTTGTTAGCATAGCAGCATACTGTTCTTACTGGAACTACAATGTCCATACAGAAGTTGATATAGTCAGTAGTGCAGTCAACAACCTCCTTAATGTTCTCACTATATGATCCCTGCAGGATATCCTAGTCCGTAGTCGCAAAGCAGTCTCTCAGAGCCTGCTCTGCCTCAGGGGACCATTTCCTGAATGAGCGTGTAGATGTAGGTAGCTCCCTCTCTCTTGGTTTGTAGTAAGGCTGAAGCATAACCAGGTAATGATATGCTTTCCCAAGCGCAGGCAGCGGGTTGGCGCCGTATGAGTCTTTAACGTTTGCATACAGTAGGCCAATAGTCCTATTTCCCTTGGTGTTATAATCCACATACTAGGAGAAGGCAGCTAGCCTTTGATACAAGGATGTGAATATATGTAGTTGTTCCCAAGAGGCTGGTATCTCATTAAAAAATGTTTCTGCCTTGTATATAATGCTGCTAGCAAAAGTTAAACAGTTATGTGTGAGGATTCATCATTTTACATGCCTTTGTTATATAGAAAACGAATTTGTTTGGTCTGGCTACATTTTGGAAAGAAATATTTATTATTGACGATTCCTTCTGTGAATAATAAACATCTGTATACATATTACAAATACTGTATCTCCATTTACATTTTCTTACCTGGAGATAGTAGATGTATTAACTTTTCATTTGCACTTGCAGGTATCTCTCAAAAGCATATACTTTGATGATTCTTTATGATCCCATGGGGATTATAAAATAGAAAATTCAAAAGTATGTTCAAGCATGCTCTCCAACAAACGTGACAGTGAACCCTAGAGAAACCTCTTATCTAAAATGTTTGCAGAGCCCAGGCGCTGTTCTGCTTTACATAAGTCAGAACTATTTTAAGTCAGGTGTGATGCTGGGAATTATCAATAGGCATAAAGTGCTAGACTATTAACTATGTTCTATTAGATGTTTAAAATGTTCAAGTCATCTCATCAAAAATTTCTTTGGATTTTTTTCATACAATTGCTTATATAGTCAAAAACAGATAATTAAGCCTCAGATTAGACATTCGTCTCTTGTACAGTACTTTACTATGAAGGAAATGTTTTTCTCAATAGGCAAAGTATTAAAACTGCCTTTATTAAAGTAGAGCAGCAGCAAAAAGGGATATGAATAGACTAGGCTATTTCATACCTGAACATGACAGATAAGGAGAGGAAGAATGTAGGAAAGGACAAAAGAAATGCGAAAATACACGGATGAAAAACATGAATGGACGCATAGAAGTAAGCAGGAGACAATCTAATTTAAAATTGCAGAGAAGAAAATATGGGAAAAAGGAACAAGAGAAAAGTCAAACTGCCGTTAAGTACAGTACTTTTGATCATTATTATTATTTAATGTATTCTTTAATAACTTGGCTTTATATGGTTGTATTTTGAATCTGATATTTTAGTCATTTTTAAGTTTTAATTTTTAGGTTTGTGGCATAATAAGCCTGCTTCTGGAATTAGGGGTGAGGCTCCCATTACTGATAGCAGGTTTCTGTGGAGTTTTGATACCAAGCCTTAATTTGAGATCTGAGAGCTACGAGAATCATAGCAAAGAATGTTTAATTTGTGAGAAAATTAATCTTAATAATACCTTATCTTCGAGCAATAATGAGATAGTCACTCTATCATATTTACAAGATTCAAAAAACGAGTAGTAAGCTATTATTACTAAACAAAATTAGTCTATGAGAAGTGTGAAGAAGTACTTTGAAGAATCATGATTATTATCTTGCATATATGGGTATAAAAATCTGAAAGGTTATGATCCTTATTAAACTTTTAGATTACTGTCATAGCTCAAGATACTATGATTCTAACTGGTAAAGGTCTATCTTTATTACATATTTAAAGTCCACAGCTATTATACAATTATTTGGAATTAATTCAAGAGCCTTTGTCATGAATTCTTTATTTATGTACCAAATGGCAATGATAATCAACCATAGACAGGTTAGATTTGTACAGATTACCATCACAATCCGTGGCTATGAATAGAATTGCTTTATGAATTCAAATTTCCTCTCCTCTTAACGACTTACAGTAGTTGGAGTGAAAAATGTGACCAATTCACATCTGTCTTCATTCGAGATGATCTGTACTATTTAAATGGATCTCCTACAAGAAAACTCTCTACCTTCAGAGCGAAAGGTGCAAAAGCAGTTCATGATTGAGACCCTTGAGCTTCCAGTTAACAGCTTTTGTGGAATGATCCTTTTGCATTTTATGAGTTATTATTTACAGCTAAGATATAAAGATTACATTCCTTTAAATAATATATTTATCCACCATAACATGATTATCCTTTCTGGGCATTGCTACAGATTAAGCAGCCAATAAATACTCAGAGCAACAAAGTGAACACAGAATGCAAAAAATATATATGTAACCTTCTCTCCTAATACCCATCTTATACCTTCTTTTTAAAAAGTGGAAAAATCCCAATCCTATTATATTTAAAATTACAAAATAAATCTAATTTTTCTTACAAATAACTGCCTAAAGCTTGGCAAGAATTTATAAACTACTGTTGACCTTAATTATTCATGCTGGGCATCAGGTAACTCACACTCTAATTCAGTTAACTCTACAAGGGGAGACCTAAACATTCCTGGAATTGTTTAAAAAAAATATGCAACTTACAGATTTCCAACACAATAGCAAATTGTCTTCCCTTCAGTCCCCATTTTAGATTTTAGTAACAAACAAATGTCACAGGGAGCAAGATATAACAAATATGGGAGGTGTGAATTAACAACACATTTTTTGACCAGAAACACTCTTTGATAATAACGTGTAATCTGGTGCGCTGTTATGGTGCAACGGTGTCTGAAGGTGCACTGTCATGGTGCAAAATGCTCTGCATCAGCAGTTCAGTGTAATGTTGCTGACTAACAGTCTGTTCATGGGAAGAAAACTCTTTATTAATAAGTTTGTTAATGTCGAAAAAGCGATCATCATTGTCTGAATGTTCAATATGGCCTAACAAGCTATTTTCGGCTATACTCAAAATCACCAAATTCATACACATGATTGTAGAATAAATGTCAGAAATACACATCTCGATTAACTCAGCACATTGCCACACAGTGGATAGATTAACAAAGCTGGAGGCATATCTAGTGTCATAGTTGATAATACACCCTACTCCCATGATATTAACAGATTCCTGGAACTTTAGAACTTCCCTCATACTTTAGTATCCATCCATTTTCCAACCCGCTAAATCCAAACACAGGGTCACGGGGGTCTGCTGGAGCCAATCCCAGCCAACACAGGGCACAAGGCAGGAACCAATCCCAGGCAAGGTGCCAACCCACCGCAGGACACACACAAACACACCCACACACCAAGCACACACTAGGGCCAATTTAGAATCATCAATCCACCTAACCTGCATGTCTTTGGACTGTGGGAGAACATGCAAACTCCACGCAGGGAGGACCTGGGAAGCGAACCCGGGTCTCATCACTGTGCCACCATGCTGCCCTTACTTTAGTATTCTTGCATAATTTTATAATTTTCTAAAAAGTTTGGAGATGATCTTGAAGAAACATTTGTATTTGATACAACATAATATAATACTTATTGCATGATTAGTTGTTCTCTACCACACCTATTTTAATGTATTCTTATAAAACCAGTAAAAGGGGAGATAAGGGGAAAATGTTGCTATGGGGAAGTGAATAAAAGTAAATGGTGTATAACTTCACTGAAGCGATGATATAAAATTCAGCCCTTGCACTTCCTAGTTATCTGACATTGCAGAAAAACATCTTATTAGTGAGTTTCTTGATTATTTTATCTTTTTAAATTAATGGATTCTGGGCTTCAAATTATTGACTGTGATGATGGTTTTGTATTGGGTTTTCACAAAAAACAGGATAGACTTGCAATTTTAACTCAGCAAATTTATTTTTGACAACACCTTTTCTTCTGTTCCTTTCAAAAGTTCCCTACCCCTTTGTCATTGTGGCAGTAAAATTTTTAATAAATAAACATAATAATAGAAACAGTAAAATCCCAGCAGGAAATGAAGAACGGAAAAAAGAACCTATTAATTTCTATTTTCCTTTGGTTACTGTTCCTCTAGCCGTCACTTTGGCATTCCACAACAGACTATGGTGCAGACAAATGGGTGGAATACAATGAAGATCTGATATTGAGAATACCATTGCAGATGACACATCCATTATTAGATCTCATTCTAAAGTCAGGAGAAAAAATTTGATTAAGATGGCCGTAACCCAATTCCGACAAAAGAAAAGAGAAGTATATTTACAATACAAGCACTAATCAAAGCATTTCCTGTTATTATTAAAAAATCTGATATGGTTAGCATATGACATCCTCTATATTTACAATATAAGTACAATATACTTGTTTAAATTTACCAAAATTTATGTAGATGCAATACCATTATTTTATCAGAAAATTTTGAACTTTAAAAGCTCAAATCTTGATGTCCGGATTGAAAAAGGTAATTCTTTCAAAGTTCTAAAAGTGAATGCCAAATTTTGTAAATTACTGAGGAGCAGTTTGCCTGTTGGTGGCATTGGCCTTGAGAATTTTCAATTTATAAAGCTGTCAGAAAACTGTAGGTTATCCATAGAATCTTTCTTAATTATTAATGAGTTACACTTCCAACAAAACCAACAAAACTTTCACTACAGCTATTTGTCTTTCCAAAAACTGTTCAAGACATGTTCTATACTAAGCTAGATGAATTGGCAGAAAATCTAGTATCAATTGAATCATTACAAAGGGGACTTGTACAGTATAAGTGCTTGGACAGATTTGTGGCAGATGAAATTTAATGTAAGTAAATGTGAAGTACACGTAGGAAGTAATGTTAGATTTGACAATGGAACAATGGGAAGTAAAAAATGGGAGGGAGGTCTGAAAATTGAAAGTACACCTTATGAGAAAGATTTAGGAATCGTAATGGACTTGATAATACCAGCTGCCAGATGGTGTTTAAAAGCCATTAAGAAGGCTAAAAGATTTTTTTTTAAATTATGAAGGGGATTATTAGTACATTGTACTGAGCCTGTTACTTTAAAATGTGTTCATCAAGAACATGGGGACATATTTGAAAACTTGTTAAGGGTACATTTCACACAAACATTAGGAAGGTTTTCTTTACACAGAGAACCACAGACACTTGGAAAAAGTTACCAAGTAGTGTGGTAGACAGTAAGACTTTAGAGACTTTCAAAACTAGACTTGACGATATTTTGAAAGAATTGAGTGGATAGAATTGGCAAGATTTGTTGGGCTGAATGGCCTGTTCTCATTTAGATTGTTCTAATGTTCTTGTGATATTCAAATATGTTTTTTCTGTTGAAAACAGTACTTCTTCCATATGTGAAACATAAAGAATGTAGATAAAGTATATAAAAATATTTTTCAGCTGCTATGGAGTATCTCATGTTAAAGTAACTAGTTCTCATAGTCACTACTTTCCAAAAAGTGCAAAGAGTACAGGATAGCCACCACCATAGGAAACAAACCGGCATAACAGAAACAAAAGAACTGCTGCTTGTTGTGAGATGGGCAACTCAACATGAACAAGACAACACCGCATCTTGAGCCAGCCTCTTGACAGGATAAACAGCTTCCACCTAGTGTCAGGCTAGCAGCAGGATTAAAAAATAAAATAGATAACACAAAAAGGCTAAGATTTGCTCCAGATCAAAAATTAAATATCTTCTTTTACTTTTTCTTTTTTCCTTCACTAATGAAAGCACCAACAATAAAGCTGTGTTTGTCAACAGGTATTATCATAATGGGGACTGTGATGTTATATTAGCACAAAATTGACGTTCATGGTAATGTTCCTTCAAGGTTGTGAATGCCAAAACATACGTAAATATATATAAAACAAAAGAAAACAAAGAAACTACCAAATACTGTAAATAAAAAAAATAATAATAAATAGTATAGAAATAGTGAATTCAGAATCTTCAAAATATTAACATTCAATTGCAAAAAGATCCCATCACCACCAGCCTTGGAGAAATACTCAACAGCATTCTGACCTTTGAAGTTCTTATCTTGGTTAACATTTCTCTTTTACTTGCAAAACAATATCAAAGATCATACCTCTCCCTCTAAAAAAAAGGAAATACTCTGTCATGAATTAATGGGCACCCTGTGTTGGCTAGGATTGGCTCCAGCAGACCCCCATGACCCTGTAGTTAGGATATAATGGGTTGGATAATGGATGGATGAATTAATGGTTTCTTGGTTGAATTAGTGTTGTTTTTTTTTTAATACAATTTCTGAAAAAAGCTATTAATAAATTACACCAGGTTCAAAAGGTTGTTGCCAGAGTTTTAACTATCAGCATATACAATGAGAGTATAAAATCTCAACTGGCTCAGCTCCATTTACTTCTTGTCCCATGGGACATCTTCTTCTAAGCTGTGCTACTGACATACGTATAAAAGTGTACTTTCCACAGCCCATCAGGCACTGTCACGTTGAATTGCATCAACCTGCTGGACAGTAAAGATCTTCTGATGTCAGCTCTCTCACATTCTCACTATTCTAAAGTCCTAGTATACACCTATATTTCTTTCTATACTATGCTATACTATACTATACTATACTACTATATGTGTGGAAGCTCTCATTCCACTTTGTGACTACAATTCTCACACACCATCTTCCATTAATTGTGAGATTCCATCTTTTTAGTTTTCATGACTAAATGCACATCTTTGTTCTTTTCTATTTTAGACTTGATACACCAAGGCTTATTTTGTAACAGAATTATACCTTTATACTGAACATGTTGATGCATACCGATATTACTCCACTATCAGCTTTTCCTTTGAATATTCTGTAGCTAAATTTCACATTTTGAAGGCAGTGTTTCTCACTTTGATTTGTCATGGGTTTTTTTTTTTAATTATTTTTTTATGTTGCTGCTTTTAATTGTATTCTTGTGTACTTTGCAAAGTGCCTTTTGATTTTGTATTTGTAAAATGCAGTAATTATAATACAGAATGATTCAAAAGGATTCTGTGATGCAGTACTCAGTCTCTAATCTTAAATGTAAAAGCTGGAAATGCTGCAAAATGTGCTGGAGTGTTATAATGTGTATGTAACCATCTACTATATATATAAATAAAATGTATTATTTTTATTATTATCATTTTGTAAAATAATATAATCTCTTTTTAAACATTTTCAGTTGTTGACCATGTTTATCACCCGGTACCAACATTGTGTGGGTAATGTTAGAGTATCACAGCGAATTTTGCATTGGAATACATGTTTTCAGAAGAACTCTAAAATTGAAGAGGCATAATGGGAACTGGTCATATCACTTTTCATAGTACCAGCCAGAAACCTTTACTTGTTAAAGAAGATCAGTTCAATTATAAAACCCACCTCTAGACTACCTTTTGCAGCTTTAACAAATTCTTCTAAATGTTAAAATGTTTTTAAATTCAGATACACTATAAATGTGCATTTTCAAACTATGGCCAGTAAAATCTAATTTTACAGTATTACCTCATGAATCTTTTGTTTTACTGTGATGGGAACTGTTGTCACTGGTTACCTCAGTTAAAATGCATGACAGATATCCAAAGGAGGCGTTTGTAGGCCACAGAATTGAAGAAAGGTATTAGGCTAACAAAATACGTGGCTACGTGTTAAAATACTTGGAAAACGATGCTGGTAGAATTGCTGCATCGTATTTTTTAATACTTTTTTAAGGCTTCCATTCAATGTACCTTATTAATGATGGAGGATTTTCTGATATTAACTTTGAAGAAAGTTCCTATATTGATTATGCTTACCATTTACTTTCTCTATCATGAAATTGCCTTCTTTGAATCCCTACTTTCAAAGAGTAAATCAAGTAATAAACAGAATAATACTATTTACTGGTTAGATGAGGATTATTAAAAAGGAACACATAGGTGACACATTATCATATAAGTTAGTGTCAGAGATCAGAGTTTAAATCATAGCCCTATAAAAATCTATGTGGAGTTATCATATTCTCTCTGACTGGAAAAATTATATTCAGGTACACTTGCACATCCCTCAAACACAAGAGTTGTTTGTCAGGACACTTCAGATGGCCCTGTTTGTGTATATAAGGATGACTGTGTCTTATGAGGCCATAATGCAACAATTAATTAATGGACAGATACTCCTCAGCGCCAATTATTTTAAACAGTTTTGAACTCTTTCTTTTTACGGAAATCTGTGTCTTTACAAGTACTCATTATATACTTCAATTTGTAAAGTTAGCATTTGTATCTACTATCATGTAGGCATGTCAGAGAGTCACCTTCCAGACTCGTCAGAGGTGAGCAATACCACTCCAGGACACCAGGGGTGTGCTCACTTACTCTTCTGCCCCTTTTTATTCTCACATCTCTGAGAAGACCCCATTGAGGACAATTGACTCCACACATTCCCGTCCATGAGCTGTAAAAGTAGTGCACCCCCAAAAGGAGGCATCTCATTTAGGAAATCAGCCAAGATCCTGATGGAGCCCTGCAGTGTTACCACTCCCTAGAGCCTTCTAACTGCAACCAGTTTTTCATTTTTGTGCATTTGTGCACCTGTTATTTTGGTTCTATTTATTATTTCAAGTAAATGGGGAGAACGGGCTGGCACCCCGGCATTTAATTTGGACTGTTGCTTTTATAATTGTTGGTGGCACTACCTGTAAACATGTCACAGCACTCCAGCATTTCATTTGGACTCTTGCCTTTTATCACAATTGATTACACTACCGGCTCCAGCAGACCCCTGTGACCCTGTAGTTGGGATATAGCGGGTTGGATAATGGATGGATGGATGGATTACACTACCTGTGCATTTGTCCCAGTACTCTACACCTGCATCAAGTGAAGAGCGCTATACAAAAATAAACTGAATCAAACTGAATTATGATGCACTGGCATCCTGACCTGGGCTCTTTCCTACTTTCCATTCTATACTTCCACAAGGGATGCTGGCTCCCCATCACTTTATTAAACTAGGTGAATGCAGTAAATTGTTGAATGAATGTATAATTATTACACAAACATAAGGGAAATATTTAAAACAATTTAAAACAAAATCTACAGTGACTTGTTTCCTAGCTTTCCTCTGAACAGTGTACAGTCTTACAAGCTGCATTTCCTTCAAATTCTTGGCATAGAATCAAATCTCTTTTACAGCTCTTTAATACTATGATAGAGCTTTCGTGTTTTGTTAGCTGGTAAGAGGGATTAACCTTTATTCTTTGTTTACAAGCTGAAAAGTCTATTGAAGTTAAAATCAGATTTCTCACAGCACTCCTGATGTCACAGGCAGACCCTGAAGAAAGTGGTCATAACACAAAGAGGCAGCAGTGGCATATCTATTCTATAGATAAGCAAAGGTTGGAGCTTATTTCACATTTCTTTATTGAATTTGCAAAAGAAATACCTGCAGATTTAAAATACTGACCAAAAACAGCTATACTACTATTGTTTCTAAATAGCAACACCTATAACCAGAAATAAAATGTCCTAGATATGTAAAGGACTAGATTTCCAAGGATTGACCTAGATAATTTATTTCGGGGTAATTGCTTAGTCCCTTATTTCAGAAGAATATGGGCTTACATGTGTAATAAATGTGGGTTTGTTTATTACAAGGTTATTTTCTAGCAGCTCTTTCATTTACTTAATTTTCCATGATTGACTTATTCTTTTATACCCCAGATCTCCATGTTATTTTTTATAGGTCATTGTACTTCATTGCAGTGCGCGGCATCTTTAATGTAGGAAACAGCAGTAAATTTATATAGATTCCTCTCAGTCTTGAGTTCAGCAGGGAATTTGCTACATTCGAGTGCAAAGATGCAGTAACTCAGCAGAGCAAAATGAGTATCAGAATTAAAGATTTTCACCTTCATGAGCAGTTATTTCATCTGAGCTGCTTTATTTGCTTTGCCATTTAACTGGTCATGCAAAAAGCAAAAAATACTATTGTAATATGTGGAACACTTCAAACTCTGAATTTCCTATAGTTATAAATTGAGCTATGGTTACTAATGACAAGTTTTGAAATGTCATATCTAGCAAAGATATATTTAAAGTCTCTTATCATAAAGCAGGCTGTAGTACTTGAAAGTAATGTCATGCCTGGATAATTGGAAAAAAGTCAAACACAAGGAGGCAATCTTTGCCATTTACATGAAAGACATCAGTATTAACTGTTCTTTGGTCAGCTATTACAGTTGGTCCTTGCTTATATCTTGAAATATTTCCTATATGTTTCAAGTCTTCTAAATATTGATTAATTAATATTATATTCTATTATTGTATACGAATATGATCTCTGCTTTTTCTTTTACATGATAAAATCCCAAGGTGCACCTTTTCGTGTGAACAGTTATCGTGGATAGTTAAATGATAATATTTTCTGTCTGAGTTATAGAACAGTTAAAACAATACACTCTGACTTGATTTGATAATATTATAGATAAAACCCTCTAGGATGTCTATGCTGAAGGTCTGTAATTACTGTATTCAACACTGCATGATTGGCTGCTTAATCTGCTATCTTATTTGACTCCATATTTCACTTCTGAAGTGATGCAGCAACAAAATTGTCATGAATCTCTTGCTGTGTGGAAGTGGCATTTAAAAAGTCTGAAAAGGGTGGCATACAATGTTGTCCTTATTTTGCATTGAAGTGAATTCACTTGTGTTATCTTTTTATCATTTTTCTCATTATCAAATTTGAATGATTGATTTTGAATTGGATGAGATTTAAGTTTATAATTTGTATATTATCTATAGATATGAGTTATGAGGTGCTTGTAAGTAAACCTGGTAAGAGTGGAGTCCCAAATAACAGGGGTTAATTAATGACACATTTTACACAGGAGGTTATTAACAAATTGGCAAAACAAAAGAAATGCAAAAGAAAGGTTGTGCCCTACAGGCCAAGAATCAACTGACACATGTAATTTTTCCTCTCACCTCCGACATTTCTCATCTCACTTGGTCATCCTTTATCTCCACCACACCAGGAAAACTGATGTCTCCAGCTTAGATTACTTGGAGGTTTAGCAAATATGTGTGTGTGTGTTTGTTTAGCTTGAACCAAAAAAAAAAGGATTTGGTATTTCGTGTGGTGCCAAAAAAGGATTTGGCAATTGATGGAGGACACTGCAATAGAGAACAAGTAAGAAATTGTATGGATGGTGTAACTTTCAGATACATTCAGAGACTGTTAGCTGGTTTGAGTGCTGGAGCATTTTTGAATTTACCAGACACTTCATCATTAAGTTTGTTAAAACAGTATTGTTTATTACGTATTTTTGTAACAGTGAGCCTTATTTAAAAATAACAGTGATAATTCAATGGAATTACATGCACTAGTAGCATTCATAAAATGTTCTTACTACCATTTCACAATATGTGGCTGAAATTGTTTTCATGGAGAGCAGATTCCATATAAAGTGATGAAAAAATGTATGGTCTATTGTTAATTGTTTGTTGTGATGGGTCTCTGGCTAATTGTACATATGACTCCGTACATATACACTAGACATAGATATAGATAGAACCTTATTTGTCCCCAGGGTAAAAAATGGCTTTTTAATGAAGCGCATTAAATAAATAAATAAATAAATAGGTAAATAAGTAAATAAATGAATAAATATAAACACATCCTTTGGTCTGAACACACACCAGAATGGCTATAAAGCAAGAAAATTCACAACAAAGTAAAATTGTGACTTAGCTGTCACAGTCCCAGTGAGGCATTATGCAGACGTACTGCTCTTGGTATAAAGGAACCCCAGAAGCCTTTCTTGACACACTTGTACTGAATAATTTCATTAGCTAAAAATACTCAATGTGCCAGAGAGAGAATGTGTAGCATTGTTCGTAATGGCACTCAGTTTTGTTTTATTTCTCTCCTTCGCTAGTACCTCCAGAGTGTCCAGAATGCATCCTATAATTGAGCTTGCCTTTTTAATTAATTCTGTGGGCTTCTCTTGAAGAGATAGTACCAGCCCAGCAATCCAGAGGGTGGAAAATCGCACTGGCCATCACACAGTTATAGAAGATGTGAAGGATGTCACTTCCCACATTAAAGGAATACAGTCTCCTAAGCACAAGGAGCCTGCTCTGCCCTTTCTTAAGTAGTTCCTTGGTGTTCCGAGACCAGTCCAACCTATCAATCATTTGAACCCCCAAGTACTTGTAGGAGTGGTTCACCTCTACATATCTACTCCTTGAATAGTGACCAGACATAGAGGGTTTTTGCTGCAGTGAAAATCAATAACCATTTCTTTGCTTTTATCATGTTAAAATGCAGACAATTCTCTTTGCTTCTATACTCTGTCTCATCTCCTTTATCAATACATTCCATAAGTGCAGAATCATCTGAGAATTTCTGCAAGTGACATGACTTGGTGTTATATTTGTAGTCTGAGGTGAAGAGAAAAGGAGACAGGACTGTTCATTGTGGTGCTCCAGTGTTACTCACATCCATATCAGAAACACAGTCTTTGAGCCTCAATAAATGTGGTGTGTGCAAGACATAGTCCAATATCCACACCATAGGCTCATTCATTGGTATATTGCTGAGATTACCCCTTAACAGCAATGGCTGGATGGTATTGAAGTTGCTGGATAAATCAAAAATCATAATCCTCACAGTGCTGCCAGCTTTGTCCATGTGAGAATAAACTTTGTGGAGCAGATAAATAATTTCCTCCCCTGTTCCAATCTTTGTCCATTAGACAAACCGCAGAGGGTCCAGGTGGTCTACCACAAGAGGACTCATATAGCTCAGAACTAGTCTCTCAAAAGTCTTTGTGATGTGAAATGTAAGTGCCACTAATCTGTAGACATTAGGTGAAGAGGCGCCTGCCTTCTTTGGAACAGGAACAATGCAGAATGTTTTCCACATCAGTGGCACTTTCTGATGCCATAGAGACAGACTGAACAGATGACAGAGGACACTACAAAGTTAGTCAACACAGGCCTTAAGAACCCGAGGACTGACTCCATCTGCCCCCCAGCTCTTTCTGTGTGTAACTTCCTCAGTTGTCTCCTTACTTAGTCTTCAGTTAAAGTCAGTCCACACCAATGGTCAGAGGTGGATTTGTCACTGGCCATTCCAGATGATATGGCGTGTGGAGGCTGGTCATTGGGAGAAGGTGGCATTGAGAGGGAAAATCTATAAAAAATTGGTTCATGGCATTAGCTTTGTCCAAATTCCCTGAGCACTGGATTGCTTGAGTCCTGTAATTATTCCCAGTACATTCCAGACATCCTTCATGTTTTTCTGAGGGAGCTTGTTTTCTATTTTAGCTTTGTAAGCTTCCATTCCATTTCTTTAGCACATGCTACATGTTCTACAGAGCTTCTTTGTAACTGGATTTATATGCTCTCTTTTTTGCATTCAGCAGGCCTTTACACTTCTTAGTAATTCAGAGCTTGTTGGAAAGCAACACACTGCTTTTGTGGGTACCACTGTATCAACATAGAAGTTAATATAGTCTGTGATCCATTGACTGAGCCCCTCAATATTGTCCCCATTTGACAGATAGCATATCATTGTGGCACTTTGCCAATAAATTGCAGTGTCAGAGAAATATTGAACCATTATAATCTTTGGATATGGCAGTCATGTTTTCAGTGTAACTGAAATACTGAGTAAATGTTTAGTTTCAGTACCATAAAGTGTCAATAAATCATATTTCATACATTTCAACATAAGTGAAATTACTTTTATTTTTTACTTTTACAGACATGTCACTTACTCGCTTAAGTTTCAAGAAGCTGGAGAAGTGAGCTCCTGTAGCTGTGTCTCATGCAAAATGAAGCACATGTGCATAGATGGCATGAGTATGAGATGGAGTAGACGCAGAAGCTAGATTCTTAGCATATATCAAGACCTCCTCATGTATTTGTACAGTAAGAGATGGTACTAACCTTATAAGGTAATGAATAAATAAACAATATCATTAATACAGTATTGAATATCATTATTACCAGGTTCAATAAATACAGTAAGTGCACATCTAATGCCATATCCTTTCTTATTTGGTAACACTCAGTCATTCAACATCATCAACAGTCTGACTTCATCCCCTGTCCTGCAGTGAGGTTTACTTGCTACAACATACACGTCTGCAGTTATTTCACGATTTTGACATTGAGGCAGCTGTTAAACAATTAAAATAATAAAAAATATAACTGTTGAACTAACCACTCTCAACGTAAAATTGACGCAGTAAACTAATTCACATTTGAATTCACACAGATTGTTTGTTTTAATATTGATGAGTTTTGCCAGTGCTTTTCAATAGAACATTTTGAAATTTGCACAAATCTGTGCAGGCTGTTTTATTCTAGATATCTCAGTGAAAACTGAACTGTTCTGACAAATTTCCTTGAAGAGCAAATTTGCCGAATTTCAACAAAATCAGTGACTGGGGGCTGAATTGTTTTATGCAGACAGACAGACAGACAGGTAGACAAGACATGGCTACCATAGTAGGTGCTCTTCACATTATATGCAAGCAGACCTAAAAAGGAATACATGTCTTCAGATAGGAAACTAGGTGTCTGGGAAAGCTTTTGACATTGAGGGATAAAAAATAAATAATGTTTTGTAAGTGTTGTGATCTCCTTACTGTGAGTTATTTTACCTGAAGCTTACTGTCATTTGTTCATTTTATTCACTGTTTTGATTTGCGCACAATTCCACCTTGAATTATTACTTGTTGTGTTCTAAGCATATTAGTCACTATATTGTTTAAAGTTTCCATAGCTGGTGCATGTATATGACTGATGTCTTGTGATGTGTGATGTTCCGTTACCATGAACATAAAAACAACAGCTACTCTCTCTTTATTTTATTTTTTTTACCATTGATCATGACGGTAGTATTAGCAACTTGGATGTGTGTGTTTTTGCCTTAGTTTGGGCTTTGGTACAAGAGGATTTCAATTTTGACACACATTATACATTTGGATTCGAAATGACAAAGTTGACTTTCATTATATTATTAGTATTTTTGTTTATACAATATAATTTTCATTCCTGTCTCTTTAGCACAATCATTATTCTTAATAATGTTATTGGAAAAGAATGGTATATATGTGACAGGCACAGCACACTGTCTTTTCTGTTGGTGGGTTCAATAACACTCAAAACCTTAGTACTAGTTCACTTTTTTTTTCAAGTAATAGCAATAATTAAGATTCTGTAAGATTTTGATCTTTGTGTTTGTTTTGCCCTTTTTGTTTTCTAATGACTCAGTTTTGATTGCCTTCACAGTTTTGACCTATTGCTTTTCCCTGACCATGCAGAGTCAAAGATATTATGATTTGCATTGGGTGTGACGAGGATGGATAGGATTAGAAATGAGTACATTACAGAATCACCTCAGGTTGGATGGTTGGGAGACAAAGTCAGAGAGGCAAGATTGCGTTGGTTTGGACATGTGCAGAGGAGAGATGCTGGGTATACCGGAAAAAGGATGTTAACGATAGAGCTGCCAGGCAAGAGGAAAAGAGGAAGGCCTAAGAGAAGGTTTATGGATGTGCTGAGAGAAGGCATGCAGGTGGTGGGTGTAACAGAGCAAGATGCAGAAGACAGGACTATATGGAAGAAGATGATCTACTGTGGTAACCCCTAACAGGAGCAGCCAAAAGAAGAAGCAGAAAATCATTTCCTTGATTTCTTACACTTACAATAATCCTTGGAAGCACCATTGCATCCTTAACTACGACATTTTAGCAACATTGTTTCACTGTATTTTAGGTTACATTGTGGATTTTACATTGGTATCTTGTTGTATTTTGGTAATGGCCCCCTGCACGGTCAATAGCTACTGTTTTCTTTACACCTTAGTCTTCCATTCCATATTTAAACTGTCCTTTTTTGGACAAACCATTTATATCCCATTGGGAACAATAATGAACAAAAGAACAAATTCAGCATTTAGTTTAGGAAAATGAGCAAGGATTTACCTTTAAGGGACTATTGAAGTAAAATAAGGAAGCAAACATTTAATTAAAAGATAAGTGTATGGGGCAAAAAGTACAAGTAAAATATACTGCTGCTAAAAAGGGAGACTCAAGAGTGTGTAGCGCACAGGTTCATATATAATACCTGTGAAAAGTATTCACTCCGTTAGAAGTTTTCACATTTTACTGTTAAACAACATTAAATTACAGTGGATTTGTGACACTGGTCAACAGAAAAAAAACCCACTTTAATGTGTCTTGAATATGTTTAAGTGAAATTTAAGTGAAAGCAAATCTTTGTAAAATGGCCTAAATTAATTTCAGATATACAATACAAAATAATTATTCACCTAAGTATTCACCCCACTTTAATGTGACATGCTTAAATCATCACTTGTGCAGCCAATTGGTTTTAGAAGTCCAATAATTAGTTCAATATAAATCAACTGTCTGTAGTCAATAGGATTCAATTGATTATTGTACAAATGCCCCATATCAATAATGTTGTATAATTATAAAATGTGAAACCTTCCAATGGGATGAATACTTTTTATAGCCACTACATAGTTCATGGTTTGTTGAGCACTTAAGAAAAGTTAGAATTAGGGAAATCCAAGTTACTTATTGTGGGAGATGAAACTGAGAAAAAGAGTGAGTGAGGGCAGTTTGGAGCTAGGGAGAAACTTGTGGATCTATTAGATAGCCAATTGTGTGATTTGTGTTTAAAAGATTAAATCTTTCTCTTTACATTGTCCTGTGGCATCAATACACCTGGGAAACCGAGATACTCCACAAGAGGCAAAAATAGAAGAAAATATACTTGATGCCAGTGAACTCTGATCTAGTGTTTTATTTAGAAATTGCAGAGACTAGGATTCAGTGATGAGGATCAATAAACTTGCATTCAACAATGCACAAGATTGTCTGCATTTTGCGGACTTCAAGTTTTCCTAAAATTGGACCACCTACTGCTGGGAACAATAACCTAAATTGAACAGTAGGCCTAGTCTCCAGGTGGCTCAAAGAAATGCATAACATTTGTGAGGAAGTATCTTGTTTGAATGACCTAGCAGGAGCCTTTGTCAACAAGTTACACTGAGCCTTGCTATGTATTGATGTGAAAGGAGAGCATTTTCCTAGATTGCTTTTAAGAAATTGGTGTGGTTATTCTAAAAGTGCATGTAAAAAAAAAAAATCAAATTTTTCCCTGAAAGCGTCACTATATCTTCAGCCATTGGGTCTCAGCTGTATCAGCAGAAACATATTAAATTTATTTAAACATTAAAACTAATGTTAATTATAAATGAAGAACACATAGTGTTTTGTAGGTGCCTTAATCATGAGATTTAATAGCATTCCTGTGTTCATAGGGTGAAAAAGGATTTGTGCTCGCAAGAAAAATAAAGAGACGGGTTTATTGAAGCGAGTTTTAAAATCATTCATTTTGTTTGTTTAGAGCAGGGATTTCATACTTTGAGGGCTGCACTGTTTGCAAGATTAAGTTCCTGCCACCATCTTGTGTCTCATTTGTCAGAATATGTTTACTAACAGCAGAAACTGGATTTAAATTAAGAAAATGGTGGCCATTGAGGAACTTAGTTTGAGACCTCTGAATTAGCTGGTCACATGTTGCCGTGTCATTGTTTCTCAGCTGGGTATTAAGAAAAAAGGGAAACCACTGATGGATAAGTTTGCTATTTTGCAAAATGAAGTTATTTGATCACAAGCATGGTATATATGCATTTGCCATGCAAAATTATGTTGAAAAGTTAAGCACTAAATTAATTAAAAAAATATATTGTCCACTGTGCTGCTTTATAATAGAGGGTTTGGGGCTTGGAGGAAAAGCTTACAAATTTACAAAATATATCAATTTTTCAAGCCAAGACAACCATCAAGTATTGATATATGTTTTCCATGTTTCTGTTGCATGTTTGTGACAGCAGAAGGGATCTGGAAATAATTCTTTTTTCGCATATTCCTGATACTATTTTTCTGCTGGTAAGGATATATTTTTATTTCACTTGTGTGAGTTCTCACAGAAATATAGAAGGAAATATAAATAAAAAAAAACACTCGGAATGAGCAGTTTACTGTGATTTGATCCTTCTAGAGGGGGTGAAGGGTTGTTATACAGGAAGACTAAGTGCTAAAGTATTGCGCACGACTGGTCTTCTTTTAAGATGACTGAATCTCATAATATTGGTGTTTTTTGTTCAATAATGATACGTATAAACTATTTTACAATGTGTGTGTAATTGCAAGATGAAGATCAATCCATAACTGTTTTGTCGTGAAAAATTGACATATTTGGTAAGCCTTTAAGCTTTTCCTCCATGCCCTATAGCCTATAATGTAAAGTACCAGTACAGGTAAGATATTTTTATAAATTTATAGAATGTGCATAACTTTAGAACGCAATTTTGCACAGCAAATACATATATACAATGTGTATGAAGAAATAGGAGACTTAAAAATTTTAAAGAGCTAGTTGTTCAAAATTAAGGTAAAACAAGGATGTTCTTTTAGTGGCAGTAATTGGTTAGTAATGATGGCTGTTCCTGGAACAAAAACCAGCAGCCATGGTGGCCTTCTAGGAACTCATACTCCTCGTTTGGAGCATTGCAACTACTTTAGCTCTGAAAGACAAATTAAAACAAGAAAGTCTTATAAAACCGTAAAGCCTGTTAAGGCCATGTTGAGTATTATAATCTTTCAAGCCTCTGAATGTCTTTGCATTTTATACAATTTCTGAAATCTATATATATAATTCACTAAGGGCACGCAAGACAGTAAGAGCAAGCAGGACAGAGACACGCCCACCAACTCACAGAGCCCCGTCCACCAACTCTAAAACCATGGGATATGTTCGACAGAGCCCTGCCCACCAACTCTAACCCTCCTACCGCGTCATGGGATACACACGACAGAGCCCCGTCCACCAACTCTAACTCTCCTCCTGCGTCCACCCTTGAAGCTGGTCCCACCCACACACAGCCAACACGGCATTTCTCGCTAAGCATCTGCAGCACGCTTGCAAAATAAAGCAAACTCTGCATGCAGCGAAAATTTACTTCTCCAGCTAGATTCCATGCTCAGAACCATCAAACCCTTCGCTAAATCATGCATGAAATCACTCAGTCCAATCCAACAGCAGCTGTATGAAAACCCTAGGCAGGAATTACAACGATACAATGCCCCGACATGTCACACCAATGTTGCAGCGATTTTTGTCGGAGAAGATGACAAACTGCCTGCCGAAAGGGACATTTGCATCTTTTCCCATAGGCAACTCCTGCAGACAAATTTCGACGCTCAAAATTAATTCCAATCCTATGGTTTACCCACTTTTATTCCCTTATGGAGGCATTGGCTGGCACAAAGATTTGCAACATGCTCCCGATAAAAGAACCGCCAAGCGAAGAAGGCTTACTCAATGCCAATTTTATGCGTACAGATTAGCAATGAGGAATATATTTAGTATTTTGCACTCCAGTGGCGAACTATTCCAACAGTTCGTCATAGATGCGTGTTTTAAAACAGAGGGCGCGCGTCTCAACTATCTCAGATTAGATCAACAACATTTGCACGTGAAACAATACAAAGGACTGTCAGACGCACTGCAAGCAAACGGTGAAAATAAAAACATACGCGTAGGCAAAATGATCATATTACCGTCCACATTTCCAGGAAGTCCATGATACATGCAACAAAACTAGCAGGATGCCATAGCCATAGTACGTAAATTCGGACAGCCTCATTTATTTATCCCTTTCACATGTAATCCTGCTTGGCCGGAAATTCTGCATGCACTGTCGGATACCCAAAGACCGGAGCACAGACCCGATATCCCACATGCTGTTTTCTCTTCACAATAATTCTAACAAACAGTCTTCAGCCACGGTCAGTTGTATGTGGATTTTTCTAGGTTTAGATCTTTTGACTCATTATCTGTCATCACCACCAAAACACCTATTCACACCTGCGTCTTTCAAGAAGTATGTATTTCTTCTTGATTTCTGAATTCCTTTCTCGCCGTTTTCCATTATTATTCTTATACTGCCGTGGGCTTCGGATAGTATAATATAATATTCTGAACATATTCTAAACTGTTTATTTCAAACTATTGCTGCTATATGTGTATTACTCTGTTAATCCTGACAGTCTAAATATCAGTAGATATGTGTGCTTATGAAAGGTAACAGAATTAGCACTGCTGCCTCGCACCTCTGGGTCTTAATACTGGAATCGGTGAGGCAGCCTTCTGCTGTTATGTACCTAAAATCTGAAATAGGAATTTGCCAGGCCAATACAGTGGAGCACTATAAAAAACTGCTAAAAACAAATTACTTTAACATGGCTTTCTCATAATTTCATTTTGGTTTAATCCTGATGCTCTGTATATTTAATTAATTATCATTATTATTCATGGTGGCTCCAAAATCCGTACTAACTCCTACTCTCTCTTCTGTTCTTTTCCTGTTTTTTTGTGGTGGCAACCTGCGTCACCACCACCTAATCAAAGCACCATGATGTTCCTACATTGATAGATTAAAGACCAAAAGTCCACATGACCATCATCATCAAGTCCTTCCATGAGAACCCTAAATACAATGAAGACTGATCATTTATTTTAGGTAGAATGCCTACAGGCGGCTGGGTGGTCTCATGGCCTGGAACCCCTGCAGATTTTATTTTTTCTCCAGCCATCTGGAGTTTTTTTTTGTTTTTTCTGTCCTCCCTGGCCATCGGACCTTACTTTTATTTTATGTTAATGAGTTTTGTCTTATTTTAATTCTTATTTATTTTGTCTTTTTTCTCAGTTTCTTCATCATGTAAAGCACTTTGAGCTACATTATTTGTATGAAGATTTGCTATATAAATAAATGTTGTTGTTGTTGCTGCTGGTCAGTGCACCATTGTATGGAGACAGCATGCTTTCTGTGTATTGATTTTGTCTTGCTATGTTTTTTTTTCTTCCACATGCTAATGTCATGCACATTACTGTATAATACTTGATAACTCCAAATGAATTTTAATAGGCATGTCTGTGAGTGTGCCCTGTGATAACTGGTATGTCACTCAGAGTTGGTTCTTTCAATCCACCCAATGCAACGCCTTTTTCTATATCCTAGCCCGTCTTTGGAGAAGAGTGCAGCAAACGATAAAAGAATTATAAATCAGACTCTGATTTTACAATATTAAAAATATCCTAACATGGATACTACTGGTAAAAGAACACAATGATGGCAGGTAAAATATTTACAATATATTCTATTGTTATAAATAACTTAATATATTGATTTATTATTTTCCATGCAAGAAAATATGTATAATTTTAAATCATTTTAAACTGTATAAAAATTGATTTCCTTTAGCAGATTTACATTGTTTTTAATTTTTCAGTATGTTTTATTGAAGAAGGAAATACATTTATTTTTCAGATAGATTAAAATATATGCAAACCATTAAAATTCTCCAAAAAAGTCCAGCATTAGTTTTTTTTATTGAGATTTTTATTTTAAAAGCCTCTTTTAGAAATACTTGGAACAGAAGACTTCTACTTAACTGGTGGAGAGAACACCCTTTTTTAACATTAATTCTACTAAAAAATACATTTTTTTTAATCCAGTTTATAACTCTGGAAGATGTTAATGGAAGGGTTTTTGGATTGGTGCATTCCAAAAGTATTCTTTAAGGTCATGAGTAGTTTCAGTTGAGAAATGAGTGGGTTGTGCATTTAACTTTTTTTTTAAGTCATACATCTTTTGTGTTCCCTGATGAATGCCTGTTCTTTTCACAGTTCCAGGATAAGGACAGAGATGGATCTTTTTTCGATTTATTCTTTTGTTTAATTTTCATATCTTCCCCTTGACTAGTTCTCGCCTTGCAATAGAGAATGTTCCAGTTCATTGGTTATGGGTTTCGTCATCTCTTTTTGCTTCCTTGTTCTTGTTTTTGCCTTTGTCCATCTCCATAGCATCAGGAAGCCATGCTGTACTTTTATCATTGAAATCTGCACCAGTATATGTTTAAAAATTTTTATTATGGTAAAAATAAAGTTTACAAAGTAAACTACAAGAAATGCAACAGGCTTTTTGTGTAAAACAAATCAATCAAATTTTAATAAAACTCAATGGTACAAAGTCAGGCAGATAAAATGCATTCCCATTTTCACAATGAATGCATTATCAGGTTGCCTTTTTAATATTTTGTGAGATAACTATTTGCAGAACCAATAAGTATTCCAAGATCTTTGTAAAAGAGGCTTGTAAATGCTATTTGGTGATTACTTCAGACAAAAAAACAAAAATGTTAGTAACTTATTAATTGAAGATGGTTTATGTTGACCTGCAACGGCAGCATTACCATTATTAGCTGTATTATTTTACACACATGGCTCTATTAGCATCACTAAGTGATCATTTATGATTTATGTGAAATGCCATTTTTATATTTTACACTACCTGTGTTACCTGTCTTTCCTAAGGCAATAGGCCTTGCTTAAATTACCATTGGTTAATCAGATGTACTGTATCAGAAAAACTTGTCAGTATTAATGGGTTTTTTTTTTTGTTTGTTTAACCAGGACTAATGTTTTTACTTCACTGGAGCTCCTTACTCTTTTGAACAAGCTTCAAATAATTTCACAAGAGTAAAACAAGAGTAACACATTTCTGCTGTACATTGCTTTTCATAGAGACTTGTTTTTTGTTGATAGTCATTGCAAAACGCAGATTTACAGGAAAATGCTGCCTCGGAGTTATGTGACCTGGGTTCGCTTCCTGGGTCCTCCCTGCGTGAAGTTTGCATGTTCTCCCTGTGTCTGCATGGCTTTCCTTCGGGTGCTCCAGTTTACTCCCACAGTCCAAAGACATTCAGGTTAGGTGCATTGGTGATCCTAAATTGTCCGTAGTGTGTGTGTGTGGCTGTGTGTGGGTTGGACTCCTTGTTGGCTGGGACTGGCTCCAACAGACCCCCGTGACCCTGTGTTAGGATATATCAGGTTGGACGATGACTGACTGACTGTATTCTTTTAAATTTAAACAGGTACTTAGTTGGAATAATGGGAATTTTGGGTGTGAACAGAATATCACCCTGTAGCAAATTCTATTAAAAATGGTAGCTTTAATCAGACTTGAATGTAACATTCTGTACTATTGCAAAGTTTTGGAGGTGTTGTGTCTCAGGTAAGTAACTTGAAGCAGGGCAGCACTGACACCTGCGTTATTTTAAACATGATCTTCGATATATGTAAGGACAGTTTAATGCAACAAAAGAACAGTCTGATGCAATCTAATTAACTCCGGATAGATGTATTACCTTTATATGGATATACTCCACACCAAGGTCTGGAATACAACTTATTGCCAAAAAAGTATCTTTTAAAAAAGGCAAAAGAAGTCCTAACCAACAGTAGGATTTATATCAAATGCGATAAAAATCATAGTTTCCTGTAACTTTACATACAGCATGATGAACATTTACATGGCACATGTAATGAACTGAACGTTTTAAGCCCTATACAGGTGAAATGAAATATCACAAACTATGTAAAATATCCATTTTCTGGCCTTGAAGGACCCCTTTACTAAACTGTGCAAACATTTAAACTGAGCAAGGCTCCTGGCTTAAAACTGACTGGTATGCCATTCTGGCAGTTCCTTGTTTCTGTTTTGTGAACCGGACCGTAGTGGCATATTGCGGACTCACCCCCAAGGGGACACCTTAGTTCTCCGCAATATTGAATGTATTTTACCAACAGACTGCAGTCCCCACCCTCTGTTCTTGAAAATGTATGTACTGTATAGAAGAGCACTCAAAAATCCAAATCAGTTAGAATTGTACGAATTTTACTGGATCATTTAGAGTAAGAATAGGGCGTACTGTGAGCACATAAAAGAAGCCACTTGCCATTTCTCATCTCATTTTTAAGACATCTCGCCACTCCGTCTTTTTTCCTGTGCAGTGTAGCTGCCCTTCCTTACTTACCAACAGCTGTATTTCTCTGTGTGATTACAGCCTCAGCCTGTGCAGTGGCACTGTTCTGCTTGTGGCATTCATTTGTATGAACTGCACAATCACAGCTGAGGCCAAAAAGTATGCACCGCCTAAGAATGGCCTGCTCATTTTACAGCTTTCTTACTGACAAACATAGAGAAATAAAAAAAAAATCAAGGCAGATCAAATATTTTCACCACAAGTTAGTGTATTGCTTGTTCGCTTTTGCTATGGAACCAGCCATACTATCCTAGTATAACTGGGAAGGGGGGATTCCACATCACAGCAACTGTGAGGGTGTGAGTTTCCTCTGAATGTTTTTACACAAAGGGTGCACTTGTACCAAAGGTTTTCCCCATGTATACATTTGGGACTTCTCCTTCTGGAGCCCCACTGTCGCAAAAGTACACACTGGCAAGCAAAAGTGAAAATGTTACTCCCTGAATCAATTAGTGCAAAGACTTTATAGCCATTCCCCACTACTACACCTGTACATGGAGATGAAAGAGGGATTACAACAGAACAATACCTTCCTTTCTGGGCCCAGCTATAGTGGATAGGCTTGTCCAACTGACAGCACCTGGGTATGATGTGCCCAGCCTTGCTGCATTTGAAGCAGGGGAGGTGAAGGAAAGACCTATACATAGGCCAGCTGGCAGGCTTCGTGTCATGCCAGCGGGGCTTGTTTCTTTGGCCAAGATCTGTTTCAGGTTTTAGGTGTTTTTCCAGCGCTTCTGAAATCTCAGCTTGCATGTACAGTTGGGGGTGTTCAGTGGTCTCAATTCAAGAATCCACGCTTGCCAGCGGACCTGTCAAACAAGAGACTTGAGGAGTGCAGTTATCGAATAATCGCTATCTCTATGATTCACTTGGACAAATTGCTACCTGGTTTCAGCCAGCGTCCGAGCTTACCCCATAACTTGTAAGCCTGCAAGCACATCTGTCGCTCCAGACTGAAATGCCAATAACAGCACTGTTTGTCCTGCAGGTCTGCAGTCACACCATAGTGTGCAAAGATCTCTGACTAAAACCAATTTTATTGCCCAGCAGCCAGCTCGCCAAGATCATAGTAAACCTTCTGAGCCTCACCTGTCAGGAAAGGGGCCAATGTGTGTGCCCAATCCTTGCACACACAGTGGTGTCTTACTGCTGTTCGCTCAAAGATAAGTAGGTAGGTCTCAATATCACCCTTGGGTTGAAAGGGCAACAATATCTAGGAAGGTCCCAATGCTCTTTCCTCATGGAGTGCCATCCGAACGGTTAGACGGTTTTTGGACTGTGCCTGTTCAGTCCTTTACTTCCCCACCTATATCCACAGGACCTGGACCCACTCTGTCAGGGAAGCTACTGACCTAGTCAGGTTCACCACTTCCGATATCTTCTGCCAACTACGCCACTGTAATAAAAACAAAGGACAGTTAGAAAGAGTTGAGACTCCTCAAAGACAAACCTGTATATTTGATGAGCAAAATTAAGGAAAGGAGGCAAAAAAGGTTTGAAGGCCTTTACAGACTGGAGTCAGTCATTGATTAAGGTGAAGGTGGTGGTGCTGCCCCATAAGAGGAAGCCAGCATGGAAGGGACAGGGGCAGGAGATGACAACCCAGAAATGGCATCAAAGAGACTGGCAATCATCCAATCTTGGATCAGGGTGGAATTGCAACTGGATGAGGCCTCAAGTTGTCGCACGTGTGTGGCATATATATATGGCACGTGTGACACACACACAAATTTTATATATTTAAATATATATACAGTATATATATATATATATATATATATATATATATATATATATATATACTGCTCAAAAGAATTAAAGGAACACTTTTTAATCAGAGTATAGCATAAAGTCAATGAAACTTATGGGATATTAATCTGGTCAGTTAAGTAGCAGAGGGGTTGTTAATCAGTTTCAGCTGCTGTGGTGTTAATGAAATTAACAACAGATGCACTAGAGGGGCAACAATGAGATGACCCCCAAAACAGGAATGGTTTTTAACAGGTGGAGGCCACTGACATTTTTCCCTCCTCATCTTTTCTGACTGTTTCTTCACTAGTTTTGCATTTGGCTACAGTCAGTGTCACTACTGGTAGCATGAGGCGATACCTGGACCCTACAGAGGTTGCACAGGTAGTCCAACTTCTCCAGGATGGCACATCAATCCGTGTCATTGCCAGAAGGTTTGCTGTGTCTCCTGCACAGTCTCAAGGGCATGGAGGAGATTCTAGGAGACAAGCAGTTACTCTAGGAGAGCTGGAGAGGGCCATAGAAGGTCCATAACCCATCAGCAGGACCAGTATCTGCTCCTTTGGGCAAGGAGGAACAGGATGAGCACTGCCAGAGCCCTACAAAATGACCTCCAGCAGGCCACTGGTGTCAATGTCTCTGACCAAACAACCAGAAAGACTTCATGAGGGTGACCCAAGGGCCCCATGTCCTCTAATGGGCCCTGAGCTCACTGCCCAGCAGCATGCAGCTCGATTGGCATTCGCCATAGAATACCAGAATTGGCAGATGCACCACTGGTGCCCGTGCTTTTTACAGATGAGAGCAGGTTCACCCTGAGCACGTGACAGAAGTGAAAGGGTCTGGAGAAGCCATAGAGAACATTATGCTGCCTGTAATATCATTCAGCATGAGCAGTTTGGTGGTGGGTTAATGATTGTCTGGGGAGGCATATCCATGGAGGGTCACACAGACCGCTACAGGCTTGACAAAGGCACCTTGGCTGCCATTAGGTATCAGGATGAAATCCTTGGACCCATTGTCAGACCCTATGCTGGTACAGTGGCTCCTGGTGCACGACAATTCCTGGCCTCATGTGGTGAGAGTATGCAGGCAGTTCCTGGAGGATGAAGGGATTGATACCATTGACTGGCCACCACACTTTCCTGACCTAAATCCAATAGAACACCTCTGGGACATTATGTTTTGGTCCATCCAATGCCACCAGGTTGCACCTCAGACTGTCCAGGAGCTCAGTGATGCCTTGGTCCAGATCTGGGAGGAGATCCCCACAACACCATCTGTCATCTCATTAGAAGCATGCACCGATGTTGTCAGGCATGTATACAAGAACACAGGGGCCATACAAAGTGCTGCGTACAATTTTGAGTTGCTGCAATTACATTTTGGCAAAATGGACTAGCCTGCCACATAATTTTTTCACTCTGATTTTTGGGGCGTCTTTGAATTCAGGGCTCAAAGAGGTTGATCATTTTCATTTCCATCAAACGATGTGGCATCCTTTCGTTCCTAACACATTACCCAGTCTATATCAGTATAGATATCCAGGAGGATTTCTTTTTCCCATTGAGATCTGATGTGTTTTCAAAGTGTTCCTTTAATTTTTTTGAGCTGTTTATATATATATAAATATAAAAATATGGAGAGAAATTTTATATATTTCCTACAAAAAAAAAGATCAATGATCCTAGAATTTTAAAAACTCATGAAGTCATGAAAGTGAATTACACTTTAAAATATTTAGTCATTATATATTGTCAAAGATCTAACTGTGTGCAGAATAATTTTGAGAGCAGACATTTACCAGAAATACTTCTAAGATTTCCCCTGGATATCAATTACAGAAAGAGTGAATTACAATTGAGTGTGCCAGTTGAGCTTTAAAATAGTGACCAGATGTTGAACATAAAAGTTAGCTGGTATAATGATTTTATTTTTTGTGCCACTTTAACAAATACAGTCCAAGCCACCACAGTGAGTGAGGCGATTTAAAATATGTCTTAAAAGATTAAAATATGCTAAAAAATGGTGAAGCCAAATAGCCAAATGAATCACAATGAATGATGACTTTTAAATTTAATCAAAATCTATAATCTATAAAGCTGCTCTTTCCCTAAATAAATGTGCCTTATAATTTATGTTTTAAATATTTTTATTGCTCACTATAGCCAACATTACAGCACAGCTGAATTTGATATAAATTGTAGAAGAGAAGGTGTTTTGGTTAAATAGGTATAGAACTTTTTTGAAAGCCAAACAAAATCTGATTACACAAGACAATTTGAAATACACAGATTTTTTCTTCTCGTTCTCAGAAGTAAAAAATACATAAAGCAACAAGATATAATTTCAAGCAAGTTATCATTAAGCTGTCCTTTGATAACTAACTACCTCTAACAACTAAGAAACATTTCATGTAGAAATAGTCACTATACTTTTGAAAAGACTCTATACTCTTAACATTTTGCTTCCCATTATATTTTTTATTAAAAAGCTGCATTGCACAGAGAAGAACAGCATTTGTAGCATGGTTTGTTTAGATCCGTAGGGTGACTATACTCCCTGAGTGCCTTCTGGCACATGCATATCAAGTCATTCACATCAACACCACTAATTTTGCCTGCCTGTCTGGTAATTTGTTGGATTTTTTTTTTAAATTTAGATTTTTCAGGCCACTAACCCAGGCAATAGAGCAGAAAGTGATGACAGGCTGGTTGTGATGAAAAGACAGCATGAGTTCCATGTCCACTTTAAATAGTGTAATCTTACAGAGGAGAAATATGTTCTAATTACATATGGAAAATATATAAAGAACAAAAGGCACTACCTGTTCCATCTGTTTACATCAAACAGCTACTCCAAAACATTTATCAAACAATGCTTATATAGGAAATGCCCCAGACCTCAGCAAACAATTGGCAACGACTTGATCTCCCATTCTACCTGGTGCAGTCTTCCTTATCACAGTTGTGTATCCAAAACCACAGCATGCATCTTCTTCAGATCAGGCATAAGTAGTGCATAAACTGGGAAACACTCTGCAGACAGCTCGTTTTAATGGCAAAGACAAGAAATCTGCAGCAGTGAAATGAAACGCAGTATACAGTATATCATACAGTGCAAGAACATTGCAATGATGTCAGAAGGAAGGACCCACAATCTCTGATTTATACACATACCAATGCCAATGGACATATGTTTAACTGGGACAAGGTGCAAGTAAGATTCAGGGCAAATAAAATGATAGAGAGCTGGCTTAATCGTGGCTATCAAATGTAAATGTCTTTAACAGACATTTGTACATGAATCCAGCATATACAGGCTTAAAAAGCAGAACATCCAAATAATAAAAAAGACTTTAATACCAACACCCTCCAAACCCCACCTTAATAATCCACCCCTCTTATGGCCACCTACCCCCATTTACTCATATGCTATATACTGCCTTGGAATCATTTTGTCCCTTTGTAGATTTCTTATATATATATATATATATATATATATATATATATATATATATATATATATATATATATATATATATATATATATATATATATATACTAGCCATCCTCCGCAGCTTCGCCCGCGTATTAGTGAAACAGGACAGTGAGGAGGGCCCCACCCAGCTCTCTACTCCATTTTTTTTCTCTTTTTTATTAATTTTATTGCAATCCATACAAATCAATCAAGTTTTTACAAAAAGAAAAATTGAGTTAAGGACAAATCGATCCCCACCCCTGACAGAGAGAGCAAGACAAACGGTGTGAAATTTAAGGCTTGTAAACATACCTAAATTAATAAATTCTCTGTGCTTTATGAGCTTATTTTAAAATATTACTGATTAAATCCTGCCATGTTTTGAAAAAAGTCTGTACGGATCCTCTGAGTATTTGATTTTTCCAATTTCAAATAATATAACCATCAGTTTCCCACTGACTTAAAGAGAGAGTTTGGGTTCTTCCAGTTTATCAGAATAAGTTTGCGTGCCAAAAGTGTAGTGAATGCAATCACAATTTGTTTGTCTTTCTCCACTTTAAGCCCCTCTGGAAGAACCCCAAACACAGCTGTTAATGGGTTAGGAGGGATTGTGAGACCAAGGCTGTCTGAAAGGTAATTAAAAATTTTTGTCCAGAATAATGTTAATTTGGTGCAGGCCCAGAACATGTGACCTAGTGAGGCTGGGGCTTGGTTGCAATGTTCGCAGGTTGGATCATGCCCTGGAAACATTTTGGAGAGTTTTAGTCGAGACAGATGTGCTCGATATATAATTTTGAGTTGTATAATTGTATGCTTTGCATATGGAGCTTGAGTGAATTCTCTGCATTGCTACTTTCCACTACTTTTTCTGATATATTAATTGAAAGATCTTTTTCCCAGTGTCCTCTTGGATCTTTGAAAGGGAGGGATTGTAAAATGATTTTATATATTGCAGAGATGGAGTCCTTGAGATTGAGCAATATTTTTTCCAGCATGAATGATGGTGCAAGATGTTTCAGAAAGTTCCTGATTTGAAGATAGTGAAAGAAATAGAAATGTGTAGCTGGAATGTTAAATTTGGAATGTAATTGTTCATAGGATGCAAAGACGTTGTCTATATAAAGATCTCTAAGCAAGTTAATTCCAAATTTTTCCAGATATTAAAACTGCATATGTTTGCGAAGGTTGAAAGAGGTGGTTCTCTTGCAGAGGTGCCACAGATAGAAGCTTCTCCGTCTTAAAATGCTTTCTACATTGGTTCCATATTCTAAGTGAGTGAAGCACAATTGGGTTATTAGTATATTGCCGATAACGTGTGTTTATTGGAGCACAGAGCAAGGAATACAAAGAAGTACTGCAGGATTTTACTTCTATTGCGGTCCAAGCCTGTGTATGTTCTTCTATTTGTGTCCAGGTTCTTATCGCCTGTATATTTGCTGCCCAGTAATAAAACTGGAAGTTAGGTAGAGCCATGCCACCTTCTGCCTTTTGTCTTTGTAGGGTCGCTCTTTGATGCGTGGATGTTTTGAATTCCAAATAAATTAGATTATTGTTGAATCTAATTGCTTAAAGAATGATTTATTAATGTATATTGGAATGTTTTGAAATAAAAAAGGAGCTTAGGAAGAATATTCATCTTAACAGTGTTAATTCTTCCAGCTAGTGTGAGATGAAGGGTTGACCATCTATGCAAGTCTTGTTTAATTTTTTCCATGCAGACAGCGAAATTTTGTTGATAAAGAGCTTTATGTTTACTTGTGATGTTTACCCGAGGTATTTAAACTGTTCTGCAATGATAAAAGGTAGGGTATCTAATCTAATATTATATGCTTGAGAATTCACTGGAACGAGTACACTTTTATTCAGATTAATTCTGAGACCAGAGATCTTTTGAAATTCTGTGAGTGCTGTTAAGACCGCAGGCACAGAATTTTCTAGGTCCGATATATACAGTACCATATCATCTGCATATAATGAAATTTTCTGTTCCAGTCCTTCTCTGATAATCCCCTTTATCTGATCAGTATTTCGACAATGTATTGCCAGTGGTTCAATGGCATTTGCAAACAGTAGCGGTGACAAGGGGCATCCTTGTCTAGTACCACGTTCTAGTTTAAAGTAGTCTGAGCAAATGTTGTTGATGCAAACTGAAGCTTCTGGGTTAGTATACAGTAATTTGATCCATGCACAAATGTTTGGGCCAAACCCAAACTTCTCCAATGTAGTAAAAAGGTATTTCCATTCAATCATTTCAAATGCTTTTTCTGCATCCAATGATAATAATATTTCTGGGGTGTTTGATTTAGTTGGTGAGTATATTACATTAAACAGGCGTTGAAGATTTGAAGATAAGTGTCAGCCCCTAATAAATCCAGTTTGGTCTTGTGATATTACCGAGGGGAGCACTTTCTCCATCCTTCTAGCTATGATTTTAGAGAGTATTTTAACGTCATTATTCAGAAGTGAAATTAGTCTGTATGATGCACATTGCCTATGATTAAATCTTGCAAATACGATGCTATTGTTATCTCTGACCACGCACCTATGATCTTGGAGCTAAAATTACTAAGCCTCATACACTCACCCCGCAGATGGTGTCTCAACCCGCTTCTATTAGCAGACGAGAATTGTACAGAATTTATATCCAAACAAATCAAATTCTTTCTAGAGACAAAAACATCCTCAGAGATCTCTGCAGGAATACTCTGGGAAACTTTTAAGGCCTTCTTAAGAGGACAGATTATCTCATATCTTTCCCACAGAAATAAAGTTGAAGCCAAGAAAGTAGCAGAGATAAAAAGTGAAATTACTAGAATAGATTAAGAACATGCCAGACTACCAAGCTAGACTCTACATAGGAAAGGGTAGGCTCTACATTCAGAACTAAATCTTTTGACAATTAAAGAAATTGAACAACTAATTTATAAATCCAGACATCATTACTATGAACATGGAGAGAAAGCTGATAAGCTTTTAGCTCAACAAATTCACAAGCAAGAAGTGCGCAATGCAATCTCAGTAATCACCAACGCAAATGGAGATAAAATCGTTGACCACAAAAATATAATGCACACTTTCAAAGACTACTATAAATCCCTATATACTACTGAGTTTAAAGAAGACAATACACAGTCTAATGCATTTCTGGATACATTACAAATACCACAAATAGACACTTTTAATGTGGAGGAACTTGATAAACCTCTGGCGTTATCAGAATTACTAGATTCTATAAAGTCACTCCAAGGCGGAAAAGCAGCAGGCCCTGATGTCTACCCTGCAGAATTTTACAAGAAATTCTCCGCTCAGCTAGCTCCCCTCCTATTAGCAACATTTACAGAAGCCAGAGATAACCAATCTCTTCCTCAAACTTTTTGCCAAGAACTAATCACCGTTTTTCCAAAACAAAATGAGGACTTATTACCAGCTCTCTACTCCTGATGTCACTTTTCCCCCTCCCCTCGGCCTGCAGCCTCTGTCTCGGATTAGCGCGAATATATCGCTCCTGCAAGCGAAGTATGATTCTTAGCGCAATGAGAGAAGTCGCAAAGTCAACTGGAATGTTCAAGCAAATTATAGAAAAAAACAGATACAAGTCCGTTAAGTAGTTCTTCTCTCGTTTGCTAACTCAGCAGAGTTAAGGTTACCCCCTAAGGCAGACGCGTCAGTGAGGCGGGCCCCGCCCCCTCCACACAGCCCAATGAGTCTCTCTCGGATTTGCGCTAATAAATCGGTACCACAAGCAAACTATGATACTTAGCGTGATGAGAAAGTTGCGAAATCAATGGAATGTTCAAACAAATTATAGAAAAAAACCTGATCTAAATCTGTTAAGAAGTTCTCTCGTGAAAAGCGGACAAACATACAAACGGGTCTAAAAAACATTAAGAAATCGTGCTTGGACCACAAAATTTTTAAAACCGTTTCTTAGTGAGCACCTATGGGCCAAGGGTAACCTACATTCCAAATTTCAAGTCCCAAGTCTTTATGGTTTGGGAGATTTTGTGATAAGTGAGTCAGTGGTTTTTGGCATCTATACACAAACAGGTCAAAAACCAAAGTAAGGAAACTTTCAGAATAAGAAATTTGTACAGACAAATGTTCATACAACATCTTATTTAATGGATTGTTCGTTTTAACAAAATGTAAATTTCAATATAGTGAACATTTTTTCAACCAAAAATGGCTGCCGAAGATAGTAATGCAATGCACAAAATACTTAATGCTATGCCTATATTTTCATCGAGTCAGGAACCCTGCAACAGGGTAGTCTCTTTATTGTTAAAGAAGAAGAAAGTGACAGACTGTTGTGAAATTTCTGGTCTTGGGCAGCCTTGGTGAGACTTAGCAAGAGTTTAGGCGTCATATCAAACAGTGTGATGGATGGCCAGAGCCCATGCCTGGCCGGGACGCCCCTTCACCACATCTGCCAGGGGGACAAGGGTGTGAAGCCCAGTATCTATGAAAAAAAGTTACATCTAACATCTCATTTTCAAATAAAATATTTTTTGCAGCTTAAAAAGCACTGTTTTTTTAATACAGGTATTGTCAAGTTTGGTTCACTGTGCTGCACATGAGACAGAAAGGTGAGTCCAGGATTCCAAGGAAAATGCAGGTACTTTATTTCTGTATAGAGAAGGCTGGGGCAGTTTCAAGAATTAATTCAAAATAGGAGCTGTTACTGCAGTAATTAATCAAAAGAGACAAGAACTGCGACACAGGGGTAATTGTCCTGCTTTAGCTCCCAGCTTCAGATTAGTAGAACACTAGCAACTCAGCATCAATACTGTGGCAATCCAGGAGAGTGTGAGGAAGAACAGGTCAAAGCCCAGTGTCAAATGTTCTAAACATCATGCAACAAGCATGTTATGTGGTAAGCCTGATCCTGCCCTTGGTTTACTGTTTACCAGACAAAGCAGAGCTTCCCCATATCCGTTATAACGAAACTTTCATCATAACAAAATATTTTTATGGTTCCAAGAATTTCATTACAACAGGATTCTACCTGTATGTGTGTGTGTATACATATATATATATATATATATATATATATATATATATATATATATATATATATATATATATATATATATATATATATATATATATATATACACACATACACATACAGGGGTAGACAAAAATACGTTTACAGTTGTTCTTATGGAAAAAGACATGCAGGCTATGACTGCTACAGTCAAGTACACTTAAATAATAATCATAAGAAGAAGACAGATAAATAATACAATAATTAATTAATAAATCAATAATACAAGAATAAACTGTTTTGCATACTCACAACTGCAAACCTACTTTTGCCCACTATATATATATATATCTATATTAATATTACAATTTGGATTATTACCAATGAGAGATCCTAGATGTAATCATTCACTATTTCAACTTCATATCTAAAAAATAAGGAGTGTACATCAAAAGTTCTGTCTCAGGAAATAAAAAATATTTCTTTCATTTTTTTTCACATTCAGAGAAAGATAGTTACTGTGGTACCAACTCACTAAATAGTCCCCTTGTTGTAAGTAATGGCAGTGTCATCTGTATACGTTTTACTTTCATATCACTGGTTTATAGTGTAAAAAATAAAGGAGATAGCAACAATCTTAAGGATTTCTTTATTGAATGTCTTTTGAAAAGGTATCCACGTATGATTTAAAGAAAATCCTGGATCCATATTGTAGATATAGATAAATATAAATTAGAATTTATATTTCTCAATTTATAAATGCATTTGTAAAAACTGAATTGTATTAAACACTGGAGAAAGATCCTGAAATACCATTCTAACATATTGATTAGGCTTACCAACAAAAGAGTGGGTATAATGTAAGACTAGCTAAAGTACCTGGCATTGCCCAAGATACTAAAGCCAATTATATGCTTTTTAAATATTGACCCTTTTGTCATTACCAGATGAAATGCAAATGTCCAATCCATCATCAACATTATCTCACTAATAACTAAGAATTTCTTTGCTCTTATGAGTCAAGATTTTGTTCTTATTGTTTGTGATTGAAGTCCATAATTATGATACCTCCTTGCTAGGATGGAATCATGAATGCTACTTTTTTGTATTTCCTGGTTTACTAATTTTTTATGAACAAATGCTTAACCCCACATTACTGACCTGGATGACTTGTTGATTAATTGAACATTGGTATGCATACTAGACAAAACCACTGGTTCTTGTGTTGTTTCCTCAATTTAACACTTATTCATTATGAAACTGTTGAAAGTCCATTTACTCTCTATATTATGTTTGTTTAACTGTGATATATATGCAGCATTTCATGAACTTTCTAAATATGGTTGGGAAGGAATACTGCAGTAGATAACCAAGAAATGTTGAGGTACCAACCCGGTAACCCCTTTTAATAATAGAAACTGAAAAGACAGCCATAAAAATGACTGAAAACAGAAAAAACCATAGCATACTGTTGTCATCTTTCATCATGTCAATGCTCCACCATACATAATGCACGTGACAGTGGAAACATTGCAAAAATGCAACTTTGAATTGTTGCCTCACCCTCCTTATTTGCCAGATTTGGTGCATTTTGACTTCTTTCTCTTTCCTAAAATGAGGCAACACCTGAGTGGTCACCATTTTGACACAGATGGTACTGCCATTGAAAAGGTGGTACAGTGTTGTGACTCACAAGATATTTTGTCTGGAGGTTGGAACACTGGCAGGAGAATTGTGTTCACCTTCATTGAGACTACATTGAAAAATCATAAAATGGCAATGTGCTGCACCACTTCCTTCCCATGTAGGCTAAGTTCCCTTTAGACACTCTTTGTATAACCAGATATAATTGCAAAAACAAGAGGCTGTCTCATCAGTGTCCTGGAAGGCTACAGTGACTGCAGATTATCATTACAGCCATCGTGATAAGTAGCAGATGTGGTCTGTAATGGCACCCTTGGTTTCCTTCTACTCATTGTTTGCCTGAATTGTTGCTCCCGTTAGGGGTTTTCACAGCGGATCATCTTTTTCCATATATTTCTAAATTTGTTAAGTAGTTCTTTAGTTTGCTAACTAAGCGGAGTTAAGGTTACGCCCCAAGGCAGGCATGTGAGTGAGGAGGGCCCTGCTCCCTCCACACAGCCCAATGAGTCTCTCTCGAAGTCACACTAATAAATCGGTACCACAAGCGAATTATGATACTTATGATGAAAAAGTCACAAAATCAACAGAATTTTCAAACGGGTCTAAAAAACTAGAAGAAATTTTTCACTTGGACCATGGAATTTTTAAAACTGTTTCTTAGCGAGCACCTATGGGCCAAGGGTAACCTACATGCCAAATTTGGACGCAAAGAAGTACTAGAAGCTCTGCCCTTGTCGAGAGTCAGTCGAACATCTGACGCCACCTTTTGGGAACAGGCCAGCTTTATATGGCTGTTACCAGAAGGGGTGGAGCTATCTCTGGGTGTCAAGGCAGGGTTAGGCAGTCTCATTGGACATCCTTTCCTGGTTGTGCAGGAGGAAGGAGAAGACAATGTTAGCATTAGTGGCCTCTCTAGTCCAAGTGTTCGATTGCTGACCTCACCAAAGCCAGGAAGGTGGTCCCCAGGCTTGCTTGCGTAACAACATGCACTCGTCTGTTTTGGAGTAATTAATTTTTTTTCTTGTGTCATTATTACCTCACAATAAAATTCTTAAAGCCTTGAATATTTTAAATGAGATGAACAATAATGTTAATACAACATTTCATGAAAGTAGATATAGCTGTTTTTAAGTGAAAATGTTTTTTGTACTGGTTCCCAATCACACCACTTATAGCTTTTAGTCTAAATAGGGCTAAATCTAAACAATATGCTAAATTCATTACCATCAGCAGAAACACTTTGGTGTGATAAAATGGTTTTGGTTTTGCACCCCCTCACTAAGTTCTATCAACAATAATATGCAAGCAAAATTTCATCAAGTAGAACTCTGCTTTTTTGGTGCAGTGCATTTTGTGTTTGCATAGCATGCAAATTGGTGAATATTTCAAATGGACTTATTCTGACCCTTTTTCCTCCATCAAATGTTCAAAGACTTACACTGCTAAGAATGTAAGGGCTATTGGAGGTTAATCATTCTGACTGCTTGACTTAAAAATATCAGGCAGTGGGGTAATGAATGAGTGTTTCCAAACATCAGGCACAACACCACAGCTTAGAAATCAGTTAAAGAGCAAATTAAAACCTGGAGTGAGCTGCTTGAAACGAGATTTCAGAAGCTATATCCTAATATGCCATCTGTTGGTTTTAACCTGGCGCTGAGAATTCTCCACTTAAACTATACTCATTTCCATCACTGGAACATTTCCAGCATTCTTCCAAAGCACCTCTTCTGCTTGTTCATTTTGGGTACTCAGATCGCTGGTTTCAAACCTTGAAAAAAGTGACAAGTAGTTCACTAGCAAAGAAAACATCATTCATTCTTGTTGGAAAGTGTCAACCTTTTCAGATCTTCCCAGACCTGCTTTGAATTCTTTTCAGTAAACCTTCTCTTCATTTGTTTCTCCTTAGCCCATTTTCCTTTTTTAAGACTTGTTTTACCTTCTTTGCAAATCTTGCTTTTCTTATACCTAATTTCTCTGAGACTATCATTCTATATCATTCTGCAGTCTTTGCTTATCTATGACTTGTTATTTACATATACTTCATTAATTGAGAATTACACCATGGTCACACATAAACTCAGAGCTGCTCTGTGGTGGGTCTTGTACAGGCCAGAGATGTTTTCAGTATGTTAAGCCATCTACAGTAGTGTTAATTTTAATAATGTTGACAACGAGGCAACGCCAACACAAATTCCAGTTCAAATCACCCATCAAAAGTTTGAATAAGTTGGATGATTTTGTTTCCAGTTTTTATATAATTTCATAAACTGTTTCCACATCAGATGCCACATTTATTACATAGTGGAATATAAACTACTATAACGAAGTATAATTTACAAGACATATAGTATAGACAACATCTCACAGTGAGTAGTTCAGTATTCAGAGAGCAGATCCCTTAGTATATGACAGAAAAGCATACTTCGCTCTCTGATTGCTTAACAGCGGCCGAGTTCTTGTATGATACTCCTAGATAAATATCCGTGCAGCTGTGGGGGCAAAAGGCAGAATCAAGCACGGGTAAAATGCGTGCCGAAAGAAATCTTAGTCAAAAAGTTTGTTTTAAAAGATTTTGTGAAAATTTAAAGCAAATAATCCAAACAAGAATAAAGAGAAAAGTTTGTTACACACGTAGAATAAAAGACAAACTTTCTTGTCAAACTTCAGTTGTTTCTATGCTTAAAGATGCCTTACTTCGTCTTCAGTACATTCTAACGTACGGCACAGCACGTTTAATAGAGCAAGCTAACTTTCATACTATTGAGCACATAAGGCACAGTTTAAAACCATGTGCCCTCCATGCCTTACTCATGGCAAGGCAGGTCACTAACTGAGACTATTCTATAGTCAGAGAGGCAAAAAGTAGTTAGAATATACCAATTTAATTCATCTTGTGGGGGTTATAAGGTCCTCCCATAGACTACTAATATTTAGGCAAACATTTAATATAGCTCAAATACAGTGGTGTGAAAAACTATTTGCCCCCTTCCTGATTTCTTATTCTTTTGCATGTTTGTCACACAAAATGTTTCTGATCATTAAACACATTTAACCATTAGTCAAATATAACACAAGTAAACACAAAATGCAGTTTTTAAATGATGGTTTTTATTATTTAGGGAGAAAAAAAAATCCAAACATTCATGGCCCTGTGTGAAAAAGTAATTGCCCCCTTGTTCAAAAATAACCTAACTGTGGTGTATCACACCTGAGTTCAATTTCCGTAGCCACCCCCAGGCCTGATTACTGACACGCCTGTTTCAATCAAGAAATCACTTCAATAGGAGCTGCCTGACACAGAGAAGTAGACCAAAAGCACCTCAAAAGCTAGACATCATGCCAAGATCCAAAGAAATTCAGGAACAAATGAGAACAGAAGTAACTGAGATCTATCAGTCTGGTAAAGGTTATAAAGCCATTTCTAAAGCTTTGGGACTCCAGCGAACCACAGTGAGAGCCATTATCCACAAATGGCAAAAACATGGAACAGTGGTGAACCTTCCCAGGAGTGGCCGGCCGACCAAAATGACCCCAAGAGCGCAGAGACGACTCATCCGAGAGGTCACAAAAGACCCCAGGACAACGTCTAAAGAACTGCAGGCCTCACTTGCCTCAATTAAGGTCAGTGTTCACGACTCCACCATAAGAAAGAGACTGGGCAAAAACGGTCTGCATGGCAGATTTCCAAGACACAAACCACTGTTAAGCAAAAAGAACATGAGGGCTCATCTCAATTTTGCTAAGAAACATCTCAATGATTGCCAAGACTTTTGGGAAAATACCTTGTGGACTGATGAGACAAAATTGAACTTTTGGAAGGCAAATGTCCCGTTACATCTGGCGTAAAAGGAACACAGCATTTCAGAAAAAGAACATCATACCAACATTAAAATATGGTGGTGGTAGTGTGATGGTCTGGGGTTGTTTTGCTGCTTCAGGACCTGGAAGGCTTGCTGTGATAGATGGAACCATGAATTCTACTGTCTACCAAAACATCCTGAAGGAGAATGTCCGGCCATCTGTTCGTCAACTCAAGCTGAAGCGATCTTGGGTGCTGCAACAGGACAATGACCCAAAACACACCAGCAAATCCACCTCTGAATGGCTGAAGAAAAACAAAATGAAGACTTTGGAGTGGCCTAGTCAAAGTCCTGACCTGAATCCAATTGAGATGCTATGGCATGACCTTAAAAAGGCGGTTCATGCTAGAAAACCTTCAAATAAAGCTGAATTACAACAATTCTGCAAAGATGAGTGGGCCAAAATTCCTCCAGAGCGCTGTAAAAGACTCATTGCAAGTTATCGCAAACGCTTGATTGCAGTTATTGCTGCTAAGGGTGGCCCAACCAGTTATTAGGTTCAGGGGGCAATTACTTTTTCACACAGGGCCATGTAGGTTTGGATTTTTTCTCCCTAAATAATAAAAACCATCATTTAAAAACTGCATTTTGTGTTTACTTGTGTTATATTTGACTAATGGTTAAATGTGTTTGATGATCAGAAACATTTTGTGTGACAAACATGCAAAAGAATAAGAAATCAGGAAGGGGGCAAATAGTTTTTCACACCACTGTAACTAGCAAATGGCACTTACAATCTGGTTTTTAAAGCTACATTTCAGTAAAACATATTAGACAGCATTCCCAATATTCACAGAAGTAATGCACAGATGGTTTCAGATCATTCCGCTTACTCTGTAAGGACTGTGCATTGCTCATAATAATCACTGGCATTATGGTTTCAAATGACTCAGTTTTGGTCAAACTTGAAGTCCTATTCTCTTTCCTTAGGGCTTGCAATTCATCCAAGGTTATAGCAGTTAAATGGATCTCAATCATTCTTACAGTAATAGTAGCATTTCCTAGATAGGGATGAGCAAAGCCGGCAACACACCTATTCTTCAGGACAGGTATGTCAAGTAGGTTTTATAGGCAATAGTCGCAAATATTTTTTTTAACATTTTATAAAAATATAACTGGTGATTCATGCTAAAAAGGACAAAGTAAAAAAAATGTAAATGTCTTAAAAATCAGCAATAGCTGTAAAATGTCCCAGCTCTGTAATGAGAATAATAAAAAAATTTAAAAATATTTTAAATTTAAAAGGAATTTACATAGTAATTCTACCCATTCATCCATTCTTAAACCATTTATTTCAATACAGGTTTGGAATGGTCTACAGCCACATCCACATCACGGCTCCATGTTAGTTTGTAGGACATACTTAGGATCCTCAGTCAGTTAAACTTGTATGTCTAGATGTGAGATTAAACTGGGGTAGATCAAAGTGGACGTCACCCATTCTGCTAGGTTTTCGAGGCATACCAGACCTGTCATGATGGAAATTTAACAGGGATGCAGGCATCCAACTGCGCTTTCCCCACTTGCAGTCCAAAATAAGTTACTGAACTACAGCTTGTACCAGGATCAGCCTGGACTTCATCTGATAACAAATGTGTAAACCAGAGTTGCAATGATATCTCTCCAGAGGACCCTCTGTAGACCTCTTGAACCAAAATGCTCAAACAAGAACAAAGACCAATAATTCAACAATTCAGTTCAAGATGGACAGAATAACTCGCCTATTAGAAGACACTGATTTTGTAACTGGAGGTGACTTTAATTCAATCATTGAAAGTTCAACCTTCGATTAAACCCACTTTAATCCAATAATTTTAAGGTTCAACCTTCCATTAGAACCACATGCATCCCATCTCTCAAAGGACGTAGAAGGAAGAAGCTTCTCGGATATTCACTGAACACACACTGAACTCCCTGGAGATTCTCTCCAGACACCTTCTCTGGAATTCTCTCAGGAAGGGGGAAATATGAAAAATGATCTTCTGAAATTTGGTTTGTAAAACCTTAAAAGTTATGAGCTGATCATCCTTGGAAAACCAAAGCCGAAAAACTCTTCTCTTTGTGACTAGTCTACCAAGCTAAACAGTGAGCCAGCCTGAAGTCTAAGAAGCAGCAATCACTTCAAGAAGGGAACTTCACCATTTAAACCCTTATGCCAGAAAGAGTAATGAATGCTTTCCCTAAGCTGCAAATGGCACAGCAACGAGGAAGAATGCACTCACAACACCTGAAGAATCCTCCACTTGAACCCAGAGCAGCAACAAAGCAATAACTCCACACAACATTGGACAGTATCTTTGAAGACTTAGTATCATAAAATTATTTATCTCTACTAATATAAATTTGAACTCTAAACAGTAAGTAAACAGACAGCTTTTTTATGTTATATGTTTGTCTGTCTAGTCTGTCTACGTCCTGTCTTATATATAATAAGATACTGTATATATGCATTTATTATATTTATATAATATTTATGTTTTTCAATAAATTGTACTGTTCTGTTTCTTAAAATGAGTGTGTTTCTGTTACCTTAATAAAAGTCTAACAGACCATCCACTTACAACAGAGAAAGGTAAGATAAATAAAGTATGAGCCTTGCTGAATTATGTGATTGATTACTTGTATTGCCAGGGGCAAAACTGAAAATTAATTATCCAACTTAAAATTTCTTTTTCAAATCCTACACTGGTATACCAGGGAGGAAAGCAACATAAGGAGAACATGCACAATCCACAAATACAGTGCCTCAGCTAAGGTTTTGAACTGTGATACAGCAGCTCCTACCACTATGCTACCATGCTCCTCAAATAAAGAAGCCTAGAGTCATTATGTAGGTAAATGGGAGATGATTCTTGCAAGCAGTAATTTCTGATTACAGTTTTACAATGAATTTGTTGAGCTGTGTTTCCCTGTTAGATATACATACATTAGGGTAGCTATAACCATGCAGCATGTGTAAACTTGTATGACCAGAGAGTTAAATTATGCAAGCTTTTCCCTGGCAGGCCTTCTCCCATTAGCAGACTGTGGCTTGAGGCCATTATCATATGCCAGCATGGCTTCACGCAGAGAATGTGAACAGAATAAAAATTGTTGGTGGGCATTTGGCAGGCAGCATGGTGACAAAAGCTGTGTAAATTATGAACCTACCGAGTAGAATAGTCTCAAAGGTCATGTTAGCCAAAGGAAAGAAAAACTAGGGAAATCATCATTGAATGTCAATGACATGAGAGAAAGGATATACTAAGGTTGTGATTGCAATGCAAAACTGAAAGGAAAACTTCAGATAAATTCAACTTTTAAAACTGTCAGGGCCAACCTTCACTAAGCTGAATGCTGCTGCCAATTTATGACATTTTCTGTCTAAATCTTTGATTTGTACGATTTTTTTCCTAATGGAGGCGTGCACTACAGGCAACAGAGCACAAAAAAAATCTCCAGGTGCTTCCATTATTTTGTGAGTTACTTTTTTTGGTTTTTGGAGCATGTGCAATAACAGGTTCTTACATAAAAGAAGAATTAACCGAGCCATGAGCTGCATTCTCAGGGAGTTTCTGTTTTCAGAGGCAAATGGCAAATGCCACACTGACAGAAATGAGGGCAAAGCTACCCACTTTCTAGGAAATTAATATTATGAAGGGTGTCTGATGGGAAGTGGGTCTGCCTATGAAGAAGTAACATCAAGTATGTGAAATTATTTTGCTGAAAAAAGACCCGAAAAGTTGTCCTCTTTCATCACGTTAATGCTCCACCATACAGAATGCACATGACAATGGAAACATTGCAAAAATGCAACTTTGAATTGTTGCCTCACCCTCCTTATTTGCCAAATTTGGTGCATTTTGACATCTTTCTTTCCTAATCTGAGGTGACACCTGAGCGGTTGCCATTTTGACACAGATGGTGCTACCATTGAAGAGGTGGTACATTCACAAGATATTTTGTATTGTTCCCAAGCATCTGGAGGTTGGAACACTGGCAGGAGAATTGTGTTCACCTTCATTGAGACTACATTGAAAAACTATAAAATGGCAACATACTGCACTACTTCCTTCCCATGTAGGCTCAATTCCCTTTAGACTCTCCTTGTATAACCAGATATAAGTTCAAAAAGAAGAGGCTGTCTCATCCAGTCCTGGAAGGCTACAGTGACTGCAGAATATCATTACAGCCAACATGATAAGTAACAGATGTGGTCTGTGATGGCACCCTTGGTTTCCTTCTACTCATTGTTTGCCTGCATTTTTCATCCTGTTAGGGGTCGCCCCAGCGGATCATCTTTTTCCATATGTTTCTTTCCTCTGCATCTTGTTCTGTTACACCCATCACCTGCATGTACTCTCTCACCACATCCATAAACCTCTTCTTAGGCCTTCCTTTTTTCCTCTTACCTGGCAGCTTTATCCTTAACATCCTTCTCCCAATATACTCAGCATCTCTCTTCTGCACATGTCCAAACCAACGCAATCTCGCCTGTCTAACTTTGTCTCCCAACCGTCGAACTTGAGCCGACCCTCTAATATACTCGTTTCTAATCCTATCCTTCCTCATCACTCCCAGTGCAAATCTTAGCATGTTTAACTCTGCTACCACCAGCTCTGTTTCCTGCTTTCTGGTCAATGCCACCGTCGCCAACCCATATAACATAGCCGGTCTCACCACTGTCCTGTAGACCTTCCCTTTCACTCTTGCTAATACCCGACACTCACAAATTACTCCTGACACTCTTCTCCACCCATTCCACCCTGCCTGCACTCTCTTTTTCACCTCTCTTCCACAATCCCCATTACTCTGTACTGTTGATCCCAAGTATTTAAACACATCCACCTTTATCAACTCTACTACTTGCATCCTCACCATTCCACTGACCTCCCTCTCATTTACACACATGTATAGTAGACCCCCGCAAAGTCGTGGTTCAGGGTTCACGGACTCAGTAGTTCACAGATTTTTCCTTAGAACCTAACTGTTAATTGTTAGTGGAAAGTGCAAATATTCTCCACAATTTTTTATGGCTTTTTTCTTGGCAATACTGTGCTGTAGAGAGAACATGAAGCAACCACTGAGGGAAAGGTGGTTTGGGATGGTGAAAGTAGTCAATCCAATAGAGCGTTATTCATTTCTCCTTACTGTTGATTAACTGCTGCCCTGTGACGCGTCTCCAGGTGAGTGGGTTTTCCACCGCTGAGGGAAACACAGTTTGGGATGGTGAAAGTAGCCAATCTGAGAGGCATTAATGAAAGCACCGTACGCTACATAAAGAAGAATGAAGCAGTCATCTGGAGTACTGTATCTGTAAGTTTCTGTGATAGTGCCAAAAAGGTAACGACTGTAAGGAATAAAAATATCGTCAGGATGGAATCTGCCATGTCATTGTGGATAACCGACTGCAGGAAGAACATCCCCTTGGACAGTAACATCATCTGTGAGAAAGCACAGAAATTGTACCAGCAGTTCGCTACAGGAGACAATGTAGCAACTTCCCATCACAATGTTCCTGAAACCTATTAAGAAAAGCCAGCACGAAACCCCACCAGAAGAAGACCCGTCCAAAGATATGACTCCACCTGAAGCGCCTGAAGTAGAGGCGCTACCCGAGGAGTTTTAAATCCTCTGCATCGTACTGCACAGCTACTTCATCACCATCATCAATATCATTCATCATTGGTGAGTACTTGTACATTTTACTGTATTTTAATTAAGTGAAATTATTATGTATTTACTTATAACAAAGAAAACGAGAGCACATACCAAAGAAAACGCGCTTGCATGAATTACAGTACGTATAGTGGTAACATCTGTATTTTACATTCTAGCACCGCGGGAGACATAGCAGTACTGTACAGTATACAGGTTTACCTTTACATTTTGTTTTTAGGTAATTTATTAAGGTAATTTTTTAGGTAATGTATTAAGTTGAGTTTGCAATGAAATTAAAGTACTTTAATTTAGTTTACTTTTTTTAAACAAAAAAATAGGCATTTAAAAGGCATTTTTTAACCACATCCAAAAGTCGCATTTTTTCACAATTTGCGGGTGGTCTAGGAACATAACCCCCACAAATTTTGGGAGTGTACTGTATTCTGTCTTGTTCCTACTGACTTTCATTCCTCTCCTCTCCAGAGCATATCTCCACCTCTCTAGGGTCTCCTCAACCTGCTCCCTACTCTCGCTACAGATCATAATGTCATCAGCAAACATCATAGTTCACAGGGACTTCTGTCTAATCTCATCTGTCAACCTGTTCATCACCATTGCAAATAAGAAAGGTCTCAGAGCTGATCCTTGATGTAATCCCACTTCCACCTTGAATGCATCTGTCACTCCTACTGCAGACCTCACCACTGTCACACTTTCCATCGTACATATCCTGTATGACTCTTATGTACTTCTCTGCCACTCTCGACTTCCTCATACAATACCACAACTCCTCTCAAAGCACCCTGTCATATGCTTCCTCCAGGTCCACAAAGACGCAATGCAACTCCTTCTGGCCTTCTATTTACTTCTCCATCAGCATCCTTAGAGCAAACGTTGTATCTGTGGTGCTCTTTCTTGGCCTGCATTTAAATTATCTGCCAGGGAAAATTTAATCCATCTCCAAAATATCTGTACAGATTTGTTTTTATTATAATTTCACTGGGCTGAATTTACTCTGCCCCATTATGACTAGATCACTTACTTGCTAAAGGCAAGTCACTTATGATAAGCAGAGAGTGGTCTGATTGGCATGCAGTAATTAATTAATACTTTATCATTTACACTGAGATCTGCTCATGCAATGTTTGCTTTGCAGGAACCTTTAAGAAATTAGTGCTAAAGAGATTAAAAATGTAGCAGTGATCACACCGAAAGAAATCTTTGATAATAGACTAAAACTAATCTGCTAGTGAAATTAAGCAATAGGTTTATTTTCCATTTTAGTTGTTTATCAAGGGATAGGCTGACACAAAACGTTTCTGGCACTGAACCCAAAATGCCAGCCACTGTCATATTTCTTTTTCAAAAAAGTGGGTTTTGAAAAATAGGTTTTTAGAATTTCCTTTCATGTTAAACAGTAATACTCTATGTTTGTGTATTTGCAGTATACTAATACCAGGCTATTCAAAATGAAAGAGCAGATTTCAAAAATTTATTTCAAACAAACTGTATAATACAGAAACACATTCTGCCCATCATTGGATAGAGGAAAGTTCAAAGTTTAAAAGCCTGCCTAAAAGTACCAGTGAATGCCACCGAGTGCTGTTTCTCTTTTATAGTAAAATGGTGACAACACCACAAGAGAAATCATTTTACGTGCTGCAATTTGCGAAGTGTAAGTCCATTGTTCAACTGCAACGTGAATTCCACCGACGGTTCAATAAACAGCCTCCTCGCCATAAGCAAACTTACGAGTGGCATAAAAAATTTGCAGAAAAAGGTTGCATATGCAAACGTAAAAGCACTGGTCATCTACGCACATCAGATGAAAATGTCGAGCATATCCAAGGTGTGTTCAAACAGAGCCCTGAATGACACCATTCCAGGACGATGGATAGGAAGAGGTGGACAAAAAAATCTTGCTCATCATCTATGGCCTCCCAGGTCTCCAGACCTTACCCCTTGCAATTTTTATCTATGGGGGTACATTAAAGAAAGTGTTTGTTCCACCTATGCCCAATAATCTTCAAGATTTGCGACATCGAATTGACGAAGCTGTGAATTCAGTAATTAGGGACTAGTTGACTCATGTGTGGCAAGAAATGGTCCACCATTTTGATGTTTGTCACGCTACACATGGTGCTCTTGTTTAGTGCATGCAACCTCAAGGACCATAGGACCAAACTTTGAACTTTCCTCTATCCAGTGATGTTCGAAATATGTCTCTGTCTTAAACAGTTTGCTTGAAATAAATTTTTGAAATCTGCTCTTTCATTTTGAATAGCCCAATATATATACTTGTGTATACAGGAAATATAGATTGTGTGTATAAATGCATGTGGGTAGATAATACATTAATTGTCCTAAAGGAGAAATTAAGACTTTACAGAAGTTCACGAAAAATAGAAATATTGTAACAAACAACCCCCAAACACAAACAAGAACTTCTGTCTTGGCTACTGATAAGAGATCTGTTTGCTATCTAATAAGAGGCTGGTAAGTAGAAGTACGATGGATCATGTTGTGGTCAGATCTGTCCATTTCTGTCAAAGGTTTACATATAAAGGTATTTAACATATTAATAAGCAGATTCAGCTTTTTGTACCCAAGAATGGAACTTAACACTTACTGATGGAAGTTTGACATTGTTCCTTCCAAACTTACCACATATTCAGAATAATTCATGATTAAAGTGTTTTATTTTTTTCTGTAGGGTCTCACTTTGTATATGGGGCAATATAAACATGAAGTAGAATGATGAAAGTTATCTCCCCAGTCCCTCGTCTGACTTTTTTCTTCTTCATCTGATCATATCAAATTACATCTGTCTAGCATTAAATTAACATCTGGAATTAGAAGTTTAAGCCAGTTCCCAGCAATACCTAAAATGCCAAAGTACCTGAATAAACCGTGATTTGCCATGAGAGATTACAGTTCATCCATGTAATTCAAAAAGGAACTGAGTATTCCTCATTATATGAAGACAGGCAAGTTTCGAATCTTTCCAGGCTTACTTTTATGCTCACTCAGTCTCTTTATCCTTTTCATTTTTGGATAAGTTGCTCTTCAGATGATATATAACATAGCACCGGTGCTAGCGATCACAGCACTACCCGCTTACTAAGGGAATATTTAATATTCAACATTCACCCCGTGACTTATCCAAAGTTTGCATCTTGTATAAAAGGCAGTTGAAACAAGTGGATGCCTGAGTTTGTGGTGACAGCTGCATATTATCTATTTAAAAGTTATTCATAAATTTCTAATGACAAACCAGATGCCAGATCATATATAAGATAGATAGATAGATAGATAGATAGATAGATAGATAGATAGATAGATAGATAGATACTTTATTAATCCCAAGGGGAAATTGATTAACATACATTAAATAACATGTTTAAAAAAGCTTATCAACTAGTAACTACATGAAAAACACACAGAGATTCTGTAAAAGGCTGCTACCTGCATGGCGCCTGGAAGCTAAATATAAAATATTTAATCTATGTTGTCACAGGCGGCTGGGGGTGGAGCCCAGCTGGGACGCCTGAGGGGACCGGAGGAGGGCTGGTGCCTCCTCCCGACCATGAGGGGGCGACCGCCCTGGTTTTGTTGGTGGCCTCAGGTAGAGGGCTTGGAAGCCCAACCTTATAGAGGCCCGTGGCCACCACTAGGTGGCGCCCCGGTGCCTGAAGGACGATGGAGCCCAGCACTTCCGCCACACCAGGAAGTGCTGGGGGGAAGAAGACAGGGGACACCCGGAGGGCTTCCAGGTGCGCAGCCGGCACTTCCGCCACACTGGGGCGTGTCCGCGGAGGAATGCCGGGAAGCAGCTGGAGCCCATCCGGGGTTTGATAAAAGGGGCTGCCTCCCAACAGAGGCGGGTGGAAGAAGGACGGAGCTGGAAAGAGGACTGGAGGCGGCCAAAAAGGAAGGCACAAAGGACTGTGGGGCCTGGACTTTGGGGGATCAGTGCTGGAGGCACTGGGTTTGTGCACTAAACCATACTGTAAATATTGTAAATAATAAACGTGTGTTGGGTGAACTACGATGCCCGTCTGTCTGTGTCCGGGTCCCGTTCCATAATGTATATAGTGTCTACTGAGGTGGGCTGGCGACCTGCCCGGGGTTTGTTTCCTGCCTTGCGCCCTGTGTTGGCTGAAATTGGCTCCAGCAGACCCTGTAGTTAGGATATAGCGGGTTGGATAATGGATGGATGAATGGATATAGTGTCTATGTTAAAAAGTAATCTCTACATTAGCAGACTGCTTAAAGTGAAATAAATGATCAAAATCTCCATTTTTAGATGTTGGTGCAGTAGTTAATGCTCTGAATTACAATCCAGAGTCCTAGGCTTTAATCCACATCCTTTTTGGAGTTTGCATGTTCTTCCTGAAAATATGTGTGTGTGTGTATGTTCTAAACCAATTTTGGTTATTATCTCAATATCAAAGAAAGGAGCATTAGGTTGATTGGCACCTCTACCATAGCCCCATTTGAGTGTTGTTGTGTACAGTATGTGAGTGTATCTTGTGATGAACTGTTACCAGATCAATGGCTGGCTTTGAATGTTTACCAAATACTGCTGAGTGGTCAAGCTCCCAGAAATGCTGAGTTGGATTAGCAAGTCAGAGGAGGTATGAAAAGGTGGATCAATTTCTGGATGTTTATGAAAGTCAATTTTCACTACCAAAGACTGCAAATCTTTGTTCATAGAAACCAAAACAATATACTGTATTTCGCTCAAATGAAAATTCAGCTGCAAATGACTGTTTTAGATCCTTAACTGTTTATAACTGATTGTTGTCAGGATTTACATTATTTTCATTTTTTACCTTGCAGTTATTTGTTTATTCTTTTTTATTGTTTTGATTTTGATCTCCCTCAGCATCACTTTGTTGCCATGCACCACTAGTGAGCTTTAATATATTATGATGTTCATCTTTATAGGGCTGAGACCCATGCACTTCAATGTCTGGCTGTGTTGTTCCAAACAAAAGAAAAAAACAATTTTATAGTAATTTTTAATTGGCAATTTATTTTATTTTTTTGTTTTGTTTTTGACAAATGCTTAGTGCCAGTTTATGAGTCTGCTTGTGCCCTGGTAGGATGTTCTGATTTGCACAAATTCCTATTTGTCCTGGTTATTCTCTTCCTCACCCCTTTTTTAATTATCTCTGTCTCACTGATTTAAATTATTCTCTTGTTCAGTACTTCCATTGTTGAGTACAACTGCCATGTCATTTAATATGAAACATAAAATTTACAAATCATTCAGAGGTTTCAAGTGAGCAGCATGAGAAGATAGGAATGGTGGCACAAAACCCCTCATCTTTTTTAACACCTTAGCAACTTTAACACAAGTTCTGAATGTGTAAATTGTTTAACCTTTCTTTCAAAATATTTAAATAATTATAAATTAGTTTTTCTCAAACTCAGTACAAGGAATACATCTTATAAATTACAATTTGTTTAATGTCAATGGCCACTTTGTTTCCTGGCACTGCCTGTTTCTAAGTATAGGCTTGTTCCATGGTTTGTATCTCTGACACTTGGAGCTGATGACATCACCAGATTACATAATTTGTCACTACCATTGCTAAGACACAAACGTTGTTTGTATTTTTTGGCAATAAGGTGTACAATTATTATCACTGGGAAGAAAATATTCATTTGACAGAAGATCTACATGGCCATAAAAGTCAGAAAACACTTAATTGTGCAATCTGCTGCACAATCACTACAGCTAGACACAAAGTACTTTTGTATTCTTGCAAAGACCCTGATCCATTCACCATTTGTAATTGTGGTTTCCCAGTCTTTTTCAGAGATGTAGTTTTTCTTTTTGGATTTAGATTCTTGTTTGTCCCTTACATAGTGTCTGATTCTCCCATTATAAAATTATATTTATGTACTTATGTATTGTTTTCTGTTGACAAACCTAGGCTTTGTTTACTGATAGGTGATTATGATGCTGTCTCACATGTAGGCATTTAAACCCTGGCAAATGTTCTAACAAAGCATGTTAAAAATATTCTTTGTTTACCTAACCCGATTGTGGCAATTACAAATTTTACAAATATTTTAAGATAAGAGTATTTAGAATAGCATTTCTTTCTTCTTTTTGTGCTTGCCATAACCAGAATATATGAATAATATGGAACATGTACAAAATATTATTATAATTATTATAATATAATATTATTAAAATATTATATATTTTAAGAGGAGATGAAAATCATTTTGCAGTCTACACAGAATTCAGAGAAACAAAGCCACTGGAACCAACATTCATGAGCGTAAGACAAATGAAATTGCTATGACCTCCAAAATAAAGAAAGTGAGTGTCCAAAGGCTGCATGGAATAACAGACCTTGGGATGAAAGTGCTAAAGGAACTTACCCAGTGTGACAGATAGGGGGCACTATCACTCCCTTGAACCCCTGTCCAAGACTTCAGACACAAGTAAAAAGTCCAAATGTTGACTTTATTTAAATGCCACAGTGCACAAAGCACCCTCTCCTTCACTATACTCATATAAATCCACAATCCCTAACAATACAATCCTCCACACTCCCAGACGCGTTGCCCTCCTACCACCCACCTCAGCTCGCCGTCTGGGAGCTCCCAAAAGTCCTTTTATACACCCTGACCCAGAAGTGTTCCCAATCCCCCGTCCATGTGATTCTTTATCACTTCCGGGTCAGGTACAAGTCCTTTTCTTCACCCCGGAAGCACTTCACTTCTGTTGTCACTCTTCCTATGACACACTTCATAGTTATAGGGCACAAATGATTCTTCGGACCTCCCTGCAGCTCCTTCTTGTGGCCCCTGTGGTATCCAACATAAAAACTACATAGTCCATGATTCTCTGCTGGTGTTCGGGGCACCTCCATACTACAGGGAGGGCTCCATTTGGCGGCCTGGGGGTATTGGCCGGGATGACAAGCTGGCCATATACCACACCAGCCATAATGGTGAAATAGGAAGGACTCAGAAAAGGTAGGGAAACAAATAAGAATTGAAAAACTTGAACTCAAACCAAAAATAAAAATCTAAAGTTCAAAGCAAATGTCCTAGTACTAACTTGTGTTAAATTTTTTAATGAAAAAATCCAAAGCATGTGTATTGAGTAAGAGGCATCTTTATGTTTTGGAAGTGGAGCATGATGGCATAACATGTCATATGACCTCTTCTTCAAGTGACTGAAAACAGGCATTATGGACGCAGCCATGCAAGGAGAGAGACTAAATGGTAACAATGATCAAAAAGCAAGGCCACATAATGATGGTGCCACTATTTCAACAACAAAAATAATCAACCACATAAAGTCAAGTTGAGGAGCATGGACTGGTAAAGTGCGTTGCCGCACCCACTACACAACGAAACAACTCGGGATCCCGGTTTACAAACCCCCAGGCAGACACACAATCCAGTCCCACCCTCTACCGCAGCCAGGTGTTATGTGGGCAACCCCTTGGCCTGGTCCAGCCACTCGCGTCCCCAACAATGAGGATCTAACGAGCCAGATCACCCTCTGGGAAACACGCCACATGGCCGTAGTGCCGTAACTGACGCTCCCTCACAATGCAGGTAATGTGCCTCATTCGGGACTCCATGAGCAACCGCTCATTCGACACAAATTCAAACCAACAGTACCCAAGGATTTTCCAGAGAGACATAGTACCAAAGGAGTCTAGTCTTCATTTCAGGTCACTAGATAGCGTCCATGTCTCGCAACCATATAGCAAGACAGGAAGCACCAGGAATCTAAAGACTTGGACCTTCGTTCTTTTGCATAGATATCGGGAGCGCCACACAACCCTTTCAAGCGACCTCATGACCCCCCATGCTCTCCCAATCTGTCTACTGACTTCATAGGAAGAGTCACCAGAGAAATGAATTTCACTGCCAAGGTAAGTAAACCTGTCAACAAGGTCGGTGCTGTCTCCACAAACAGCCTGACAGCTGATGGCTGTCCCCAAGAGGTCATTAAAGACCCAGATCTTGGTTTTAATTAAGGACTCTCACAAGACCAGACACTCAGACTCCTCACTTAGTCTCTCAAGTGCCCTGATCAGAGCCTCCATTGACTCCGCGAAGGTCACAGCATCGCCAGCAAAGTCAAGATCCGTGAATCTTTCTTCACCAACAGATACCCCACAGCCGCTGGACCTGACGACCGTGCCCAAAACCCAGTCCATACAAGCATTGAACAGAGTAGGAGCGAGAACACAACCCTGACAAACCCCAGAATCAACTGGGAAAAACGAAGAAGTCCTGCCTCCACATAAAAAAAGGAAAAAATGGTGCTAAACAAAAATATGCAACTTATGATGCAAAGGTTATCTGACCTAGTTAATGGACTACCTATCCTTTCCCTGTGGATTCCAAAATTTCCTATTCTGTAGGTGGAGGATTATGGGTTCCAGTTTTGCAATTAGAAAATTGCAATTATTTTCTTCATTCTTTGAAAAATATTTGTTTTAAGACTATTATATTACATTATTATAGATTATTTTGTGATCTGAAATCAATTCTACTATTCATTATTGTTTTTTTTACGATAATAGCTGCCATTTTAAGACACTTTTTTATTTAACTCAGTGACCAAACTTGTTGCCAACATATAATACCAGGAAGTTGCATATCATGACCCATGAATTTAAGGCTGTGGCATTCTCCTCTTAGTCTCCCAAGATTTGGGATATTTCTAAAAAGATTCTTTGTTTTATTTGAGTTGGTTTACTTAAGAGATTTTTCATGGCTTAAAGATTTTTTTGGGTGTTTTCTTTGACTTTGGTTACATTTGTGGTTAATTGTTTTAGTTATTTTTTACTTCCTGCCTTTTATGATTCTTGCTTTGTCACAAGAATTTAGGGGTAATCATTGCCTCTGACCTAAACTTTAAAATGTCTATTAACCAGATTACAAGGAATGCATTTTTTCACTTAAGAAATATAGCAAAAGTTACAAGAAGCAGAAAAAATTACTTCACACTTTTGTTTTTAGTCGACTGGATTACTGTAGTGCTCTCCTAACAGGGCTACCTAAGAAAGACATCAATCGGTTTCAATTAGTGCAGAATGCAACAGCCAGTAACTTAACTAAGAAACAAAAATCTCAACCAAAAACAAAAAAGTAGCCGACGCCCGTACCATACGACGGTGTAAGAATAGGAACGAAAAACGATGAGAAAGGAATTCAAAAATCAAGAAGAAACGCTTCTGAAATTCGATTACGTAAATATAATCAATAACAACCCCAAAAAGATGTTGTTGTAGAATGTCTCTAAGTAATTCCTGCAGCTTTATCCAAAAGACTCGTATTACAATATCAGGTCTGTGCTTCGATCTTTGGGTATCCGATAGTGCATGTAGAATTTCCGGCCAAGCAGGATTATATGTGAAAGTGATAAATAAATGAGGCTGTCTGAATTTACGTACTATGGCCATGGCATCCTGCTAGTTTTGTTGCATGTATTTTGGACTTCCTGGAAATGTGGACGGTAATATGATCATTTTGCCTACACGTACGTTGCTATTTTCATCATTTGCTTGCAGTGCGTCTGACAGTCCTTTGTATTGTTCCACGCGCAGATCTTGTTGATCTAATCTGAGATAGTTGAGACGCACTCCCTCTGTTTTAACATACGCATCTACGCCGTACTGTTGGAATAGTTCACCGCTGGAATGCAAAATACTAAATGTATTCCTCATTACTAATCTGTATGCGTAAAATTGGCATTGTGTAAGCCTTATTTGCTTGGTGGTTCTTTTATCGGGAACATGTTGTAAATCTTTGTGCCAGCCAATGTTTCCGTAAGGGAATAAAAGTGGGTAAACCATAGGATCACAATTCATATTGTGTGTGGAAATCTGTTTACAGGAGTTGCCTATGGGATAGATGCAAATGTCCCTTTCGGCGAGAAGGGTCTGGCTGCAGCCTGCAATACCTAGGAATTTAGACATGGAACGCCCTTCATATCACGGAACGCCCCCCAGCACTAGTCACGGAACGCCCTCTGATGTCAGTTTCGAGACGTCATCATTGTTTTTGTCGGAGTCCGGAGGAATGGTGGACTTAGAATATATCTTTCTGAAAGATTTTCGATGAAAGAAGAAGAGTTTGTGTTGGAAATTAAGATGGCAGTGAGTTTGTTGCAAGTTGTATTAGTATTAGGTAATATTATACTTTACTGCTAGGGTACGAATTATACCACAGTGTAATAAAGATGTTGAATCAACTTTCAGGTTCCGTGCAGTACTAAGCGCTCTAAGAAAGTATTAACAGTTAAACAACAAACAGGGTGGTTTGTGTAGATAATTGTTACAGGGCTAATCGGAATACTCGATTCTGAGTAGTAAATCGACGGATTCAGCAGTCAATAATTTTTTATAACAATTGTTATAATATGCAATTGACCGTTGTTGAGTATAATTAACCATAGCGCAGTGTAACGGACTGTAATCAAATATAAGTGACCGTGATTAAGTACTTATAATTGCCAGAATATCATTCACCATTTGTCCTGTATATCACGTATATGCAAGTTAATCAGAAGCAAAACCAGTAACCAGTAACCTGGTATTTTAGATATCAAAATATATTTCAGAAAGACAATACAGAGAGATTGAGCCATTATAAGGTAATGTTCCACAGAAACCTTATTGTTTGCATAATTTTCTAAGACAAACACAGTTAATAGTGGATATACTTGTTTTCAATTATAGTAATGTTGGTAGTCTGAAGTTTGAATATACTTAGGTCACTTTAGATGATCTTTTTTCATAGTTCTGTATATATATTTACAGTACATAACTGAACATTTTAATAAGTAGCTACAAACAAAGGGCAAGTGTGAATGCAATATTCAATTTCCTTCAGTTCAAGAAAGTTCAAATTAGATTGTAGACAATAATGAGGAAAAGAACAGCTAGGATAGAATCATGTTGTTGTTGTTATTATTATTTATTATTTATTTTATAAAGTTCTTTCAATAATAGTACAGTTTTTTTGAACTCTTAAAACAATATTAAATGTTTCATGCCCACCTCTCCTGCATTCTTCAAAAATACTGCTTTTGAAGTTTTTTTTTCAATTGAAATAAAGTGAAGTGATTGTTCTCGTGCATGTTTGTCAGTTTTATGAACTTTATATCTATTTTATATTCACCAGAGACACATAAGTATATTGAAGACCACAGAGGAACCTACAGTTGTGTTTGGTGCTCAGGAGTTTGCTTGTCTGTTTTGCTATAAAAGAACAGATTATGGAGGCATCATCAGCCACTTACAGAGCCACAAAAGGACAGTAGTTGTTCATGGAAGTATGTGAAGTGCTCTAGAATATATCTTGTAACTTGTAAAATTTGATTAATTGACACTTTTAATATACTTTAATGCAGCTAGATATTCACCTTAACAACATGATTTTATTTGACAAAATAGTATACTGTGTACATTTTAACCTTTTGAAAAGCTAGCTTTGAATAATTTTAGATTAATTCATGACTGTGTATTAACAATTTTCTCTTTTAAAATATTTAGTAGAATATGACAAAGATCATACTACAAATACTTTAATTTTTCAGAATGTAAGTGTGGAATTACATTGCCTACAATTGACAGGCAACATATAGTATATTTTCATACATTTTTAAAAGCATCATTGACAGAATCTTTAATTAGTTTGTTCTGTTTAAAAGAATAATAGGACAGGATTTGCTTGTTTTAACTCTATTAAATTTAAGGATTATCTGAATTTCTTTCGTTAAGTTTTAAATGTTTAGCAAAATAATTCTGAATATTAACCTTTTTTTTTCTTTGTACTGTTTCAGGTTTTAAAATATACAAGTGTTCACTGAACTGCCAGGGATCAGGCCATTACCATTGCTGTTATTGTCAGAAAACAGTAGTTCATAAAGATCAGTTCCTCAGGCACTTGTCAGATTGTGGCAAAGGTCCTAAATTTCTCTCTCTGCCCTCCATGCCCATGGCACCGGTCACCATCCAGCCTCTTCCCTCCATGCCCACAGCACCGGTCGCCACCCAGTCTCTGTCCTCCGTGCCCACTGCACCAGTCACCACCCAGTCTCTGTCCTCTGTGCCCACAGCACCGGTCGCCACCCAGTCTCTGCCCTCCGTGCCCACTGCACCAGTCACTGCCCAGCCTCTGCCATCTGAGTTCAAGTTCTTTGTTCTTGATCTTTGTTCAACTATTCAGTCCCAGTGTTCAAAAGTTGTTCTTTTTTATATCTTTGTTCATATGTTCAGTTCACTCAGTTTGAACCTCAGCCCAAATCTCCCAAAATTAGCATTTTAGCAGGACTGTTCCTTATTTACTCTGTTATTTCTGTTACCTAGTGATGACTGCTGTCCATTTGAACTATTCTTCTTTAAAAAATTTGACCCTAATAGTTTTCACTAGGCGGCACGGTGGTGCAGTGGTAGCGCTGCCCCTGCGTGGAGTTTGCATGTTCTCCCCGTGTCTGCGTGGGTTTCCTCCGGGTGCTCCATTTTCCTCCCACAGTCCAAAGACATGCAGTTTAGGTGGATTGGCGATTCTAAATTGGCCCTAGTGTGTGCTTGGTGTGTGGGTGTGTGTCCTGCGGTGGGTTGGCACCCTGCCCGGGATTGGTTCCTGCCTTGTGCCCTGTGTTGGCTGGGATTGGCTCCAGCAGACCCCCGTGACCGTGTGTTCGGATTCAGCGGGTTGGAAAATGGATGAATGGATAGTTTTCACTAAGTTATTTTGGAAGAGCTGTGTAAATAATTCATAACGGCACAGTGGTAAAACATCCTCAAGGTTCTAAAATATTTGTAATGGTGTGCTATGGTCTCATGTGTGAAGCCAGAGTCACTCCCTTTATAAATTATTTGTTCATTTAAAAGTTGCTAGAGATTATATTATCTGATGTTCACTATTTCTCTGCCTGTTCTATTACTAATAATTCTACTCTTGTAATCTGAAATGAATATCATTATCATAAAAAGTGATGAAAGGCTCCAGCTAAATTTTGGTTAAGTAATTCTTTCTTCTGTGTGATAAAATTATTAATTGGCACATTTTTAGAATTAAATATTATTAATCCAGTTCTACAATGATATTCCATCTGCAAAGTTCATATCAACTTTGTTTTTAATATATATTAATATTATATAAATCAATTTTGACAAAACAAATTTTATCTGTAGGAAAATTGCCTCTAAAATAATGCCAGGTAGCTGGAAAGAACCACAGAAGAAGGTAATGTAAATATAAATATGTGTTGCTAGTATAAGACAAAAAACACACACAGATATCTGCTTTACTAATCACCTCTTAAATTAATAGAATCTACACACACAGACTGACAGCCTGGACTGCTCAGGGTAAGTGGAGGACACTTTGCCAGTAGTCAGATGTAAATGTTGATTTAAAATAATAACTTGCTTTTTTATTTAGTATGCTCTCTACATTGCCACTGGAAGAGCATTTGATTTCAGTCAGGTCAGTGGTTTAAGTGTAATATTTGTTTGAATATTGTGATTTTTTTTATTCATAGAATTTATTGTAATTTCCCGATTTACATTTTTTAGGAAGACATGCCAAAAATTGGAAGATGGTTGTGTCATCTCTTACTTCGCAAAGCCAGCATTAAAGGTGTGTAACTTTTGAAGCTTTTTTTAAGGGAAGAACAATTATAAGAATTTGTCAGCTTACAGTATTTCTAAATTTTTTTTATCTTCCAGCCAAGACATTGCTCTTCACTTTCCACACGAGAAGAAGGACATTCTGTGCCCCACGGGCAGTGCTTCGTAATTATCAGTTGAAAAGTTTTCTGACACTAATTTTATATATTAGAACTTCACAAAAAGACTTTGACCAACTGGTCACACAGCAGGTCTCCGGTGAGGCTGTCACTGACTTGTGTCTCTCGTCAGCCCTGTGGTGTGTCAGTGGCATTATGGGGGCAGAGAATGGTGGTCTTAAAAATGAGTGGTTTGTGTGTTTGTGCTCTAACTGATTTATTAAATGGCAATTATTTCTGCTTCCAGCAATTTCAGACAAGATAGGAAAGAGCAGGGACTTTTCTCCCCCATCCTTCTTTTCCATTACTAAAGAATATGAAAATCTTGACTGAATTATTTATGCCAGTGCAATCATATTAAGCATATTTATGGTTACATTTAGTTGTTAGCAAATTGTACCTCACAAAGGCACAGTCCTGTCAGGTATGTAGTGAAATGATTCTTATGGCACAGCCAATGCCTTAAAGCGAGAGAAATCAATTGAGCTGAGCATTCCTATGACATGCTGTGGTCATATTGGTGTGTTCATTTCATAAGTCAATTTGATTGTTCTTTGGGTAAAAGTGGAGTTAATATATTGATATTCCTAATAAAGTACTTGGCAGTATTTTTTTTTTCTTTTTCATAAAAAAAGTCTTCATTGATCCAAAACATCCTAACTGCTTGTGACTGGCTGGATGCCAACAAAGACCAACTTGTTGGGACAGTCCTCCGGCCAAGAATTCTGGAAATGGACGAGGATGAAGTTATATACACAATTGAAAAATAATAACAAAGGGGAGACGATGAAGAGACTGAAGAAGTCATGTCCACCTTCTTATTTACTTTTGAATGCCTGAAGGACATGAACTTTTTTCTTGATGAGATACAGGTTAAAAAAAATATTCCCATCAGTTGCTGCTGTTCGACAAATTAAATTTTTTTTTTTCTTTTCATGTGGAAAAAACCTACCGTGATGTCATTTTGTTCAGTGGATTTGATCAGTGATTCACTGTAAAGAAAAGTGGGGATGGACTGGCTTCCTGATCTGCTTCAATAGTTCATTGTCTACTGAAATGACCAATGTAATGGATGGAGGACACAGATGGATGTCCCAACTGGGATTGTGTGCTTTATTTCTTTAAAATAAATTCATATTTGAACCTGGATCTTATGTGTGTGTGTGTGTGGTTGTGTGAAGGGTTTGGGTGCTAAAATGCCCCCCACAGGTTACACTCCCCTATGTGGTAATTATAACAGTGTGTTTTGATACATCCCTTTAATTTTCAAAACCTAGACTGTTGGCTTGCAAGTTCAAGAAGGGAGTCTAATTAAAAGCAAAAATTAGTTGGGGGAAAAAATGTACAGCCCCTGGGACTGAATATGGGAACCACTGTATGAAACAATGCCATGTTACAAATCAGGATTATATATATATATATATATATATATATATATATATATATATATATATATATATATATATATATATATATATATATATATATATATATATATATATATACATATATATATATATATATATATATATATATATATATATATATATATATATATATATATAATGTGTGTGTCCGGACACCACACCAGCTCCATCATTAAAAATGCTGCTGACATCACCATCATAGGCCTGCTCACCACCAATGATTAAATGGCTTGCAGACAAGAGGTCTATCTGCTGACTCAGTGGTGCCAGGACAATCACTACCTTTCATGGCCAAAATTTAAGGAGCAGGTCATAGACTTCAGAGAATGGATTAAGCTGTGGTTTGTTTTTGTGGGGTGCTGTGGAAATGGTGAGCTTGTTTAAATTTTGTACAGTAACAATCACTGATGAATTGAGGAGGGAACAGCATGGTTTGCCTATTGCCAAGTTCACCAATGCCTTCCTGAGATGTCTCACATGTGCTGTCTGGAGTCCATCTTCACTGGTGGCATCACATCCTGGTAGGGCACACACGCGAGGGTGGTGAATGCCAAAAACTATTACTGGCACCCAGCTGCCTTCTGTCCAGGATATCTAGAAGACATTCTGCTAAGATTATTACACACTCGGCCATCCTGCACAAGTGTTTTTCTTAATCCTCCCTTCTGACAAATAGTAAAGAACCAATGGCGCTAAGTATGGCTTGAAAGAAAGTGTTTAGTTAAAGAGTTACTGAACAGCCAATCATAATAAGAAACGTAAGAAAAAGACTAGGTATAAATATTTGTAATATACCTGAATATATATATATCTACTGTAAATTGTATTCTATATCTTTTTTGTGTTTTATTATATTATTACTGTTCTGGAGAGGCATGTACAGTAAATAACAATATTACTAATATAACAAGACAATAAATACTGTATGTTTAATGATGAGATCACCTCGGGATAATTCCCTGCTGAAAGCACACTGTAACTGATCCACTATTTATTATTATTATTAGTAGTTGTAACAGTTTTTGATAGTTATAAAAATTTTACAAAGACGACGACTCAAAGACAGTTTGAGTTTATGTTTGTATAAGTTGGGTCTTTGCAATCAACTTAAATGTTGCACAAAAAAGGTTTAAGAACAATCACGATTGTCTCAAACTGAAAAGTTAAAAAATGTAAAATTATATAAAATCTACTGGCTGTCACATGCCTTTCAATTGATATGGACATGACATCCAGTATTTCACACATGCAGCTTTTAGTAATGAAAACGTTGATGGATCAAATCAATAAATAAATGACTGTTTCCTAAAATGTTTCCTTGTCAGTTTAAAAACTAATTTTATATGTAGCGCTGTTTTTGAAAACCTTCTAAAAATAATGAAGCTTTATTATTGTTTCACATGTGTATAATTTGCTAGTGGGAATATAAAATACATTTATAGATTGAAAATCTATAGGTATGAGTTTCATGAGGCACATTCCGTTTGAAACACTGGATAGTAATAAGATTTGTTACTTTTACTATAATGTAACACTTCAGGGGAAAACGTAATGAACAACCATTCAAAATAGTAAAAAAAAACAACATAAAACTGTACTTTATATCGGCGAAGTGTTAGAATCATGAAAGAGCTTAGAATGATTTGATAGCATAAGTATGAAACTGGAAGTCATTTATGTTTGACCAGATAGAAAACTGTTGTAATTTGTACAACTACAGCATCTACAGCATTCTGTACAACGAGCGTCAACACTGTCTCGCAGAGGGTATGATACGAGTGACGCTGGGAAAGGGCGTTATGATAAATTGCGTCATTACATGCGTGTGTACCATGTTGTGCTCTGAAGGGCGTTCCGTGACTGAACCTATGTGCATTCCGTGATATGGAGGGCGTTCCGTGAAGTATTGCAGTCTGCAGCGTGACTCTGTTGCTTTCGGCAGGCAGTTCGCCATCTTCTCCGACAAAAATCGCTGCAACATTGGTGTGACATGTCGGGGCATTGTATCGTCGTAAATCCTACCTAGGGTTTTCCTCGAAAAGTATTTGTGCAGATGCTGTTGGATTGGACTGAGCGATTTCATGCATATGTTTGTATGATTTAGCGAAGGGTTTGATGGTTCTGAGCATTAAATCTAACTGGAGAAGTAAATTTTCGTTGCATGCAGAGTTTGCTTTATTTTGTAAGTGTACTTCAGAAGCTTTGCGAGAAATGCTGTGTCGGCTGCATGTGGGCGGGACTGGTTTTGAGGTGGAAGCAGGAGGAACCAGAAAAGAAATATACTGTATATAAGAGATGACACTGAATAACAAAATTAAGCTTTTTTGTTACATGAATCAGTACAGCTCAATCTTGCATAAGTTTTTGTGTTGAATTTCAATATCTAATCTAATATCTAATGTTTTAAGCAACGAACAATTAAAATTTACAATCAACGTATATTTACTCTGTATATACATGCTGGGAGTATTTTCCTATAAAAGGTAGAAGTGCATAGTTTTCTTCGGAACTTGGCCTCAAGAATAGCCCTACTAAAGATCTAGCAGTAGTCAGCAAGCATACTGGGACTCCACATGGTATCACTTTTCCATTTCAGAATCTTCCATTTTAGAAATTTTACAAAGACTTCAAGTGAAAATGTCCAGATGAGAATCCAAGAAATTATTTTTTTAAGATGTTCAAATCTTACACAGTTTACATGTTTTACATGTTTACACTTTTCACATCTAATCACTAACTGGCATGGAGCAGTGTTAATATGACAAAATGTGTTACAGTCTGCAAACTCTGGCACAACAGACTTATTTTATGCCCTTCTGAAAGGTTGTACAATGCTCACAAACAGCAATAAAAACATTTAAAATCTGAATTTACCTTTACAAAACTCATATATCCTAATAAGTAGTTACATATCAAATATTTAGTTAGTCGTTGACTTACAACTATGTTTGGTTTCGACAGACCAGTCGCAAGTCGATCTGGATGTAAGACGGACCAGTTTGTGTTATATCCTTTTTTATCATCATTCTTAGCACATTGTGTAGATTTTCTGTCCTTGTTTTTGCAAATTATTTTTTTATTTCATTATTTTGTTACATTGTTACTCTTGCTCGCATTGGTGCCAAACCTTTAACAGCTTCACAAGTCCTTTCTTTGTCTGTGTTATGTTACGTCATCAGTGTGAGCCTCTCCCACTTTTCATTGTGTTAACTGTGAGAGGAGGAATTGTACCGGTAAAGTTTAAGCAAAAAAGTAACTATTTTAAAGTTTTAGCCACTTAATAATATAACATTAACAGATAAAGCAGTTCAGGGTGGTTTCATTATCACTTCGTGGGGGTTCACACAAAGTGGCACATCGTGAATCACAATGCAGAAACTTTGGAAGTTAACTGGATTCAAAGCCAAAGCGTAGTAGTACAGTGCAATGCAATCACATTCTCTTTCTTTCCTCCCTCATACTGCTTGATCACCTTCATTTTTATATATTGCCTTTTATCCTGTAATTGTAAGAAAAATGTAACTTAACGTAGTTGAAATTGATGCAGGTAATACATTTAGATCTAGCTAAATGAGTCATGACATACAGAGCTGGCATGGCGAAAAGTGTTGTTGCCCATGAGACACAGCAGCATTCATAATTATGAATGGTACAGCCAAAAAAGCCAATTCAAAAACTGGCTGAGTACACTTCTGAAATCAGTATGGAAAAGTACTTTTAAAACACACCTAAGTTGTTCTGTGACAAAATCCTTCTTGACCAGCGTGGCCCTGTAGTTAGGATATATTGGGTTGGATAATGGATGGATAGATGATGAGACATGAGTCAGAAGAAACCAGTCTGTCTTAGCTTATTGGTTTTCTGAATTTTTCCAGAAAATCTGAGATTTATGTTTTTGGTTTCACAAAATATTATCCGAAAGTGTTTAATCTTTTGAAACTTCTGTTTAAAGTCATGAGCGCTTTCTTGCTCTAAAGCTCTGCTGTTTTTGAGACATCGATTAAATGTTATACTGCAATACAAGGCACTCTTTGCTTGCTATTTAGGCAATTTAAATTCAAAAGCTTTTTGAGTTAAATTGTTAAAGCTACATTCATACAGTTATTACTAAACTTATATGGTAATAGTTGAAAATAAGAAAGCAGTACTTTGGGTTACTATTTAGAGATCTTATTGATCTTGGCACAGATAAAGCAGTTTAATGAAACTAAGCCTACCAAAGGGTGTTGCATTGTTTGAACTGTTTAATACAAAGAACTGTACTTATTTCTTTGTCTTTGAAATGTAATCTTTATGTTATGAGCTCAAGAGTCCCTAAGTACATAAGTCCCAAAAACTTCCAAAAATTGATGATAGAGAACACCATTAAACCTGGCTAGTAACTAGGGCAGACACATAATCTTTATAAAAAAAATACTCTTCCCTAAGTACAAGAAGCTTTGTGGAGCACAAATAGCAAAAAGGAATTGTCTAAAAAGGCAAAGTCAACCCGAGATGAACAAATAACGGTCAAGAATAGAGCAAAAAATCCAATGAATTACAAAGCACAGATGCAAGTCATTAAGTTGAAGTAAAAGAAGAGGCAGGTCCAGCAGGGTGGGGGACAAAAGTGACATCAGAGTTGGTGAGATCATGAAAGGAGTTATGTAACAGCACCAACGTCTCTTTTTGAAGGTAGTTACCATCGCAAGGTCCTTAAGCTATCTCACATGCGCATGTGCGAGACACCACATAATGCAAGTGCATTGGTCACATTCAAAACTATCTTCATACTTTATTTTTTCGATTGTGCCACATTAAGTTTTTCCATGTATAGATGTGCATTTTCCAAGCTATTAGAAACTAGAATTAAGTGGATAGGACTTCTGAGCTTTGCTGGTCTGAATGGCCTGTTCTCATCTAGATTGCTCTAATGTACTTTGCAGACTTACTGGATGTACAGTGTCAAAGGATGCATTATCCTCTGAAAATTACTAGTCATTCTTCAACAGTCACATGGGTTGCAGAACAGAGGGGATTGCAGCACCTATTATACCTCTTCCAAAAGTTCTTTATGGCTTCTAGCTTCTAATGTTTCTGTTTATGTACTCTTGCCTCCCTTTTATAAAAATCACTAGCAGAAGTACCCAGCATTACCTAGGTAAATTTGCAGAATGGGCTAAGGAAAGAAATCAAAGATTTAAATGTTTTTAAATGGTAACCCTGTTGTTATTGCTATCTGGGACATCCATCAGCCTAATCTCCCCTATATCAATCATCTGTTCTTGTGAATCAAGAATTGCTCTTTGATATTCCTTTGTTCATTTCCATTCTCTATTAAACTTTACCCAGCAACCCTCTGCAAAAGCACACAATACTTCTTTTTATATTAGAGCATGGAAAGGCAGCAAGCAGTGTTGCCTGGGAAAGTAATGTTAATCATTCTGGCCCCCTAATCATCATCTGTCACTAATTGGCTCTCTCTCTCACCACTTCACCACTTAATAGCTAATCTGGGGAGAGCATACTGGCACAAGAACAGCTGCCGTCCTATCATCTAGGTGGATGCTACACATTAGTGGTGGTTGAATTGAGTGCATTGAGTAGTTAGAAAAGCGCTATATAAATATAAAGAATTATTATTAGCTCTGGTTGTTTTGTCTGATAGTCCAGGTTCAATCTTTTTGAATGTTGTGAGTCAACAGGTGACACTGGTGTGCAAACTATAGCACACAGAATATATATATATATATATATATATATATATATATATATATATATATATATATATATATATAAAATACTGGAACACCCAAGGATCAAAATTTTGGATTCTAAAGTAGTCTAACTTGTCTGTGTGGCCCTAGAGAGCAATTATGCAAAATTTGGTACTAATCGGGGTGTAGGACTGCAATACTTGCTCTGTGCCACCAGTTGGCACTGTTGTGCAAACAGTAATACAAAGGAAAAATAAAAACACTGGGACCCCCAGGGCCAAAAGTTTGGACTCTATAAAGTAGACTTGTGTGGTCCTAGAGAGCAATTACGCAAAATTAGTTAGAGGGTATAGAATTGTATAGGGAACATACAGACATTCTATTTTCCATCTAGATATAAATGAGAGAGGCCATGATATATTGAGGCTGAGAATGTTTGCTGTGCTACTGTCGACATTCCAAAGGCTTGCATTTGCTTCAACTTTAGAACTTTAGACTGCTCACAGAATTCCCAGCCTAATGTAGGCTTGCAATATTATCATTCCACTTTTCACCATACACGTGCCTCCCCTCTAAGTCGATAATCTCAAGAATCGTGTTTTCTACATAAGGTGAGATGTGCAGCCCAAGAACTGTTTGGCTGTTAACATTTTCTGTTTTTCCTTAAATGTAATTTTTATCATGGCACCCATTTTGGGATTTTTTTTGTTCTTTTTTAGAATGTTGTTCATATTTTGTGTCACATTGTTAGATTCCTGTTGATGTATATGGCTGACAACACCGTATCCTTTGTTGTCATTAGTACACATCCCATAGGTAGTGTATGTCCTTGTTACATTGTGCAACATCAGCTTGGTGCAGCTATTTAAGATTACAATGCCACTCGTCTTTGTCCAAATTTCTGGATTACAACATTTTAAATCATATATGCTTTCAATGTAAATCCATAGATTTAGGGTTGTGAACTTTTCGGTTGTTTTTGACATTCTTCGCTGGTTAGCAGTTTAGGAATTGGCTTTTGGCTACTGACCTCTACCTATTTAGAATATGTTTCTCCCTTTTCTCCCGGTCATTAAATAAAATATTTCTGTCGTCTCTGTTCTTTGGTTGAATAATGGCTGGCAGCATATCTAGTGAGGCCTGGAATTATTTTGATTACATTTGCTGCATTAAGTATGATTGGGAGACTTCAACCTTAATAAAATCATTCTCATTGGAGGACAAGGATCACTGATAATCAGGGTTCTCTAAAATGTCTTTAACTCTCAGACCCATTACCCTTAATTTCACTGTTACTAAGGTTCATTTCCAGAATCTTGACAGCAGAAAGTTTCGATTTAGAATGCATTTTTCAGAACCAAAGCATGAGGGGAAAAAAAAGAGAGAGAAAGCAACCAGTACTGGAGAAACGGAAATAATTCAGAAAGCTAATGTCCTCTCCATTTTATATACTCGTTCTGTCCTGTAGAGTTCTTTTTAATATTTTCTAAAGAACTACATTATACAGATTGTTAATTGCTGCCACTTCTTTATATTTCAATCCTTTAACTCTCATGATAACCTCATACTACTGAACACTCTTGAACTAAATTGCTTTATTAATAACAGTTAACAATTATTTCTGTTATCATTTCATCCCCTTTTTTCTCAAGTACAAACCACACTTGTAGTACCACACACACACACTCAAACAGCAGGCAATACTTATATACCCTCTATTTCCCTTTATCATTTGGACAGAAGCAGTGGTGCAGTAAGAATTATGTTTTTGGACTTCTCTAGAGCCTTCAACATCATCCAACCTCTGCTCCTTAGGGACAAGCTGACAGAGATGGAAGTAGATTCATACCTGGTGGCATGGATCATGGACTATCTTACAGACAGACCTCAGTATGTGCGTCTTGGAACTGCAGTGACATTGTGGTCAGCAACACAGGAGCACCGCAGGGGACTGTACGTTCTCTTGTCCTGTTCAGCCTATATACATCAGACTTCCAATATAACTCGGAGTCCTGCCACGTGCAAAAGTTCACTGACGACACTGCTATTGTGGACTGCATCAGGAGTGGACAGGAGGAGGAGTATAGGAACCTAATCAAGGATTTTATTAAACCACCTTCACCTGAACACCAGCAAAACCAAGGAGCTGGTGGTGGATTTTAGGAGACCCAGGCCCCTCATGGACCCTGTGATCATTAGAGGAGACTATGTGCAGAGGGTACAGACCTATAAATACCTGGGAGTGCAGCTGGATGATAAATTGGCCTGGTTTGCCAATACTGATGGTCTGTGCACTAGAGAACAGAGCCGATTATACTTCCTTAGAAGACTGGCATCCTTCAACATCTGCAATAAGATGTTGCAATCAGACGGTTGTGGCAAGTGCCCTCTTCTACGTGATGGTGTGCTAGGGAGGCAGCATAAAGAAGAAAGACATATCACACCTGGACAAACTTGTGAGGAAGGCAGGTTCTATTATAGGCATGGAGTTGGACAGTTTGACATCTGCAACGGGTGCTGAGCAGGCTCCTGTCAATCATGGATAACCCACTGCATCCACTGAACAGGATCATCTCCAGACAGAGGAGCAGCTTCAGCAACAGACTGCCCTGCTCCACTGACAGATTGAGGAGATCATTCCTTCCCCACACTATGTGACTCTTCAATTCCAATTGAGACTGGTAAACATTAACATTATACAAAGTTATTGTCTTTTATACCTGCATTTTCATCAATCTTTAATTTAATATTGTTTTTTATCAGTATACTGCTTCTGGAGTATATGAATTTCCCCTTGGGATTAATAAAGTATCTATCTAATACATACTCAATTAGATAAAATAACAATAGAGATTCGGTCTGTCAGGTTTTTTAATCAGTCTTGAAGAGTTTCTCAAAACAGGAATATTAGTTTCCTTGAAAAGAGTGTCTGTCGTGTGAGAGTAATGGTTCAGACAAATTTATGTTTACATTTCCAGTTATATTATGCTCATTAATACTGTACTATAAAGATTTCTTCAGTTTTTTAAAGGTTGCGCCAGTTCTGTCTTAGATACTTTCCATTTTCCATTCCTACTGTGTATGATCATGAAATTCTTGTAGAACTTTTGAATTCCACACTTTAACATCTCCAAATCTCACTGCATCATTTGTTAACAGAGATTTCAGATATTTTGTTGCTTTGTGATAATTGGACGTTTTGGCCATAATTATAACCGTTTCATTTTTTTGAATTACCTCTCTGTCTTTTTCTCTGTAATATGTGGAATGGTGGTGCGTAACTTTCTGCCCATTAACAGCTCAGCTGGAGATTTTCCACAATCAAGAGGAGAAGCCTGATAACTCAGCAGAGCCAAATAAGTGCCTGAATTACTGTCTGCGGCTTTCTTCAGAAGTTGTTTTAAAAATTGAACTGCTTTCTCTGCTTGACAGTTTTATTGAGGATATTTTGGGCTAGACGTAATATGATGAAAATCATAATGTTCTTCAAACCTGATTAAACACTTTGCAGCTAAAGCATGGACCATTATCACTAACTACAGGGTTTGAAATTCCAGATCTAGCGAAGATGGACTTAATGTGCTTTATGACATAGTTGGCTGTCGTGTTTGATAGAACTGCCATTTCTGGGTAGTTTGAAAAATAGTCAGTAACAAGCACATAATCTCTGCCCTTAAGTGGAAAAAGATCTCTGCCAACATTTTGCTAGGGTTCTGATGGCAGTACAGAAATTTGATTGTTTGTTCCATGTTGCCCATTTTTCTATCATTGCCTTTATATTGTTATTTATATCAGGTTAGTACACCAAATCCCTAGTTCTTCTTTTATATTTTTCCATTCTGAGATTCCCTTCATAAATTTTGTTCAGGATCTATTGTTGCCTTGAGTGAGAAATAACAATTATGTTTTGTCTAAGCAATAAACGAATTACATTATTCAGTTGTGATTACATTTGGCAAAATTTAGTGCAAGCATTTTTGGCCATCCACTTTACTTTTACTTTTCCACTTTTTGACACTTTTACTGGATCTTTAGCTGTCTCCTCTGTTATCTGTTTTGACTTAACAATCTGACAGTGGAAGTGTTGTAGTGATCATTTTTGCATCTGTTTCAGCTTCTTCAGTAAAATTCAAATCATGTAGTGTAATTGAAATAGGTGTCCCAGATAGTGTGTCTGCAAACACTCTGTATCTTCCAGGTGTATACTTTCAGTAAAAATCGTACCTCTGGAGTTTCATCATTAGGCACTGGATCCTAGAAGAAATCTCATTCATTTTCTTCTTGATTCTTGATCTAAGTTTGTGTAAGATTGTGATCTGTTTCTGCTGTGAATGTGGGTAAGCCAGTCCTAGACACTCTTTTCTCATCTGTTCATAATGACATTCAGATTGTGTCATAGTTCTTCATGCATGTACCATTGGCTTCCAATTTTCACTATCAGCCTGAAGAAGTGCAGCATCAATACCATCTTTAGATGCATCTATGGAACATTTTATTTTCCTTGATGGATCAAAATATAACAACACAGTTTCCATGGTTAGAGCAATCTTGAGTTCACAATTGTGCCTGTTCCAAAGAAATCTGCTCTTTCCTATCTGAATGACAATCAGTCCATTATGTTAGACTTTGTGGTGATGAAGCGTGTAGAGAAACTGGTTAGGATCCATCTTAACCACAACATCCTTGTTACCCTGGATCTGCTACAGATTTGTGGATGATGTCAACTCCCTTGCCCTGAACACTGCTTTGTTACATCGGGAAAGAAAAAAAAAATCTATGTTAAGATGTTGTTTATTGACTAAAGTTCTTTCTTCAACACAATTGTGCCTTCAAGCCTGACGCTAAGGTTCATAGGTCTTACTCTGAGCAGCTCCTTTTGTGGCTGGGTGTTTGACTCACTGACAAACAGCATTAAGATTGGCAACAAGTACTCCTCTATGCTGTTCACCAACATTGGCATTCTTCCAGGTTGCTGCCTTAGCCCACTGTTATACAGTCTATTCACCTATGACTCTGTAGCAATAATGAAGACAACAGCATTGTCAGGTTCGTGGATGACACCACTGTGATTGGTCTCCAAGTCTTTGTTTGTTCAGTCAGTCTGGGAATGTGATTTATCACTGTCTGCTCCTCTTGACTTGGACCATATGTTTAAGAACATCACTTTTTTACCTATTGAAATCACTGTCATTAGCATACACATTTCAAATTTGTGCATCACCTGTGTATCATTCCCCATAAACCTTTTGCTGTGGGTCTCTCTAATGATCCCTTTTGTTCTCTTCTAAACCCCCAAGTACTTTTTCACATTCTGCATGCACTGGAAATGCCCTAAAGTTTTGCTTTTTTGGTGATCTGTGTCACAGTTTTTCTTGTGTCCTCTCCTGTAATACCTGTATCCCATTTACTCCTCGGGTTTTATTTCTTTTGGACCGTTCTGCTCTTTCTCTTTTCTCTTTCTAGAGCTTGTTCTATTTGAGCACAATGTCTGCAGAATTATCCTTAGCTTTAAGATGGAAGTACCCTGACTCTCTGTTTTATAACTTCTGGAAATCCTTCTTTAACTATCTGCTGCTAGAATAAATGTTGGTACTGGCTCAAATATTTCTAAGTGGACTATCTTATTTGGATTAACTAAACAAAACAATCTAAAGGGCTATAATGATGATTATTCTCATGCTGGACCAGGGGATGGGAGTATGCACTAACCCTTTCTCTTTTTCTCCTGCAAACCACCTGAGGGAAATTCCATCTGGACCTGTCAACATCACTTCCAGTAGACTCATGGCTATAAAGACATATTAATTTTTTTTTTCCTTTTTATTTGTCAAAATCTTAAAGTATACATTCCATTGTTTTATTTACTATATATATATATATATATACAGTGCATCCGGAAAGTATTCACAGCACATCACTTTTTCCACATTTTGTTATGTTACAGCCTTATTCCAAAATGGATTAAATTCATTTTTTTCCTCAGAAGTCTACACACAACACCCCATAATGACAACTTGAAAAAAGTTTACTTGAGGTTTTTGCAAATTTATTAAAAATAAAAAAATCTTAGAAATTACATGTACATAAGTATTCACAGCCTTTGCCATGAAGCTCAAAATTGACTTGAATCTGATTGAACATCTCTGGAGAGATCTTAAAATGGCTGTGCACCGACGCTTCCCATCCAACCTGATGGAGCTTGAGAGGTGCTGCAAAGAGGAATGGGCGAAACTGGCCAAGGATAGGTGTGCCAAGCTTATGGCATCATATTCAAAAAGACTTGAGGCTGTAATTGCTACCAAAGATGCATCGACAAAGTATTGAGCAAAGGCTGTGAATACTTATGTACATGTGATTTCTCAGCTTTTTAACTTTTAATAAATTTGTAAAACCTCAAGTAAACTTTTTTCACGTTGTCATTATGGGGTGTTGTGTGTAGAATTCTGAGGATAAAAATGAATTTAATCCATTTTGGAATAAGGCTGTAACATAACAAAATGTGGAAAAAGTGATGCACTATGAATACTTTCTGGATGCACTGTATATATATATATATATATATATATATATATATATATATATATATATATATATATATATATATATATATGTATATTGTGATAAAAATATAAAACAGACATCATAATGAATTGGGGCAGCCACCCATATATTGTTTTTCCCGGCTACAAAAGTTTACGTTTCTTAAGCACGACGTGCATAGAGCAGAGTCGACAACAGAACTGATTATAATAGACAAAGATGGAGGCTTTAATGGCCCGTAGAGGAAGTGACATCATCAAAAGGGCTGGAACCAGAAGTGATGTCATCTGGACCGGAAGTGATATCAGCAAAGGGGTCGGTGCCGGAAGTGGCGTCAGCAAAGGTGCCAGCTTCGGGAGACCTGGTAAAGCCGACGGAAGTTATTGCAAATCCTCCAACTGCCATCAGGATTACTAACCAAGACGATTGGGCTAGACCCGGGACTATAACTTTCCTCTATCACTCCTAGTTCCAGCATTCGCTTGATTTACAGCTCCACTTTTGCTTTCTTTGCCTCAGGAAGTCTATAGGGGCACTCTCAGACTATAACCCCCGGTTCTGTCACTATGTCGTGTGCAATCAGAGTGGTCCTCCCGGGTTTTTCACTCACTACCTCAGAGACGGGCAGGATAGCTGATTCCAGCTCCTGTCTTTGTCTATGAGTTAATTCCTCACCGAAATTAAGGGTGTCTATGTGAGCAAAGAATGAGCAGGGCTGAGCGGAAGAGGGATCTGATTCCCTCTCCTTTCAAGGCTTCAGCAAATTCACATGATAAACCCGCTCGCTTGGTCTACGATTGGGTTGTTTCACCAAATAGTCGACCAATCCTTTTCTCTCCTTAATTTCATAAGGGCCTTGCCAATGGGCAAGTAATTTAGAATGGGAGGTGGGAACTAATACCATGACACAATCCCCTGGATGGAATTCTCAGAGCGTCATGCCACGGTCATAATAACGGGCCTGTGCCTCTTCCATATGACTTTTTAAATAGGTCGGATTTTCCCAAATCTATCGCATAATTGCGCGATATATTCCAAAATATTTGTAGAGGGAAGAGCATCTCCTTCCCAGCCTTCTTTCAGAATATCCAATATATGTCTGGGTTGTCTTCCATATAATAGTTCAAAAGGTTAGAACCCTGTAGAGGCTTGTGGGACTTCCTGATAGGCAAAGAGAATGAGGGGGAGGAGTTGATCCCAATTCTTCCCATCTCCGCTGACCACCTTGCGAAGCATCTGCTTGAGAGTCTGATAAAACCTCTCTACCAGACCGTTGGTTTGAGGATGATACACCGCGGCCTTTAGTGCTTTATTTTTAGTAACATGGTCATTACCCTGAACGTCTCCGAGGTAAAAGGCGTCCCTTGGTTCGTTAGGACTTCTTTAGGAATGCCAACACACGCAAAGACGCTTATTAGTTCCCGTGCGATTATTTTAAATGTATCTGAGCTCAAGGGAACAGCTTCCGGCAATCGGGTCACATAATCCACGAGGACTAATAGGCCTATATATTTATGTCCTCGGGCTGAGGGATCTAAGGGTCCTACAATATTGACCTTGATTCTTTCAAAGGGAACATCAACTAAGGGAAGGGGAATGAGAGGAGCACGAACCAACTCGTTAATTCCCGACCAATAAAATCTAAGCTTAATCCGCTCTAAAGTTTTTTGACAGCCTAAATGGCCTCCAAGTAGGTGGGCGTGTGCTAATTCACAAACCTGCCGCTGTTAGGTTCGTGGGATTGACAACAGTTTCTGGACCTCCACCCCATGTTCCACGACCTGATATAATAGATCATTTTCTATTACAAACTGAGGTCCATGTGGCATGGGCTGGTGTGTGCCTTGGCCATTGACAAGGAGTACTGTATTTTTTGCAAAATTAAGGAAGTCATCATTCCACTGCTCCCTTTTAAAAGAAGCCGGTGTTTTTCTAAATTAAAATTGTATGTTGGAGAGAGGATCCGGTCTGACCTCAAGGGGTGGGGATTCCTCCTGACCTGTCGAGGCACGAGTGAATGACATATTCGCCTGCAACCGTACAGGATTCTCTCCATCCTCCTCTTCTTGAGACGAGTTATCTCCATCTATAATGAGGCCTAAGTTTTTCTGTGTAGTAGTCAATAGTTTACCACATTTATTTTCAGACCAGTTCCGCCCCAGAATCGCTGGAAAAGGTGGATTAGGGTGGACCGCCATGGGGAGTTTTTTTAGTGATCCTCCCTGACTGACAAAACATAGGGGGGTATTGTACATATGAATGTCTCCGTTAATACATTTAATACTGGTCTTTTCTTTAATTCTTTGTCCCGATAAGACATATCGGCAGTTAACAATGGAAATTTTGCTGCCGGAATCAAACAAGGCATTGAGTTTGTAACCATTAATTACTATGGATCCCGCATTTGATAACATCAGGGGGTTGGCAAGAGAGCACAAACCGTCTCCTCCCTTCCACCTACATCCCGCCTCGTTCCAGGGTAGGTTGCATGCTCTGCGGCCCAGGAACTCAGACACAGGCTCCAATTTATGTGGAAGAGACTTATTTTGTAGGACGTAATCTCTAGGAAATCCACTAGAGGACTGTTCTGCTCTCCCAGATTTTGAGACTGGCATGGGTGTTTTTATGAGCTTTATAATCTCTTTCATAGAATGGAAATCTCCTCATTCCAGCTGGGCAAAGTTTTTGGGGAGGCTCTTTAAAAAAATAAAGCAGGCTACCTGCTGCACTATTTGGTAAGTTGTCAGTTCAAATGGCCTTAGCCATAAGGCCACCTGCTACCAGAGGGTTATAGCCTGCCCCTGGATTAATCCCTTTGGATCAAATTCCCAATTTTTTATTATTCTTGCCTGCTGGACTGAGGATAGTCCATATTTAACTGGGACTTCAGCCCCAATGGGCGGCTCAGCTCTCTCCTCTGAGAGAGCATAATAAGCCCTTTTTGTTTCATCCCCAGAAACCAGCCTATGTCAGTGTGTCCCTTTCACACTCTCCACTTGGCAAGTTACAGGCCCAGGGTTGTATTTGGGAGCAGAGCCTGTACTGAGTCCTTCCTGACCCCCAAACACACTCCCCCGCAGAAACTCGGCCCCGGTACTTTCCTACGTGGTTAGTGTCATGTCCATGTCCCGGTTTCTTTTGCGACTTCATCCTGCCGGCTACGCCACTGTGATAATAATGCAACATAGACTTCATAAAGAGTTGGGGCAACCACCCATACTGTATATTGTTTTTACAGGCTGCAAACGTTTAAGTTTTTTAAGCACGATGTGCATAGAAACAGAGTCCACAACAGAACTGATTACAGTAGACAAAGATGGAAGCTTTAAAGGCCTGTAGAGGAAGTGACGTCATCAAAAGGGCCAGAATCAGTAGTGATGTCGTCTGGACCAGAAGAGATGGCAGCACAGGGGTCGGTGCCGGAAGTGACATCAGCAAAGGGCCCGGCTCCAGAAGTGATTTCAGAAAAGGGCCCAGCTCTGGAAGTGATGCCTTCTGAGGCACCGGAACATTGCAGGATTTCCCAGGAAAGGTCTGTAGGGAACTGAGAAAGACAGTCAGCGCACTCCGCCGCCCCCTGGTCAGATGTTTTATTACAATTACTGAGACCCTTTAGCTGCCTCCTACTTGCATGTGTGTGACATATATATATATATATATATATATATATATATATATATATATATATATATATATATATATGTATGGATGGCCTTTTTATAACTTCACTTTAACTTAATACTGATACTCTGTATGTTCAATTCATCATAATAACTATTCACAGCATCATGATGCACCAACATTGATGGACTGAAAGCCAGAAGTCTACATGACCATCATCATCAGGTCCTTCCATGAAAACCCTAAATACAAAGAGGACTGTTTGATTTATGTTAGGTAGATTGCCCAGAGGGGACTGGGCGGTCTCTTGGTCTGGAACCCCTACAAATTTAAATTTTTTTCTCCAGCATTTGGAGTTTTTTTTTTTGTTTTTTTTTTGTCCACCCTGGCCATCGGACCTTACTTATTCTATGTTAATTAATGTTGACTTATGTTTATTTTTTATTGTGTCTTCTATTTTTCTATTCATTTTGTAAAGCACTTTGAGCTAAATTTTTTTGTATGAAAATGTGCTATATAAATAAATGTTGATTGATTGATTGATATACATAGGTACATATATATATATGGGTAGGTTGAGTTGTGCTCGGTACAAAGTCCAAAACAGAACTGATTTAGATGTGTAAAGATGGTGGCCTTAAAGGCAGAGTCAGGAAGTGTTGGCAACAGAACCAGAATTGTCATCATCATTGGTGGCAAAACCGGAAGTGACGTCTTCATGGGCGCCAGATCAAGGATTGAGACAGAAAGCCAGTGCACCTCACCACCCCCTGGTCTGGCCTGTAACTACTATTATGCAGGCCCTTTAGCTGCCTCTCATGCACACATGTGTGACAATATATAAAAAGAACTTCTGTAAAAAGACAAAATTTCCTCCTGGGGACAAATAAAGTTTTATCTGTGCAGTAGTAGAAATGTGTTGTTTTTCACTTGCTAACAGAAGCCCTTAGCAGGCAAGATCCCTGGCAAAGGATCCAAAATCAAAAATAACATCATATTCATAACCACTGACCTCAAAATAGTCTAAAATGATAACCCATATGCTTGTGATTGAAATGTGTCATTTTTAACCATCTGGGGGTGGCTTGGATAGCTAAGGCCACCAGTAAAGAATGGAATATCAAAAATATCATATTAGTGACCAACAACCTTAAAATAGCATAAAACGATACTCCACATACCTACATTAGCAATGCCCATCTTTTCAAAGTTGTAACTTTGATCTCTCGAACCACATTAGGGTTGAATCCCTGGGGTTGGCTGATGTATCTTCAACTCCTGATAATTTTTACCTAAGACATCCAAAAATGGCCTGAAAAACATGTTTGTTTGGGCCTAGAGTGCCAGAAATAGTGGGAAACCCCCAAAAAAGCTCAACATCTTGCATAACCAGACATCAGGATGCATCAATAAATATTATAATATACAATATATATATGATTTTTTTTTCATACCAGTGAGTCAGGCGGCACCAGACATAAAAAACTGAACCGAAGTGTTCATAAGTTATTCTTATGAACACTTAACAACCTACCATATGTTTGCCTGAGACAGGTTTCAGCCTGTCATGCTCAATTAAAGCTACAGCTGCACTCGACTACACATCTGTCTAGGTCAGCGTTTCTCAACCTTTACATATTTGCGACCCGAGTTTTCATAACATTTTTAATCACACCTCCCTAATGTTTTTTTAAAAGGAGCCCACTAATACCAATTTGTTCTTTTTCTAATTAATGATATATCATAGATGCATATTTTATTATACCTACTTAACTTTTATCGACATTTATCTAACTCTATATTTATTTTTCTAGTATCAGAATGTAGTTTAAGATATGACCTGCCCCGGCCCACTTAGCTGACGCCTCTGTAAGTTCACCAGTAGAGTAAAACTTCTAGGGAGTGTTCGGGTTGTTTTCATCCTGAACACCAAACACAGCTAGTGTTTCATATTTGTAATTAATTTAGACCACTTTGCAGATATTTTTTTTTCACCTTGACATTAAATAGTATTTTTCTCTGTGTGATCAGTGGCAAAAAAGACTAATTAAATTCACTGTGATTCAATATTGTATAACAATTAAATGGGAAAGTTAGGTTTAAGGGTTTAATGCCGATAGAATACACAAATACATGCTTTTGTCCTGATATTAACTTATTTTTTTCAAATCAATTGCTAATGAGTTTGAGAAATAGAGGCATACTTCTTGATTTTTAACATGTCATGTTAGTTTTAAGTTTTTGAGTCTCTTTTCTGCTGTTGCCAAACCTAAGTAGTGATTTCAGTTTTCATGTCTGACATACAAGCAGTGTGAATCTTTGACAGACCAGTTCATTTATTAAAAAAATGAATTCTTTCTTCTTTTGACCAACCTTCACAAAACATACAATATTCCATGCTGTCACTTTTACAATTTACAGTTTTAAATCACAGCAGTTTGACAGATTTTCCTATGTTGCCTGCTGAGAGATTCAGAAACTTTCTATTTAATTCTGTCACTAATTCCACTGCCATTATGCTTATGATTTATTTTAGAATTTGTTTAATAGTTTGAGTAGGTCTGGACATATTAAAGATGAAGTAGAATCAGAATAGGGGTTAAGGTTTCAATGGCTAACAGTGGGGTTCTATTTTCCGTTTCATGAAACATTTCAGTTTAAAGTATGTAATTTTATGAAATTAAAACAGCAACAATTCTTCCATCCTGTTACAATAAATCTTGCGTTTTTATTTTATGCGTAGCAGGTTCAGATAAAATTGGCATATTTCTTATGATCAGTATGTTTGTTCCTCAGATTAACGAGTCTGCAAATCACAGAGGTAAAACTAACAACAGACATTAAATCAATCAAATAGCAAATAACAATTCTGTTTACTGAGCTTGACTAATAATTCCTGGCAATAAAGTCAGCTACCCTTCCCCAACCCCCCCTTCCCCGGTTACAGGCTTGATACACCAGAAAACAACTAAATTCATGAAACAGCTCTAGCTAACAAAATGTGCAATACTTCTGTATAAGAATTTATCTAATTGTTTTTAAAGTATACAACTTGTATATTGTTTCATTTTTGGATGAGTTCTGCACAAAACTAAATGTGTTTTAAATAACTGATTCATTTTAACTTTGATTAATTGCCATGTTTGTTTTCCTGACTTGTCTGGTAATGTATTAAAATATATTTTACTAATAACGTGTAAAAGTGTAATAGATGTAACCCAAGATATGTAAAAATGACTAAGCCAACATTTTGACTTATCTATCAAAAAGAGAACGGCTAACGGTTTTAGGACTTGAGGCATCTGTAATCCAGCATTTTATGCTGTGAGAGCTGCAATGAAAATAAAACATAAAACCACTGAGCCTGTCAAAGTCTTTTTCTATCCCCAGCATTACAGCAGGCTTGTGCTTTTCTGCCCCCCAGTCTCACATCTGCTTCTCAGCGGATCGATTTCCTACAGATTTTTGCCATACTTTTTCCTTGTACTTAACACTCGTCTTTTCAATCTGCACAGTTAATGTGTCATTTGCTCTATGACACATACTCTACTATTTGTCCACCACTGCCCAAAATAAGACCAGCCCATATATTCAGCCAAAAGTGAAGAGACTACAATGAATTGAATGACACCAATATGCATAAATACAAAAACATTAAATAAACTTTATGTACAGTATGTATAAGGGGCTACTCCCATATGGCATAAAGCAGGGAATACCTCACAGACCAGAGAAAACTCATATTGGCAAGTAAAGCATATCTCTACCAGTTCTGTTCCTTAAGGCTTACCAGGTGGCAGTAGCACTATTCCAACCTGAGGAAACTAGGAATGTACTGCCCCAGAAATGCAACAGGCCAGCCAATAGCTGTCTTCCATGCTGACTGTTTAAAGTCACTCAGGACTAAAGGTTTATGGGTGCTGTGGAAGGTCTATCCAACCTCATAATCAACATGAAAATGAAGCTTAAAGGTCACATCTTGCCAGTGATAAGATGAGGTTAGAGTTGGGAAATGATGTGGGCAAAGGAGTACTGGCTGGAGAAAAAAAAAAGAAATCTTTTTTTGAGAAGTGTGGAACGTATCGAAGTCACATTACCCAGCTTCTTGGAGAAATGGTTTTATTTTGTCTTTTGTTTTTCTTTGACACACTATGTTCTCTTCTAATCATCCTTCCCCAGTGCTTTTCTAAATAAGCACACAATTTGCATGTTTAAGCTGCAACATGGCATTATTGTGACTAATAATTTAATTATACAGGAGCAAGCACACAAATTCAGACACTGATTGTACCCTAAAATAGAACTTTAATTATATATTCAGGTTTTATTCTATACCACTGATAATCCTCCTCCATGCATATAAAAATGGTAAAATATCAACAAACACAAACAATTAGATAATGGAGAAATGGAAAATCATATACAGTGTGTATGAGAAGTATTCATCAACTTAGAAAATTTCCCATTTCTTCAATAATGAATCTAAGAGGAATTGATTTAACTTTTTTGACCTTCATTAACAGACAAGGACTCGTTAATGGCAAAATGGAAACATCTCTGTAAAGTGGTCTAAATTAATTACAAATGTAAAACACAAAATAGAGTAGTGTATTTACCCCCATTAACATAATTGTACTGGTGAAGCCAATTGGTTTTACAAGTCCCAATGTTAGTTCAATGGAGATCACCTATCTGCTGTCAATGGCTTTCAAGTAACTGTAGTATAAATGCACCTATATATGAAATGTCTAATTGGTAGGTAAGAACTGTGGAAGAATAATTTTAGGGTCACATAGCATTCATCTTAAAGAAATAGCATAAAGGGTTAATAAGTGTGGGAAACCAAATAAAGGTCAAGAGAACAACAAAATGTACACTGAAATATAAGAATTGATTTAGGAAAAATACTGAGATGGTTAAGTAAATAAAGAATGTACCAGAAGAAAGGTTGATGTAATATACAAAATGTACTGAGGGATGACTAAGAGACGACTAAGAAATCAGCAGATATCCTATAAACGAGAATGGACAGTTGTTATATATACGTATAAGAAAAACCAGAATATAATATAACAGACTTTTATTTTATATAAATCATTTTTGTGTAAACCAATGAACCAACCAGAGTAAAATGTATGTGTTGATTGACACTATATGTAAATTCAACAGTTTATAAAATTAATCTCTATTCTTTGTTTCTCTCATCATTCTGACCATGCTGTAATGGACTGCTTTTGAAGAAAGCTCCCGCTAAGGCATTTTGCCGAGGAGTCATTAAAAGATACAATGAATAGCTTTTCTCCATCTTGATTACTGAATTTTCCTGTTAATAAGATGTTAAATTTCAAACACAGTACCTCAACCTCATCTGCACAATAAAGACAAAAGAAGACTTGAAGCAACTCCATGAAAAAATGATTAAGGATGTGCATCTTTTAAATTGGTAGTTAATTGTGGCAACCCCTAACGGAAGCAGCTGAAAGAAGAAGAAGTTAAAAGTCTGGAATTTTTACTGGTGTCTTCATCATCACTAGCTAATATAGATTGAAGTGTAGATGATGAATATTGATGAATTCTTTTAACAAGGTTTCTAAATTGTAAATGGAAAAATTAGCGTGGAAAAGGAAGATCATAGTTGAAGCATAGTTGTTCGAAAGATGCATACACATTGTAAGTTAATAATATGTGCTTTTTGATGTCCATGTCAAGTGTACTAGGAAAACCCAGGGCATACGTAGAGGAGCTCCAGATGCCTCAAAGTGTGTTCTTTATGTTTCTCAGGTGAGGACTGGAAGTAAGCTTAAGAAGGTTGAGTTTGAGTGGTGCTAGGAACAAAAAGCCATGCCCTCTGCGATTGGGGAAATTTTTTTGAGTCACTGGAAGGCAAAAAGAAAAGGACTGCCCAGTAAGGGTGAGCCAATCACATCCCAGTCATGTGATTCTGAACCGGAAGTTCAGAAGCACCTAGGTCAGGTATCATTAAAGTAGCCTTAGAGAGGGAACTTTGCCTGTGAAGAGGTGTATGTTTTGTGTTAAGAGTCATCTTTGACTACAGCAGTGTGTGGCCATGTACTTGTGGAAAATTCATGATTCCATAGACTGGAATAAAGAAACTGGGAATCAGCTACCAGCTGGAATCCCTTTGCAAAACTAACCTAACCTATATGTTTGGAGTTAGTAATTTAGATTCAATATTGCATTTTTTAATTCCTTTGGGGAATTACAATCACAGTCTTATCTTGTGGTCTAAGATCAAAATCTAATGTCATAATATATGAAATGCCCCCTTGCTGATTTCCTGTCCTATTGAAAAATTTTGATACTACATGATTTGAAATTTTCAACCAAAACCTAACATTGGATAAAGGGCACCTGTGTTAACAAATAATACATTTTTAAGACATGTCAGATAGATAGATAGATACTTTATTAATCCCAAGGGGAAATTCAGTTATCTAAAACCAACAGACACTCTGCGAAAAAGTAAATTTCCCCCTAATAAATAATCCCAGTTAAGGGTTAAGGGAATAATTGGAGTTAGTTGACTGAAAATGCAGTCTTGATTATAAAAATTTGACAAGTCCATGATGTCACAATCAAAGAAAATTCTTGAAAAGATCAGAAGAAAATTGTTCATGTTTTATCAGTCTGGGAAAGGCTGCAATGCCATCTGTACAGTAAGGTTTTTGTGCTCCACTGAACCACAGTGAGAGATTTAATCTACAAATAAAAAGCAATCAGACCAGTAGTAAATTTTCCCAAGATGGCCTAATAAAATTACGCCAAGGGAGTCCTACAAAATTACATCAATGGTGTAATGTAAAACAATCCACAAAGCCACAAAGGATTTATAAAAAATGCAAAAAAGTACAACATAAATGCTTATTTTTTATAGCACTTGGATGATCCACAAGACTTTGCAAGAATGTTCTACAGACAGAAGAAATAAAAGCCAAACATTTTAGATGACATGGGACCCATTATGTCAGTCATAATGCAAATACGTTCTGGTGGGGCTACTTGTGCTTGGGAGCAAAATATAGAGAGAGATGCTGCATTGGTGCCTGTGGACTCTCAGAAGGGATGGACCCATTTTGTGCATGTGTGTGCGTGTGTGTTTTAGATGTGATCAAGAAAAAGATAGATAGATAGATACAGTAGATAGATAGATAGATAGATAGATAGATAGATAGATAGATAGATACATACATACATACATACATACATACATACATACATACAAACAGTTGGGGAAAGTGAGTGCCGATGGTGTTACCTCTAACCCTAAGTGAGTGGTATTAGGCAGAACAGGCTGTGTACATCTGCAGGCAAGGGACCTGGCAGAGAAGAGATCATTGAGGCTTCATTAAAGGAACCATGGAGTATGGGAGTGGAGGAAGCAGCACTAAAGGCTAGTAAACTTCACATGAAGAAGTGAATAAATTGTACAAAATTAAGATCTAGCAACATATTGACTTTTTATACAATGCAGCCACTAAAGGACAGTATTAAAGGATATCTCAACATCAAACACTCAACAGCAAAAGCAGAAACACCAATTATTAGTCACATATTTCCAATTTATATTTAATGGTCAAGTGCCAAATTGTCCCGTAAATAAGTAATTAAAGTGATTCATAGTAATCATGATTCACTAAAAATTAATTAATACGTCACTTAAAAAGGCCTGAGATATCAAACCCCAAGGTGAATAAAAGGTTCAGGCCTGGGCAAATGTATGCTGAGAGCACTGTAGGGTCCAAGGGCCTTCAAAAGTAATATAGAAACTAGCTAGTGGCACCAGGCACAATAAAAATTCACATTATCCAAAAATAAATATTTTTGTAGATAAGAAATTGCATTATCTTTGAAATTTGTAAAAATCTGACTTTAAAAGTGAAACGTATTTTGGCAGTTGCTAATCCTGCAATTCCTGTGTGTCCCTTTTGGCTCAGTTCAATCCCTAGTTCTTTAATTAACCAAAGCATTCATTTTACAATTTAATTCCGTTTGGTCCTTATGTTAGCTTTTCTAGAGCTTTGTAAACTGCTAAAAGACTACTTTGATTACTATAAGTAGCAGCAATATACATGAACTTAGTCCTGGTCCTTAACCTCTAAAACTTCTTGAAGTTTCTTGCTACTAAGTTTTTATCTGAACAATACTCTAGTGTTAATTACTGTGGCTTTAATTGGAGAATCTAAGCAGGGGGAAGAAGAGAGGCATCAAGTGCCTGGTGCTTGTTGTTTTTCTTAGAATGACTGTCAGGATTTGAAGAAAAAAAAAAAAATAAGAACCAGCACACATCTCTCTGCTGCCTCTTTAAAACACAAGAACAGAAAAAGCCACTGCAGTTTGTAATGGTGATGATTTCCCTCTGGAAAGCAAAATTGGCCGCTCTGTATGTAGTGATAACATTCAGTTCACCATCTGCAGCATTGTACACTGCCTTTCTAGAAGAAGGTTTGGTCATAATGATTTGTTACATATTCTAGCACATTATTGTGAGAAACAGGAATTTTTTTTCACAATTAATATGGTCCACATGTTGCCAACCAAGTGGGAAATGCAAGTATTAATGGATTTTACAATTATTACGTCTCATGTGAAGGCCAGGGAATGGAGCTTGTACAGGTCGAGGCATAAGGACAGTTCACAGAGGCATCCAGGAAATGAAGAGAAAAACAAAAAAGTACTCAAAAAGGCAGTCAAAATTTGGTGACAAAACAGACAACCATCAACAAAGCAAATCAGAAAATATTTAGCCTAAGATTAAGGTCAAAATACTGAAAGCACAGGTCAAAAAGCAAAGTGAGAAATAAAGCCCAAATCCATAATACATAGTGAGAATTATTCCAGTTGGCAAGATCTGGTTTATATATTAATTTTTCTCCAACTGTTCCTTGCTGTCTAAAAATTATTTGAAGCTGGGTTCACTTCCCAGGTCCTCCCTGCGTGGGTTTCCTCTGGGTGCTCCAGTTTCCTTCCACAGTCCAAAGATGTGCAGGTTAGGTGCATCAGGGATCCTAAATTGTCCCTAGTGTGTGCTTGGTGTGTGTGTGTGTGTGTGCCCTGCCTGGGATTTGTTCCTGCCTTGCACCCTGTTTTGGCTGGGATTGGCTCCAGAAGATCCCTGTGACCCTGTGTTATGATACAGCGGGTTGGATAATGGATGGATGGTTTTGGGGATTTCTGAAGCCAAGACAACTAGAGGTTATATTCATCTTTTGCTTTAAAAACAATTCATTTTTTCCCTTGGTGCCATATTATTTTCCTTATAGTCAACAATATTTTGGAGACTGATTGTTAGGATGCCCCCAGAGGTTGACATTAGTTGCATGACATTTTAAAAAGTCAGAACCACTGACCATCCATATATTTGAATCTGTGAAATAAAAAAGCTTTGTATCATTTCATACTGTTTGTTTTTGGAATTTACTGGTTACATTTTTTTCTGCCTTCTCTTTAGGATTTACGTTATATTTCATGGTTTATTTGTACCCTTTTCTTTGACCACAATTCTTGCTACATGTCAAGAGCTTATTTAATTGTAATTGCTGTCTTCTCTGTTACGACCCCTCCTTGAATTCTGATTTCTCCATGCCATCTCCTGATTCCATTTCTTCCCAAAGATGTAGTGATGGGCATTTTGACTCACTTTACTGAATTGATTCTTTTGAACTACCCATTTATGTGAATCAATTCTTTTGATTCATTTGATAATTTTTAGGATTATATGCTGAGACATATGTAAAGTTCTTGGGTGAGGGACACACATATATATATGTGAATGTATATATAATCTATACTAATAAAAGGCAAAGCCCTCACTCACTCACTCACTCACTCAGTGACTCACTCACTCACTCACTCACTCACTGACTCATCACTAATTCTCCAACTTCCCGTGTGGGTGGAAGGCTGAAATTTGGCAGGTTGATTCCTTACAGCTTCCTTACAAAAGTTGGGCAGGTTTTATATCGAAATTCTACGCGTAATGGTCATAACTGGAAGCAGTTTTTCTCCATTTACTGTAATGGAGATGAGCTTCAACGCCGTGGGGGCGGAGTTTCGTGTGACATCATCACGCCTCCCACGTAATCACGCAGTACATAGAAAACCAGGAAGACCTCAAAAATGCGCTCAAGAAAACATGCATTATATAATTGAGAAGGCAGCTAAAATAAGAATATATACAACCATATTCATGAGTTCTGCTACTGAAACAAAGCACGATGTAAACCTACACTTTAAATTAAGTTCATAGACAGGCTGCCGCTGGCGTTTGTAATTTAGTGCCTGCCCATAGAAGGCCGTCCGTCAGCGCAATCCAATAGCAAACTGCCACGGGTAAATATTCACGGGTGAAGGACTGTGCTTATGGAGAGGAAGATGAGATGGTCAGGGTGGTGTTTGACACAAACTCAGCGAAACTGCGAGAGAAAGTTTTAAGTGCCAGGAGTAAGGTAACATTAAATAAAGCTATGGACATAGCACGAGATGGCACCAGCACAGCTGGGAACCTTCGATGCAAGTACACCGAGTGGCTCACGGAACTGACGCAGTGCACAGATAAAAGCAACAGTTCCAAAGAGCGCTGAACAAAACCGAATTACACAGTTGAAAAGGCAGCAAAAATATGAAGCGCCTGATAAGCATATTCATAAATGCAGCTACTGTGGAAACAAAGCACACGGTGGAAAAAGTCAATGTCCCGCTAAAGGAAGACAGTGTAAAAAAAACCCGTGCATGCAGTGTGTCAGGTCTCAGATAAAGAAGAAGACGAGCTGTTTATTGATGCAGTAAGAAACTAATCGATGAATGAAACCTGTCATCTTTACAACGATTGACAAACACGGAATGTAACTTGAACACAACACATCGCACAAATACGACCCTGATTGAAAGAAATAATGATAATCAAATCCTTGATGACAGCAACATTCAATAACACTCACAAAACAATTACTGTATATTGACAATCATGTTACGTTATTTTTAAAATGTTCCCTTTTCTTTTTCATAACTTCTACTTCTCCACTGCGATACGCGGGTATATATTTAAATGTATATATATACCCCTATCTACAGTACATACTCAGATAGACAAGCCACATGCTGTGGCTCAATTGTAGAGTCTTCGCCTCTAATGCCGACATTCGAGGTTCGATTCCCGAGAGGGATGCACTGAGTATGTACGCTACTGATTCATTTTACCTTCATCTCCTTGGTTTGGGACGTATGAAAAATATTCGGTTAACGCAGAATCATGTTACGTTATTTTTAAAATGTTTCCCTTTATTAGCACAAGCACAGCTGAGAAGCTTCGATGCATGTACTCCATAACGCGTTAAAAATAACGCATTTAATCACACTTTCAATTCCAAGCAAACGGGAACTTTTGTCAATGCATCATTTCCTGGTACATCCATTACACTGATGCACACATCACAGCTACAAAAATGTTAGAGTCGGAATAAAGCGCGCTCCTACGACTGATCATTTCGACTTCCCGAAGCCTTGATAAAAGCATGGTTTTGTGCACAATGAAAAGCAAGCAAAATTAGATGCATTACAGAAAGCGGACTTTGTGGCTCTTACTGGGGATCATTGGACTTCCGTGACCGTTAGTAATTCTAATTACATCTAATTACAAAATGTTCAATGATCACACTGTTTTAGCCTAATGTACAAAATAATTTTGGCTAAGGTTACTCAGAGTTTAAAGATTAAGTTGGTCAAATTACCTTTTATGTTTCTGACTTATTTTTTAAGAAGAAAACTGCACTTTATGTTGAAATTTTGGTTATTATTATTTAAAGACAATACTATTCTGAAAATCTACTTAAAGTACTTAAACTACCACTTTATTTTTAAGTCTGCCCAATTTTAACCAGGGATGATATTTTTGTTTCTGTTTTGAATTCAAATGCAGTTTAAAGGCTTTTTTTCAGAAATTAAAACAGCTTCAGTTTACAATATTCATGTACATGTCTATTATTTGATTCTGTCGCCCACTAAAACACTTTTAAATTAAAAAAAAACATTTGCGATTTGGGGCAAATTTACGTGCGATTACATACGATTAATCAAGATTAATTCTTACACAGCCTCTAATTAATTGGATTAATTTTTTAATCGAGTCCCACCCTAATATATATATATATGTGGATATATATATGTAGATTTGTATATATAAATGTGTATATACAGTATATATGTAGATATGTATATGTGTATATACAGTATGTATATATACAGTATGTATATATATGTGTGTATATGTATATATATATAACTGTGTATATATATGTGTATAGATGTATATATATATATATATATATTTATATATATATGCCAGCAACACTCATGACAATGACAAAACAATTACATTGTCAATCATGTTACGTTATTATTAAAATGTTTCCTTTTCTTTTACTTCTCGCTGCCAATCGCAGGTATTTTGCTATATATATATATATATATATATACAGATATATATATATATAGATATATATATATATACAGATATATATAAATATATATATACAGATATATATAAATAGATAGATATGACAACAACACTCAATATCAATGACAAAACAATTACATTAACAATCATCTTACGTTATTTTTAAAATGTTTGCTTTTCATTTTCATAACTTCTTTAACACACTACTTCTCCGCTGCGAAGCGCGGGTATTTTGCTAGTTAATTATATATTTACCATGATGATAGTTTATATGTCCTTTTTCAGTACACAAAGCACGATAACACATTTAAGATAATAAAAAATTTAAAAAACACATTACATTACAGAATCCCAATGGAATGAGAATCATCACAAGTTTTGATTCAGTTCATAAATCAAATGAATAAGAATATTTTGACTCATTTTCGGGTAATGAATGGGTTCCAGCTCAAAAGAATCAGCAAGTGATACCCACCCAGTGCAGTCAATGAGCCAAAAAAGTACCCTAATATAAAGCTGAAAGCAAATAATTTTGTTCAGTTTGAGGTTCAGTTTTGTGTGACTAATTTGTTGAATGTACAAAGGGACATAAACCTATTAGTTTTAATATTGTTTATCTATTTAATTTTAAATAATTCCAATAATGATATGTACAAAACAGAATCATTTATGAAGTTTAATATAAATGTGTTGTTACTGTATTGAATGATGAATGAGAGAATCATCAGTGACAGTGTGTTTTCATTCACCAATACTGATATAGTCTGAACTCAACAGAATCATTAATAAAGGATGTCAAGAGTCATGGTTCAGGTAGTTCTTGCACATGCGCTTTAAACACCTACCTAAACGAAAGAGGCTGATGACACCACACAGGACACGCATGTACTTGAGTATTCCTGTAGAGCTCCACTGAATCAATCTATTCAGGCTTGCAAATTGATTCATATGATTCACTGAATTTGCAAGTTGCACATCACTACAAAATTTCTGCCAATTTGCTCAAGCAGTACAACATTACTAGGATAACCAAAGTGTTGCACCCCCATTATTTATATGGTGGCGGGCATAACATCAGGGTCATGTGAGCTGAAATACCTGATCAAGCTACAACCAAGATGGATGCAAAAAAGAAAATGGCCTCAGCAAAAGGACATCAAAAAGAACAGAACTCAATGGTAAGAAAATAGACAAAACTCAAATAATTTAAGGAAACAAACAACTTTAAAATACACAAAAACAATCTCCTTCTGCATGATGGCATTCTGTATATGTAACAGCAGTATTGCTTTTAAGGTGTAAGGTTTAATTGCTGCGAAGTGTCCAGTCTTCAGTTCAAAATGACAGTATTATGAGAATGAACTTTTAATGTTGATTGCGCTTTTCTATATTATTAATATTTTGGCAGTGTTTACCTTTTGAGCATTGGACTGGATAGTGTGGTTTATGCAACATGAATAACATGGTAATTTGTTTCTTTATTCCGTGGATGTTTTTCACATCATATGCCATTGAACAGCAAAGGTCACCATTATATTGTAAATACTCTTTTATCATTTGTTGAATGGACATTCAATTTGCAATATTTTGGGTTAAAGGGGTTTTTTATGAATTCGAATTGTATTTAGAGTATAATTTATAAAGAACATCATGAATTGATAAAGAACTAGATTTTTTTTACTGTATAAATAATTTGAAGTCAACCATGCATCAATAATAATAATAATAATCCAAAAATAATAAACTAAAAGTCTACCAAAGGCTGACTATCAGACAAATATTGGAGCAGAAGATACAATTATCTATCTGCTCTACAAGGCTTATTGTCACCTAGAGAAAGCTGACAGCACTGCGTGGATTGTGTTTTTTGATTTCTCCGGTGCTTTCAATACCATCCAACCATCCTTGTGAAGGGGTAAGCTAAGAAATATGGATGAGCCTATGGTGTCCTGGATAATGGACCATCTGTCAAGCAGATCTCACATTGGAGCACCACAATGAACAGTCATTTTCTCTTTTTCTTTTCATTCTATACACCTCAGACAATAAAAATAAAACCAGCTCATGTCACTTGCACAAATTCTCAGATGATTCTGCACTTATTGGGTGTATTGATACAGTGGGATGCAAAAGTTTTCGCAACCTTGTTAATAGTCATTATTTTCCTGTATAAATCGTTGGTTGTTACGATAAAAAATGTCAGTTAAATATATCATATAGGAGACACACACAGTGATATTTGAGAAGTGAAATGAAGTTTATTGGATTTACAGAAAGTGTGCAATTATTGTTCAAACAAAATCAGGCAGGTGCATAAATTTGGGCACCGTTGTCATTTTATTGATTCCAAAACTTTTAGAACTAATTATTGGAACTCAAATTGGCTTGGTAAGCTCAGTAAGCTCAGTGACCCCTGACCTACATACACAGGTGAATCCTATAATGAGAAAGAGTATTTAAGGGGGTCAATTGTAAGTTTCCCTCCTCCTTTCATTTTCTCTGAAGAGTAGCAACATGGGGTCACAAAACAACTCTCAAATGACCTGAAGACAAAGATTGTTCACCATCATGGTTTAGGGGAAGGATACAGAAAGCTGTCCCAGAGATTTAAGCTGTCTGTTTCCACAGTTAGGAACATATTGAGGAAATGGAAGACCACAGGCTCAGTTCAAGTTAAGGCTCGAAGTGGCAGACTAAGAAAGATTTCGGATAGAAAGAAGCGACGAATGGTTAGAACAGTCAGAGTCAACCCACAGACCAGCACCAAAGACCTACAACATCATCTTGCAGCAGGTGGAGTCACCGTGCATCGTTCAACCATTCGGCGCACTTTACACAAGGAGATGCTGTATGCAAGAGTGATGCAGAGGAAGCCTTTTCTCTGCCCACAGCACAAACAGAGCCGCTTGAGGTATGCTCAAGCACATTTGGACAAGCCAGCTTAATTTTGGAATATGGTGCTGTGGACTGATGAAACTAAAATCGAGTTATTTGGGCATAACAAGGGGCGTTATGCATGGAGGAAAAAGAATACAAAAAGAAAAACACCTGCTACCTACAGTAAAATATGGTGGTGGTTCCATCATGCTGTGGGGCTGTGGTGGCCAGTGCAGGGACTGGGAATCTTGAGGGACGCATGGATTCCACTCAGTATCAGCAGATTCTGGAGACCAATGTCCAGGAATCAGTGACAAAGCTGAAGCTGTGCCGGGGCTGGATCTTTCAACAAGACAACGACCCGAAACACTGCTCAAAATCCACTAAGGCATTCATGCAGAGGAACAAGTACAATGTTCTGGAATGGCCATCTCAGTCCCCAGACCTGAATATAATTGAAAATCTGTGGTGTGAGTTAAAGAGAGCTGTCCATGCTCGGAAGCCATCAAACCTGAATGAACTAGAGATGTTTTGTAAAGAGGAATGGTCCAAAATACCTTCAACCACAATCCAGACTCTCATTGGAACCTACAGGAAGCGTTTAGAGGCTGGAATTTCTGCAAAAGGTGGATCTACTAAATATTGATTTAATTTCTTTTTTGTGGTGCCCAAATTTATGCAACTGCCTGATTTTGTTTGAACAATTATTGCACACTTTCTGTAAATCCAATAAACTTCATTCATCATGACAACCAACGATTTATACAGGAAAATAATGACTATTAACAAGGTTGCCCAAACATTTGCATCCCACTGTAAAGGGAATGAGATAGAGCATAGGAGTCATTTGGAAAAGTTTGTTTCTTAGTGCAAAGAAAATTGTCTGCATCTTAACATCAGCAAAATCAAGGAACTGGTTATTGACTTTCTCCACACCAAAGAGCCTCTATAGTGACTGGACTCACTATTCAAGGAGTGGATGTAGAGGTACTTCCACTACTCCTATAAGTACTTGTGAGTCCAAACTAATGACAGGTTGGACTGGTCTCGGAACAAAGAGGAACTATATTATAAGAAAGGCTCTTTTTCCATAGCAAAACTGTGTTCATTTAATGTGGGAAGTGACATCCTTCACATCTTCTATAACTCTGTGCTGGCCAGTGTGATTTTCAATTCTATGTAACATCATTTCAAGAGGGGCCCACCAAATCAACAATCAAATTAAAAGGGCAAGTTCAGTTATAGGATGCACTCTTGGCCCCCTGGAAGTAGTAGTGAAGGAGAGAATTAAAACAAAACTGTGTGCCGTTATGAACAATGCTGCATATCGTCTGTCTGACACACTAACACTGAGGAATTTTAGTCAACAAATTATTCAGCAGAAGTGTGTCAAATAATGCTTCACTGGGACTCTGACTGCAAAGTCAGAACTTTCCTTTCTTTTTAATATTCTTGCTTTATGCCCATTCCAGTGTGTGTTCAGACCGAAATGTATTTTTTTATTTAAAGAGCTTTTGTAAAAAGACATTTGTCCCCTTGGGAACAAATACAGTAATCCCTCGCTATATCACGCTTCGACTTTCGCAGCTTCACTCTATCGCGGATTTTATATATAACCATAACTAAATATATAACGCGGATTTTTCGCTGCTTCGTGGGTTCTGCGTACAATGGGACTTTTTACTTCCTGTACATGCTTCCTCAGTTGATTTCATACAAGGGACGCTATTGACTGATGACTGAGGAGCTAACCAATCAGAGCACGCAGTTAAGTTCCTGTGTGCTGAATGCAGTGTTAACCAGGAAGTCTTGTCTCGCTCATTCAGCATGAACATGTTTAGCTGTTTAAAGAGTTAACTTTTGTGCTTTTTAGTGTTTATCTTTGTGCATAGTCAAGCCCTTCATTATGGCTCCAAAATGATCTGCTCCTGCTACTGCTTCAGGGGCTGTGCCCAAACGCCAGCGGAAGATGTTAATGATTGCCAAAAAGGTAAACGTTTTGGATTTGTTGAAGGAAGGGAAAAGCTACACCGCAGTAGGACGCCATTACAGCATCAATGAGGCTACGATTCTTTTGATTTAAAAAGTAGGAAAGGAATATAAGATCTACGGCCGCAGTGTCCTTTTAACCAGGGTGCAAAACAAGTTGTAAGTGGATGTAATAAGGCAATAGTCTGGATGGAATCTGCTTTAGGGATTTGGATTGAAGACTGCCAGAAGAAGAACAACGCCAGTGTTTCACATTTGCCTGAAGAGGCTCCTTTGGAAGAGCTGTAACGCTCTCCTTTGTTGTGCAGTAAAATTAAACTCATTGTTATCGGACAAGTCATCGTGTCATTGTTGGTGAGTAACCATAATTAATTTTCTACTTACAGTACTTAGTACATGTATGTACGTTTAGTGTCACTGTACACACATTTACTGTATACAATTTTTCTTGCATTGTACGTATTTATTGCTGGTGGCCTGTCTATCGTAATGGCTGTAACATACAGTGTGTGATATCGGAGACACTCGATATCTTTAAAATAATATTTAGTTTTTACTGTATATAAACAGTGTGTTTACATACATAATTTCAATGAATCTTAGCTAATATCTAAGATAGCAAAATACCCGCGCTTCGCAGCGGAGAAGTAGTGTGTTAAAGAAGCAATGAAAAAGAAAAGGAAACATTTTGATAATAACGTAACATGATTGTCAATGTAATTGTTTTGTCACTGTTGTGAGTGATGAGTGTTGTTGTCATATATCTATACATATACACATATATATATACACACACACATATATACATACATATATATATCTACATATATACACATACATATACATACACACATACATACATACACACACATATATACACACAAATACATATATATATATATATACATACACACACACATATATAAACATATATATACATATACATACATATCTACATATATACACACACAGCTATTTCAGATCAGTGCAATACGCTGCTTGTTAAAACGGATAACTCCGCTCTTATGTGCAAGTCTGCGTGGATATTATGAACTATCGATTTGTTCAAGTTCTATTTAAATTTTAAATAGAAGGAATTTTTATTTAGTCGACAGAAATATCTTTGGTAGGAATGGTAAAACAGACAGGAATATTATTCTGAATAAATCAACTCAAACCTTAAACAACTTATAATATTTTGCTCTCCATAAAAATATATCCTGTCTAAATTATACAAGTTAGAAATAAAGTAAACGTTAAAAGAACAAACATTCAAATTTCTTTACTCTTATGTAATTTTATATAAAAAATAAACTTAGATTTTAAATATCCCAAAAGATTTTGCTCTCCATAAAAATATATCCTGTCAAAATTATACAAATTCAAATATGAACATGCTGCATAACAAAACCTGGAAATATAAATAAAATGTGTTCCTTTCAGCAATAACAAATCAAATCATTCAGTTGTCTTTGCTCATATGTCATTTTAGAGCTGGACGCCTGGCATCTTTTTTTGGCAACAGGTTCGTTTATGTTTGGTGTGAGGTTCTGTGTTGTGGAGATTCTCAGGATGGATTGCAGGTGCTCATCAGTGAGGCGACTCCTGTGTGCTGTTTTGTTAGTCTTTATCACTGAGAAGAGCTTCTCACACAGATATGTGCTACCAAACATGCACAAGGTTCGAGCCGCATGTAGACGGACTTTTTGTTCTTCAAAGTCACCAAAGCGCCGTGCAAACTCAGTGCGCCAGTTTATCAGCAAAGTGCGATTTGGGAACACCGTAGTGACGACTTGGTTTAACATTACTTGGCAACAGGGAAAGTGGGGCAATTGCACTGGTGCATTTGTGTCTCCCATAAAAGCAGCTTCACTTGAAATCACTTTGTGATTGTGCACGGGTAAAACGTCCGCTGAAGTGTCAGATTCTTATTTAATTATTCTGCTTTCTGTATCTTCTGCATTGCATTCAGGTTACCCTGATGTTTTGTCTCATAGTGCCGCCTTAGATTAAATTCTGTAATTACAGCCACATTAGCTCCACAAATGAGACACACGGGTTCAGTAAACATATACTCAGCCTCCCATCGGTTTTAAAGGCTCTATTTTCAGAATCAACTTTTCTCTTCAGCATCGTGTGAGCTAGCTTCGCAATAACTTGCAGCATCATAAGCTAGACTTGATTAACGCGTAAGTGTTGGCAAGGCAGCTGAAGCGCTGCATTATGGGATCTGTAGTTTATTGTGTTACCAGCGCTTCATATACCCGGCCATTAATAACAATAATACAGTATATAAAATGATCTCGGGGCGGATATAATTACACGCCGGGCGGATGTGGCCCGCGCCCTTGAGTTTGACACATATGGACTAAATAGAACTTGAAAAGATATATTTTTTCAAATGTGATCGCAATTCAGATAGAGTTGACGCGCACTACAGCCTGCATGCCTCAATAAGTCATCCTCCCTCGCTCTTACTTTTTACCGCTCATCTAATGAATACACTGAGTATGGCTTTACCAAAACAATCATTGATGGCTAATAAAGTATCCATTATTCGAGTATGTAGATCGGGATATATATATACATATATATATACCCGTGTATCGCAGCGGAGAAGTAGTGTGTTAAAAAAGCTAGAAAAGAAAAGGGAACATTTTAAAAATAACGTAACATGACTGTCAATATACAGTATTTGTTTTGTGAGTGTTACTGAGTGTTGCTGTCATCAAGGATTTGATTATCATTATTTCTTTCAATCAGGTTCGTATTTGTAGGATGTGTTGTGTTCAAGTTACATTCCGTGTTTGTCAATCGCTGTAAAGATGACAGGTTTCATTCATCGATTCGCTTCTTACTGCATCAATAAACAGCTCGTCTTCTTCTTTATCTGAGACCTGACACACTGCATGCACGGTTTTTTACACTGTCTTCCTTTAGCGGACATTGACTTTTTCCACGTGTGCTTTGTTTCGCAGTAGCTGGATTTATGAATATGCTTGTATGTATCAGACGCTTCATATTTTTGCTGCCTTTTCAATTGTGTAATTCGGTTTTGTTCAGCTCTTTGAACTGTTGCTTTTATCTGTGCACTGCGTCAGTTCACGTGAGCCGCTCGGTGTACATGCATCGAAGTTTCCCAGCTGTGCTGGTGCCATCTCGTGCTATGTCCATGGCTGTATTTAATGTTACCTTAGTCCTGGCACTTAAAACTTTCTCTCGCAGTTTCGCTGAGTTTGTACAAACACCACCCTGACCATCTCATCTTCCTCTCCATAAGCACAGTCCTTAACCCGTGAATATTTAGTGGAGTTTGCTATTGATTGCCGCTGACGGACGGCCTTAGATGGGCAGGCACTAAATTACAAACGCCAGCGGCAGCCTGTCTATGAACTTAATTTAAAGTGTAGGTTTACATCGTGCTTTGTTTCCGAAGTAGCAGAACTCATAAATATGGTTGTATATGTCACTCGCTCGCTTCTTATTGTTTCGCTGCCTTCTCAATTATATAATACATGTTTTCTTCAGCGCTTTTTGGAGGTCTTCCTGGTTTTCTATGTACTGCGTGATTACGGGGAGGCGTGATGATGTCACACTAAACTCCGCCCCGCTTCAAGCTCATCTCCATTACAGTAAATGGAGAAAAACTGCTTCCAGTTATGACCATTACGTAGAATTTCGATATAAAACCTGCCCAACTTTTGTAAGGAAGCTGTAAGGAATGAACCTGCCAAATTTCAGCCTTCCACCCACACGGGAAGTTGGAGAATTAGTGATGAGTCAGTGAGTGAGTGAGTGAGTGAGTGAGTGAGTGAGTGAGTGAGTGAGTGAGTGAGTGAGGGCTTTGCCTTTTATTAGTATAGATAATACAAAGGGTTTATGCTGTATAACTGTGCTGGGAAAATTACAAACAGTGTGGGAGAGTTTATAAGGGCTTAAAATATATAAAAATAACCATACAAACATATGGTTTCTACTTCCCGGATTTTCACCTATCGTGGGGGGGGTATGGAACGCAACCACCGCGATCGAGGAGGGATTACTGTAAATTTCTATCTATCTATCTATCTATCTATCTATCTATCTATCTATCTATCTATCTATCTATCTATCTATCTATCTTTTGGTTTGAATCCTACCTGACAGGGAGAAAATATTTTGTTAGTTGTGGGAATTACAACTCGAAGACACATGATATCCAATATGGTGTTCCACAAGGCTCTATCCTGGGTCCGCTGTTATTCTCAATCTACATGCTTCCGTTAGGTCAGATTATCTCAGGGCACAACGTGAGCTACCACAGCTATGCTGATGACACACAGCTGTACTTATCAATAGCACCTGATGACCCCGATTCTATTGATTCACTAACACAATGTCTGACTAGTATCTCAGAATGGATGAATAGTAATTTTCTCAAGTTAAATAAAGAGAAAACTGAAATTTTAGTGATCAGCAATAATGGATACAATGAGGCTATTAGAAATAAACTGGATACATTAGGATTAAAAGTCAAGACGGAGGTAAAAAGCTTAGGGGTGATTGTTGACTGTAATCTGAATTTTAAATCACATATTAATCAGATCATTAGGACAGCATTTTTTCACTTAAGAAACATAAGTAAAGTTAGACCTCTTTTATCACTGAAAGATGCTGAGAAATTAGTTCACACGTTTGTTTTCAGTCGACTAGATTACTGTAACGCACTCCTCTCAGGACTACCCAAAAAAGATATAAATCGCTTTGCAACTAGTGCAGAATGCAGCTGCTAGAATCCTAACTAGGAAAAGAAAATCAGAACATATTACTCCAGTTTTGATGTCACTACACTGGTTACCTGTGTCATTCAGGATTGACTTTAAAATTCTGCTTATGGTTTATAAAGCCTTAAATAATCTCGCCCCATCTTATATATCGGAATGTCTGACACCTTATATTCCAAATCGTAACCTCAGATCCTCAAATGAGTGTCTCCTTAGAATTCCAAGAACAAAACTTAAAAGAAGTGGTGAGGCGGCCTTCTGCTGTTATGCACCTAAAATCTGGAATAGCCTGCCAATAGGAATTCGCCAGGCTGATACAGTAGAGCACTTTAAAACACTGCTGAAAACACATTACTTTAACATGGCCTTGTTATAACTTCATTTTAATCGTAATTTAACTTAATCCTGATACTCTGTATGTTCAATTCATCATAACAACTATTCATGGTGGCTCTAAAATCGGTACTGACCCCTACTCTCTTTTCTGTTTCTTTTTCCGGTTTCTTTGTGGTGGTGGCCTGCGCCACCTCCACCTACTCAAAGCTTCATGATGCTCCAACAATGATGGACGGATTAAAAGGAAGAAGTCTACGTGACCATCATCATCATCAAGCCCTTCCGTGAGAATCCTATAGCCAAAGAGGACTGTTTCATTTATGTTAGGTAGAATGCCCAGAGGGGACTGGGCGGTATCATGGTCTGGAATCCCTACAGATTTTATTTTTTCTCCAGCTGTCTGAGTTTTTTTGTTTTTCTGTCCCCTGGCCATTGAACCTTACTCTTATTCGATGTTAATGTTGATTTATTTTTTATAATTATGTCTTTCATTTTTCTATTCTTTAATATGTAAAGCACTTTGAGCTACTGTTTGTATGAAAATGTGCTATATAAATAAATGTTGTTGTTGTTGTTGTTCTATCTATCTATCTATCAGCAAGAGTGATATTCATAACTTATAAGGTTAGGCCATTCACGTTTCAGTTATAAATCGGAGTTAAAATCTGTGGTGCTATGGCCACATATTTTTATATAGGACAAGTCAATATGAAATTGTTACAGATTTGTAATGAATAATGAAAATAATAAACAGAAAAATGAGTTGAGGGCTACCAAGATCTCTGTCCAACAATGAACATTTGTCAGCACATTTAGATATGGTTCACTGTAGAATTATAGATTTTAAGATCTAATAGATCCTATAAAACGTAAACAAGGTTGAATTTTTTTTACAGATACTACAGAATCTGTAAAGAAATTCAGAATAGATATGCTCAAGGCATTTAGCCTACTTCAGTAACAAATATACATAAAAACAGACTGGATTTTGATCCTTTAATTTGAATTGACAATACTTATAATGCAATCAAAATAAACTGGTACATTTTAAACACAAATCATACAATAGTAAATAATGAAGACTGGTCAAATCACAAATTTCAATGAGGAAAGCCTAGCATCACATTTCATTTCGCTAAACTCACCCAGTGTAGCATGCAAGGCTTTGAGACATCAAAAGGTTGGTACAGCTCAGCTCAACACCACATGCATGACTGAATTAGACATCTAAAATATGCAGTCTTCCGTGTCAACATTTGATACCCATATTAGGTACAGCATTAGCATTTAAATAGCATTAGCAGACTACATAGGCAAAAATGTAATGGTGGGTTGAAAAGCTATAATTTAAAAGATTTAAATATAGTTAATAATGATATGTGGAAGAATTAAAAAAGAAGAAGGAAAGCATGAAAATAGGAAAAAAAACAATAACAATAGCGGTATGCATATGCATGGCATACTTCCTAATAAGCATATTTATTTTAAAATACCTGAACTCTATGAAGAAAATAGAAAATGAAAATATTTCACAATATTTCACAGTATTTGGATGTTTCTAGGAGAGTCATGGGGTTGAAAGTTTTTCAGTATAACAAATTATAAGGTCATAAGCTCATTTCTTCTATTTATTAAACTCTTTAAGCCAGATGTGCAGTTATTTGTATTTCTCAGTTGAATGCTAAATTTTTTTTGTATGTTTTGCCTTTAAATAAAAGTGATTTAAGCTGTATTAAAGCCACTTACAGTAGTTCTTTTAAATAAACACCTTCACTGTGTCTATCTATCATGCCTTCTTACGCCTTATATATTTTTCTGCATCTCTAGATTTTAAAATGTGCTTAAATGTAAAGAAGAAATATGGGAATATGGCAACAGGTGCGAATATTTGTGTGCTTTATTCAGGTGAGCAACATGTGATTTCTACATTCCATGTTTTAAAAAGCTGTCAAGAAAGAAATAAATAAAGAAAGAAAGAGAGCAAAAAAACAAAAATATAAAATTGTTAACTGCACACCTGTACATTAAAAGTAATAGTCACACTGTTGGTTTAATTTGAACAAATAGACTGTGAAACCAACACATGTTTAGAATGGGAGGTGAGACCAGATGAGAGGTATGAAATGATAGGGACATACCCGTTGATTTTGATACAATCGTCAATGCTGGCCTACAATCACATTTTCCATCCATCCATTATCCAACCCGCTATATCCTAACTACAGTGTCACGGGGGTGACTCATTTGGTTAACCCAACTGTCCAAGTATTTCATCCAGATTCTTCTTCAATATTTTCTGATTTTTCACTTCAAATAATTGTTTGTTCAAGATCTATAACATGATGCATGAAAAAGCACTTCCTGGCTTCTGTCTTAAAGGCAACTTCTCTTATTTTTCACTCTTGCTTTGAACTACGTTTTTCACTACAAAATGAAAAGAATTCTTATATTTTTAGTTCCTTTGACAATTTTTAAAACTTGGATTAGATACACACATAGTTTTCTCTTTTACCAATCAGACATAACATTAAAACCACTGACAGATGAAGTGAATAACATTGATTATCTTGTTACAATGGCAGCAGTCAAGGGTTGGGGTAAATTAGACAGCAAGTCAACAGTCAGCTCTTAAGTGTAGGGATCTCAGCGACTTTGACAAATGCCAAATTGTGATGACTAGATGATTGGCGCAGGACATGTCCAAAATGGTAGATCTTGTGGGAAGTTCCTGGCATGCAGAGGTTAGTACCTACCAAAAGGGGTCCGAGGAAGGGTAACCAGTAAACTGGTTACATGAAACACACAACTCATCACAGCTTGCTATGTATGGTGGAGTGTAGCTGCAGACCAGTCAGTGTACCCATGTTGACCCCTGTCCACTACCAAAAGCGCCTGCAGTGGGCACGTGAGCATCACTATGGAACCATGAAGCAAAAGAAGAAGGTGGCCTGGTCTTATAAATCACATTTTCATTTGTGTGAACATCCAGTTGCATGTGCATTGTTTACCTGAGGAAGAGGTTGGTGCACTTTGGGAAAAAGGCAAACTGGTGGAGGCAGTGTGATGCTCTAGACAATGTTCTCATGGCAAACCTTGGGTTCTGGCATTTATGTGGATTTTTCTTTGTCACATACTACCTAACTAAATATTGCTGCAGAGCACATGCACCCCTTGATGGTAATAGTATTCCCTGATGACAGTGGTCTCTTTCTGCAGGATAATACTCCCTACCACATTGCAAAAATTGTTAAGAAATGGTTTAAGGGAGATGTCAAAGAGATCAAGGTGTTGACTTGCCCACCCCACCTCACAACTTAGACTTAGAGGATCTGCTGCTAACTTCTTGGTACAAGATACCACAGAACACCTTCAGACGTCTTGTGAAGTCCCTGCCTCAATGGGTCAGAGCTGTTTAGGTGGCATGAGGGAGAACTACACAATATTAGGCAGTTTGTTTTAATGTTCTGGCTGATCAGTGTATAAAAAGGTTATATAAAGTAGGACATGCCTTTTAGTTTAAGCATGTACTTGATTGTTCCAGCACTAGGTTCAGTTTCTGCCTATAGTTCCTCTTTCTGCCTGCATTTTTCCCTTTCCCCTTTCTGTCAGTGTTTTTTGCTTTGCAAATTCACGCATGCTTCAGTCAAATGAAGGAAGAAGTACTGGAAATGAAAGAATGAGATCATAAAGTTAGGTCTTCTTTCTAACATTTTGCTTATTGTGCATAGTCAAAATCAAAACCTGGCATTAGACAATTGTTGCTGGATGTTTAGCAGGCACTTTTACCAAACATATATTAGAAAACCTGGATGCAACACATTACAATTGTTTACATTTACTTGTTTAAAAATTGGTAGAATAAGTGACTTACTTATGATACACATTGAGTCAGAGCAGAAATTCAAATGGCAACTTTCTGTTTTGTCTAATACCATCCATCCATCCATTTTCCAACCCGCTGAATCCGAACACAGGGTCACGGGGGTCTGCTGGAGCCAATCCCAGCCAACATAGGGCACAAGGCAGGAACCAATCCTGGGAAGGGCGCTAATCCACTGCAGGACACACACAAACACACCCACAAACCAAGCACACACTAGGGCCAATTTAGAATCGCCAATCCACCTAACCTGCATGTCTTTGAACTGTGGGAGGAAACTTTGTCTAATACAATATTCATAATGTCACACTGTTTGCAATCATTAACCCAAATTTTAAGAAAAAAACAAAAAAGGAAATCTTAGAAATACCCTCATATTCTAGGGGTGAATATCTTACTTGCCCAAATTTCAAAGTAATGTTATCCCCATTCTTTTAGAGCATATCCAGATAACAGTAAATTCCCCCCTACATCCACTTTGTCAATAATGATGATAACCTTGGCAACTGCAATCCTAAAAATACAGCAGAGATATAAATGAATCTCAAAGGTCTATGGCGCATGGAGCATGCAAGCCCTTGTTTGCAATAAGGAAACAGGGAGGGAGGTTCTTAGGTATGGGGCAAGTGGTTTTCCATTAATTACATTTTTCTACATAGAAAGCATAGTGATGTGCAGGGCATTACACTTTGGTGTGTCCTCATGTAAAAAGCATGTCATATTTTTTTTTAAAAAATGCATTGCACCTCCACAGTGATATGAATGAGTTATAAACAGAATTGATTTTACTGGTTTGCAATTGATCACCTACATTACACAACTGTATAAAATAAACACAGGTAAACAAGGAAGTCTTAACAAGTCTTTAAGGAACAATGTTGCATGCTTTCTACCCGAAAAAAAACAAATTTATAGTCTGTTTTAGAAACTGGATGTAAATTGAAACAGATGTTTTACTTATCCCTAATTAACAGTTAGTCAAGAACAGCCAGAGAAAGTCTGCATGGACACAGTAAGTGTAAACTCTACATAGACATTTTAAGACCCACAACTAGGGAATCCAATCCAGGGATTCCTGGACATTTTTGAAACTGCTGTAATTCCCGGGAAACCGGGAACAGCCAAGCTCACATATATAGCGTGTGAGTGTGTATGCCTAATGAGCCTAGAATTTGGGCGAAACACGTGTCGCACACTCTTTGCATTATTTGACAGTAAAACTATGCAATATATATACAGTAATCCCTCCTCGATCGCGGGGGTTGCGTTCCAGAATCCCCTGCGATAGGTGAAAATCCGCGAAGTAGAAACCAAATGTTTGTATGGTTATTTTTATATATTTTAAGCCCTTACAAACTTTCCCACACTGTTAACATTATTACAGCCCTCTAGACATGAAATAACACCCTTTAGTCAAAAGTTTAAACTGTGTTCCATGACAAGACAGAGATGATAGTTCTTTCTCACAATTAAAAGGATGCAAACATATCTTTCTCTTCAAAGGAATGCGTGTCAGGAGCAGAGAATGCCAGAGAGAGAGAAAAGCAAAAAATCAATACGTGCTGTTGGGCTTTTAAGTATGTACACCGTGATAAAGCGGCCGCAAAGAAGAGAGTAATGTGAAGGTAGTCTTTCAGCATTTTTTACAGGAACGTCCGTATCCTATAGGCAAACAGCCCCTCTGCTCACACCCCCTCCATTAGGCGCAGAGAATGTCAGAGAGAGTGAGAGAGAGACAAGCAAACAATCAAGCACCGAGCGGGAAGCATATTGTATATCATTGAGGAGTTTTATTTAATACGTAATACATGCTCTGATTGGGTAGCTTTTATGAAATCAACTGGGCAAACAAACTGAGGAAGCATGTACCATAAATTAAAAGACCCATTGTCTGCAGAAATCGGCAAAGCAGTGAAAAATCCATGATGCATATTTAGATATGCTTACATTTAAAATCTGCGATAAAGTGAAGCCGCAAAAGTCGAATCGCGATATAGCGAGGGATCACTGTATATGTATATATCTATATATATATCTATCTATATATATATATATATATATATATATATATATATATAATTTTTAATGTAGGTAGATTATTTTGACCTGGTCATTTAAAAAGTAGCTTGCAATACGAATAAGTGTGGGCACCCCTGAACTAGATACATGTACTTATATAACAGCATGAGCTGCTTGTAGATAAGGTTAGTCTTTTATTGGTGTCAACATATTGCAGTAGATTTATTAAAAATAAGTGTTGGTCATTCTAAAACTGTTCACATATGAGATGCCCGAACACTGTGTCATCCCCTGGAGCCCAGGATTCCCAGGAATGACATGCGGGATTCCCGAATTCCTGGGAATGGATAAACCCGTCCAGGAATGGATTCCCTACCCGCAACCCTCATATGTGTAGCAGTGCTCACATCTCTGTCAACATTCTACTTGCAGTAGGCTAAAATCATTGCTTCTAAATTTAAAGAAATGACTGTAACGATTATTTATGGAGGCCTCAAAACATCAAGTAATTTATTTCAAAATGCAAAATATAATATGATCATATGTCAGGCAACTTGACTAGACACTGCTTTGTGTGCTCATAGACCAATCTGTCATGAGTGTGTTCTTATTTAGGTAAAATCTTACTGGAAAAGCCTGTTCATATTAATTTCACTGCATTTTATTTTAAATCTTTTCTTGCTTGAGATGGGACTAAGTCCTACATATCATGAACTACAAGTTTCAAGTCAAGGCATAAGTTATGATTGCTTTCAAGCAAATCAAGTCAAGTTATAGTTGAGAAAACCTGTGCCTACACGTTTACCAGTTTCTGCAGTTAATCTAAATGTGATCATAATACCAAAATCTAAACTGAGAATAGACTTTACCATGGATAACAATATTTATTAAGCTGTAATAATGACTGGTAAATAAAGTATTGGTTGAGTATAAAGTTATTTGCCTATTGTGATAGAAACACAGACCAGACATCGTGAAAATGTTTGGGGCAGCCACCCGTATAAAATGCCTGTCTGCAAAAGGATTTTTGAAAAGAACAGAGTTGTTTACAAGACTGAGTCCAAAGCAGAACTGATTCATTGGTGGTATGATTGCGGCTTTAAAGGCCAGTATTGGAAGTGACGTCATCGAAGGGGCGGGAACCAGAAGTGACATCTTCTGGACTGGAAGCGACATCATCGAAGGTCCCAGAACCGGAAGTGAGGTCTTTGGAGGCACCGGAACCTGGCAGGATTTCTTGGGACAGGTCTGTAGGGAACTGAGAAAGACAGTCAGTGCACCCTGCCACCTCCTGGTCAGATGTGGTATTACCATTACTTAAGCCCTTTAGCTGCCTCCTACTCATACGTGTGTGACACTATATAATATTGATTTTCCACAGTTTCCTCAAAACGCTGTTCCTAAAAAAATACATTTTGAAAAAGCTATGTCACTACATAATCAACGCTCATTTAAAAAAGCTTCTATAAATAATTTTGCATATTTATAACAACAAAATATTTCAACAGTCTCCCTCCACATAGAATGAATTGCATTTGTAGGACATTAAGTTTGACAAGACTGTCATTTATTTGTGAACAACGTGGCTGCATTTTCCCCCTCCATGACTAAACACCTGTTCAACAATGTAACTGGATGAAGGTACTGCCAGTGCTCTTATGGCCACTTTGAACATTGAGTGAGAGTCAGTTTGGTTACAGCCCAAAGCAGAAAGATAGTAGGCTGCATATGGGTCTACTCAACCTGCATTGCTTGTTCCACAATCTTCTCTAGTAAAAAAAATTATACAGAATTATCAAAGATAGTTGTAAATAATAAAAGAAGTTAAATAAAACAATATTTCAAACACCTTCCATCTGTCTAGGAAAACACAACTGGTTCTGGCAGATGTTTGTTTTTAGTATTTAATATTTTCTCATATCCTATGAAACAAATCTAAATTGACATATTACAGTAAAATAGCACAAGTGTCACGAGTGTGAGCACTCCAGACTGGCACGTAGCGTGTTATGCTTCAGATGCCCTAAAATGGTATTAGGCCTTTAAAGAAAGCAAACAGGGTACCAAATACATCAAAAATGACAGCAGAAATCAAAAAACGAAAGGGCAAGTACAGTATATTTCTAAATAAAAGATTTATTATCACAAAACACTTTGTGGCACAATAAGCTCCAAAAAGCACAAACAGCACAAATGGGAGTTGCCTTTAAAAATGAGATAATCCAGAGGCAAACAAGTCATAATACAAAAATGCCAGGAAATGTTACAAAACAGAGTACAGAGATCAAAATCCAGAAAATCAATAATAAAAAGAAAAAATAATTTACCAGAGAACTCACCAACGGCAGTGCATTCAACGAACTACAATGGACTGCTTGTTTTCCCAGCCTTTATAAGGCTGAAGGCAGCCCCTTGATGAAGAAGGCAGGTGGTCCTGCCTCTTGGGGAACCATCTACAAGACACATGGAACATAGTAGAAGACACCTAGTTGTATAAAACCTAAATGATCAAAAATATTAATGTAAAGAGAATAATCAAAAATGAATAAAAATACATTATAAAAAAACCCTAGCCGACCCTGGCTGAAACATAAAAGCAGCTAATTAGCCAAAGTGTTAAAGGAACCTTAATTCTGATAACTCTGATCTAAGTCGAAATCTAAACATTATGTAATTCATGTTGTTTGTGACCTGCTGTGGGTTGCCACCCTGCCCGGGATTGGTTCCTGCCTTGTGCCCTGTGTTGGCTGGGATTGGCTCCAGCGGACCCCCGTGACCCTGTGTTCGGATTCAGCAGGTTGGAAGATGGATGGATGGATGTTGTTTGTGACTCTGGTAGATTATACAGACAACAAACTGTAACAGCCGGTCACTCTAGAAACATCTAACAGCTGTGAGCCATAAAATGGAATCTACAAAGCTGGCCATAACAGTAGCCTTGTGCAGTGCTTAGAAAACAGCATTTATGGGACATCACTTAATGTATATGATAAAGTACTTACGACATTGTACTCCACAGCATCCTTTTGCGTGGCTGCTGGTGGAACAGATCCGTACTTGGATCGGCTGACCACGGAGAATAGAAAACAAGTGAACTGTAAGTTATACTTGCACTCCATGTCGGTGGTCAGAGACACAAATCATTGCAGAAGAGTATGGATCTGGGTTAGAGAGGGGCAGTGCGAAATAGTGACTGGTGAAGTTGACATGCAGCCGAGAAGACAGGGGGTGAGTTCCACAGCTGAAGTGGTACATTAGTTGGGCAATGACACATCAGTCCCAGTATTTGGGATCAATTCTTCAGCTAGGGTATCTGCCCTTTTGAATCTTCAAATGACAAAAAAAAAGTGTGAAGGCCTTGTTGCTGTGTCAGTGATTTTTGCCCTGCAGATCTTTCAGATGGCCATTTCATTCTTTGCAAGTTTTAGCCTGCAATAAAATGACAGTATCCAAAAAACTGGTAATCCCTGTGGCTGATCCCACAATTGCTCTTGCCCTCACACATGCTGATTAGTCCTGATGACTTCTGCAGATATAGAGTGCGAAGAGAATATTTCAGAAATGTAAATTTAAGGAAAGCAATTTAGAAATTATCAATTGTGGCAATATAAGTCTTTATTAGTCATTTATCTTGATTCCAAGGCATGTTGCAAAAAAAAAGCAAGTTTATGTCAGGTAGTCTTTTTCTGACATTCTGTTAAACAAATCACAAGTCAGACAAATTAGGACTTGAGCTTGACTCCAGTCAAATCATGTGGCTCGAGTCTCACAGCTTTGGCTATGACAATATCTGGATTCTTTCAAAAATGCAATTTAATAGCAGTGTACCCTGTGACTGATCTAACAATAAAAAGCCACCCAATGTTTTTTATTCACAGACGACACTGGTTTAATGCCAACTGGCAATTGAAATCTTCTATTTTAGAAATATCCCGTGTGCGACAGTAATTCTCTTCCCCTTATGTTATTCCTTATCTACATTCTTTATTATGGGCTAATATTTGACTACTAATACTAGACCAGTATTTTCTTCAATTATATTATGTATTGATTCCATTTATTATTTTCCTTTTAAAGATATGTTGATAAGATTCAGTCCTGGCAGATGATAACCATAAGAATCTCAGGGATGGTAAAGGTCTTGACCTATGAAGTGCACTTTGTGCTCATCTAGTCTATAATTCAGTGTAATTCCAGCCCAAATGGTTCACTGTTCAATACATTTGTGCAAATTAGCCACTCTGCTCCTAACAGCTATCAGCTATTAGTCAAGTTTAGAATAATGTTAAAAATGATGCTGCTCACTTACAAAAATTCTAAAAATAAAACAGTCTGGCAGGCTTCACAAAATGTCTAAAACCAGTCAGACTGCTAGCTAGAAATCTAAATGAAGTTTTCAAACTGAGGTTTACAGTTGGTAATTACTGCCACACTGTTTTCAGAAATCATTTAGTTTTTGCATTAAAACATAAATTTCTAATTAATGACTCTAAAATCTCTCTCCTCTACATCCAAAATCTGTTTTATGAATAAACATCCAGTTTTGTCATGCATTCAAATACCAATGATTAGTTATTCGTTTTTAAAATATAATGCTGTTTTCTTTTTGCAATATTTTGCTGTTAACATTTTTTTTTTATAAAATTAAATGTACTCATAATCAGATTGATCCACAGCCACCCCTGGTAGTTTGTTTTATTTTACACTTGAATTGCGAACAGTGGGAAAAAAAAGGCAACTTTAACAATTCATTCAGACAAAGTAGTTTATCTGATTAAATCTCTGTTTTGGTAGAGTTTATTACATTGTAATTCAGGACTCAACCAAGAACTGATTTAGTTGAGGGGAATAGAGTGTCATTAGACGCTGCATGCCCAATTAATTTTAATTGGGGCTCTGGAGATAGCTTCACAGGGACTTGTGGGCTAAGAGAAAGTGTTCTAAGGGAATTAAAATGCTTCCAGTCTTGCTCGGTCTTAGCTTATCGACAAAGCAATGGCACCCAGATGGATACAACTTTTCTGCTGACTTTGTCACGTATGAAGCAGTAAAAATGAGTTTCTTGTTGCCTGGCATTTTAAAGTAATTTATGGTTTGAAACTAGAAGTCAAGCAAAGGGACAGAAAGCAGAATGTTTAACTCATTTAGAGTAACATTCTTTATTTATGCCTTTGTAATATATTAAGGTATTAGACACTGCCTGTTCACTTACAGAAAAATGGCTTATTATTCAAATGTCTCCATCTGCATTATTATGAGGAAATGTGTCTGTCAATGAACAACCTGTGACAAAACAGAAAATGACATTTCTCATGCTTAACCAACATAATGCAGTAGCACAAGGGCCCACTGTGGGAATGAACCAGTACCATTAGTGTGCCTCGGAAATGTAAAAACTCATACATGTGTTAACTAGTACATGTGGAATTCATAATTTTCTATGTATAAAGCTTTAATAACAATGGTTTTCAGTTCTGCCCTATTTCTTGAGATTTTATCACATTTCTTTAAGATTACACTTCAGTATAAGCATAAAATTTGATAGCATTTATTCCTTTGCCTTCTTGGCAATAGCAATAGGCAATTGTATGTAGACTCTCCTTAAACGTGAAGAACTTGTTAAAGTATACTAATAAAATAAATATAAATAAAACAAGGTTATGCTTTAAATCTAAAATGTTAAAAAGGAATAGATTTAAAGTACTGCGTGTGCATTCAGCAAAACTAGAAAATTGTACTAACATACGCACAAAGAATGAGCAGCCAGGTGTAATCCCTGGATTAAATGGCTTGCCAGGAATTTATAGGAAGTACAAATTCCCTGAAAAAAAGAATGTGTGCTGACAGAATGCAGGTGTTCATAATCCTGAATGGTATTAAGTAAGTGAATTCACAGCCAAGGAGACTAAAAAAACAGAAACTATAACAAAGTGAACTGAAAGCCAGAAGAACTTGTGTGAAAGGACAGAAGAGAGTCTGAACCAAATTACCCAATCACATTTCTGAAGCTCACAACCTTCCACCTCTCATAAAATGACTGCAAAAGATATTTTATATCTCACTGCAAATAAGCAAGTTCCAACATAATTGAATTTATCTGTTCCACAAAACCTCACAGGTCATATTACATCCTTAGCGTGATATTTCTGTACCTATTAGGATACACCTACAGAACCAACAGTATATCAAAGTCCTCACTCTATGCATGTTCTCAGAGAGGATGACCCCTTGGAATCATGGACAATGGCATTCAGCATTATATCTCATGTTCAGTTTCATCCATTTGAAATTCTGTGTGCTGAACAAATTCTCTTCTTCTATAAAAATATGGCAAAAAATCCATATTAATCTCATTTTCCGCATCAAATTGAATAAACACATTGTTAAAAACATTTTTAATATGAATAACACATTTACTAGGTAAGCATTCTCATTAAAGCTTTCAACAATGAAACTGGTACTGCATTCCTAATGACAAAAAATTACTGGAAGTCTAGAAACATTGTCACACATAAACAATTCCTAAGGCATTACATATTGAGTGGCATGCATAATTCTTTCATTAAAGGCTACAGGGTAATCAGTAAGAGAAAGAAATAGTCATTTTGATCTTGAAACCAAAACCATATATCTGTATTAAAAAGAATTATTATTGTCATTGCATTTGTGCTTTAGTTGCTTGCAGTAAAAGAGACGCTTTGGATACAATAATGTAAGAAACACAAAACACTATCATACAAGTGAACTAATCAGGAGTGTCAAATGTATGGATTGAGTCTGTTTCTCATGGGGAAGCATATTTAGTGGGCATCGGGGATGATTTAAAAATGACACAGTGACCTACCCACTTTCCTTTTTGCTCTCAGTCAAAGATCTGAACCCGTAAAAAGGATCTCATCTTAGTTACCCTCTAAAATAAGGAAGTTATCGTTTTGGAGATTTTAGAGGATAAAGATTTTAATGGTGAGATCGATCTTTCTAATTTGAAATGTTTTTGAAGATTTTTGAAATACATCTTCGTGTGGTGCTATTTTGTTTTTATTACATGCCTTGCAGTTGTTTGCTGTTTATGATACAGAGTTGCAGTGATCATCATTATGGTGATGGCATAAATGCCAGCATCATCCACTTTCTGACTGTCTAAGTTTGTCAATAAATCAAAACAAAAGATACTCACATTATTATTAAAGATATCTCCGGTTGCTTATTTGTGTTCTGTCCTTCCACTTTGATATATCTCTTGCACTTTGGCTTAGGCTATATGAAATATTCCAGTTACTGACTCTCTTGCTACAAATTTGATCTGTTCTATGATTTTGTCTCATGTCCTTGACTTTGTTTATTTGATTCCTCCCCTATTGCTTATAACGTAGACTTGCTATTACAATTATGATCCATCTTCCTATTTCCATCTTATTTTAAACCGTGCTGTCAGTACGGACATAGAAGTAAACCTGTCTCCTGTACCTCCACTTCTGCCAAGTCTGGACAGGACATATATACAGGCACACTCATTGATACCAGGTTAATTCAGAGTTGTCTGCCTTAAATGCAAGTAAGTATTTAGGATGTAACTAGAAATAAGAAAATCTGGAGTAAATTCCATGAGGAGACTACACTGAGATTTTAATAAAGGTGTATGGAACTACCCACTATGTCTTCTTCATTTTTCTCAAAAAAAGAAAATTTTGAAAAGGCATGCTTCTAGTCAACAACAGAGCAGCAAAAATGTGAAAAACCAGATGGCTGTGCAATTAGGAAAAATAAAGACCTCTTAAATACACCAAGAAACAGGTAAAATGTGACTAGTGCATAGTGAAAGTATCCAGGCCTTCACTATTACTTCTCACTTCTTTCAACTAATGACTGGTATTTGTTTCTACCTTTTAGTCCCTTAAATTAAGGTTTACACCACCATGAGTGCATGCTCTTCTTCATTTACTGTATATTGTCTCAGTAATCTTAAAATTGAAAGCAGCACCAATTATCTAACAAATTACACTTCTCTGCCAGTTATAGCTTATGAACCATCAGTGGTTGACTGTCTAGCAGAGTCTGGTCTTAATTGAATTTGAAAAGTATTACAGAGGAACAGTTTCAAAGTATACCTGGGAGTTGTAGTGAGAAACATATTACTGGATAAGTTAAGGTCAAAGCAGGTTTAGATTAAAGGAAACAAAAGGACAAAGTAGTCAGGTTAGATCAGGTTGGAGATCATGCACTGGTGCAGCATATTGCCACACCAAACACATGACGAAACGGCTCAGAATCCCAGTCGGCAACCCTCCAGGCAAACATGCGGTCCAGTCCCACACTAATCTATCTGACGCAACCAAGTGTTATGTGGTTATCCCCTTGGCCTGGTCCAGCCTTCTTGGGTTCTCAATAATGATGTGCTTGCAAGCCGGATCAACCTTGGGGAATTGCGCTGCATGGCTGTAGTACTGTAACTTATGCTCCCTCACAATGCAGGTAATGTGCCTTATTTAGGACTCCATGACCAACCTCTTGTTTGACACAGCAGTAGTTCATATTCAAATATTCAAATATCACAAGGAAATGTCTAGCAGTATGTGAGCCAATGAATCAAAAGGAACTATGATTCTGACTTTACAAATGAAGGCTTAAGTATCTTGTTTAGTGATGGCATTGGGTTCATGAAACTGTGTAATAGCTGACAGCCAACAGTTATTGTATAGGACTTTTGCAAACAGCACACATTAATAAGTCCTAGTTGTGGCATGCTTCTTTTCTAATAGATGATTCAGTAAGATTTACTAGTGATTAAGATTATTTATTTAAAAGTGCTTTATTTTATTTTTCTTTCCATATTTAATGAAACCCTGGCTGACGTTATCCGCACTTATATACATGTACTTTATGTCCATTAGTAATTAAGAGCACTGAACTATTGTCAGTCATTTTCTTTTCAATAGATAGAGTAAAAGGTCTAATGTTAACATGCATGGTTTTAGATTTACTAAAATTAGAGAGTGCAGCAGAGTTTAAACTCAGGGCTTTCTGGTCAAAGATAACAGAGGTGTTAAAATCTACTTGCAGGGATTCTTACAGGTCACTTGCAACATGCAACTGATAAAAATAAAGGTTTCAGAGTGTTTTTTTAGAGCGATCCCTTACAGGAACCATTATTGGCTCCTAAAAGATCCATCCAGAAAAAAACTTTATTTATTTAGATCAGCAACATGCTCCATATTGTAAATAACCATTAATAGATAGTAACAGATTTGTGAAACACCAGGGTCATGGTTTTAAAAGTACTTTTGTTGCTTAATGTACAGTAATACAGGCTAAGTCCAGGATTTTCTTAATCTGTTAGTGTCATGCTAGGTAGTTTACCATACATTACAAATTAAAGCATTTTACTACATATTGGAGAGTTTTTCAAAGCATAAAGAACCAATTTCAAAAGCAAAAACTCTTCCCAGAATGAAATTATGTTTTGTCAATCAATAATTCTATGAGGAAACATACAACCCAAAAATAAAATGGCATTAAAGAACCATTATTTTTAAGAGTTTAGGTACACTAGCTGGTAGCCTTTAGCGTGCACTTGCCTAAAGGTTACAGACAAAGGTAACGATCCTCAGATTCATATTTGATTTTTGAATGACAGTATGTTAGAGACAGAGAGAGAGGTTGGGAGCATACGCTGATAGCACATTGCCACACCTACCACATGACGATCCACATGTATTGGGACCCGAGTGCAGGAGGTGACTCCTCGGCACCACTGTATGTTAGATGAATGAACTCACCAGAATGCAACCTTAATTATACAATCCCAGGTACAGTATAATTTTTACAAAAATTACCATTTTTTTTCCCTTGTAGCACCATATAACTAATCAAAATTGGTGGACTGTAAAATCAAAAGCACTGCCCTTTTACAAGAAGCGAATTATAAAACAACCAGAGCAGTTTTACAAAAGGAAATTTTGTTTTCAATCTAAGGCACATATATTTTGCATCATATAAAAAACTGAGACTGGTAGATTGTAAAATAAAAAGTACTACCCTGGTATTACAATCTGGTAGCAATGTGCTTTAAATTTTATAAAGCCATTGAATCTTTAGCTTGAATCGGGAATGTCAGGATAGCTCTGGTAAGTTGACAAATACTGCCACAGGACAAAAGGGGAAGTGGTTACTAACAGAGCTTTCTGATTTTACCACAGCTCTGAGCTGTTGCCGGGAGATGAGGCCTAGCCCCGCCCTCAAAGAATGGTGTTGGCTCCGCCCTTATTGGACTGGAAATCATAAAACTGGCTGGTCAAAACCAGGAGGTTGACTATTGACAACAGGGCAGCAGAGAGACAGAGTTCTTAATTAAGAGCCTTCTTTTCTCATTTTTATATTGTGAAACATGTGGCTAAGAAGGCACTTGTAAACATGTGTTTATTATTTAACTTCTCCTTTTATAAATCTCCAGCTTAAAGAAGAACAGCTGGCACCTCAACAATTGCACTTATGTCCAACTAATAATTCTCACAAGATATACTGCTTCTTTACCTATACAATTGTAGCAGTGCTACTATTAGTTAGATCCGCATCTTCCAGCAGTCCCTGTAGGGGCTGTTGGGGTCAAAGGTGGTCAAAGGAGTTTAAAAGGAGGGCAAGGGAAAAAAAGTGTTTTTTATTGTTGTATTTTGTGTTTCGTTTACCTATCGGAACTGCTTTCTGTTAATTAAGCCATATTTAATCACTGTGTCCTGGATTGTATTCGTTGTTGGGGTCTGGATCATCTGTCTACCTTTGTGCTGAGGACTGTTTGTGGATTCACGGCTTTCCCGCAAGTATAGGAGCGTTCCTGAACCATCCATCCATCTTCACCCTTACAGTGTCTACCAGTAGGACTGTTTTTTCATTGCCTTTCAACATACAGATCTCTGGACTTACTCTCGTCACCTCTCATTACATCCGGTTTGGTATTCCATAGACTTTGCTGTGTGGTGTTTGTATTTATATGTTTAATGTAATATCGCCTTAGGGGTACAGGGGTGATATTATTGTTTTCATTATATTCTTAATTGTCATTAGTTCCCAGTGTGCTTTATTTTGTCTCTGTTTTTGAGTGTGTGTGGGTCAGGCCAAGGCTCGGGGCGTCCCTGGGATATCCTCTACAAAAGTAAATAAACCACTGTCATATTGACGGTATGAATCTTAGCAGCACTGGACTGCTACACAGTGAAGTGATAAATCTAAGTGTAACTTATTTTTTTTTTATCTTGTCTATACATTTTGTAAACGCAAAGAATATAAATTAGTGGATACATTTTTGCGTACCTTAATCGTGGGATAGATTCCTATTGTTGCATTTCAAATATATAACATAAACAAGAAAACATTGTTATCCTCTTTAATAAGTCAATATGTTTTTTCCATAACATCTGTCAATTCTTTTTCAGTGACAAGCTAAATTTTATATTATTTTTGATAATTTGTTTATTGTAATTGAACATATTCATGCATTCAAAATCCACCATTAAATACACATAAGATATTGGGCTGTGTATGTTCCATGAACACAGACATCTGCAATAAGCACACAAACACTTTTTGTCACAAATGCAACTGTCAAGCCAGTACATTGCAAGGGCAGAATTTTTTACTGAACATCTAATGTGGTTGTCACTGCCTCACTAGTGAAAGGGTAATATGTCAACTCTAGGATCAGATGTTTAACTCAAATCTTCACAACACCTAGTTGTCTGACAATAAAATCCATTTTTTGCCTTCATATGGACATTTGACAATCCTAGAAGCAAAAAATACAAACATGACAAACGGAAGCAGAGAGAGAGAGAGAAAAACGTACCATGTCAACCAAGCCCACCAAACCTAGAAATCTTTTTTTTAGCTTTCCCTTATTTCATCCACTTTGTGATAATTGGAAAAATTCAGTTGGACAAAATTTTTTTGCTCTCACCCATGTCTTTTATGACCACAATTTGTTTTAGTTATACTGGTACCTATACTCCTCGTGCCAGTGTAGGGCTGTTTTCCAGCTTCCACCCAATGCCAAGATTAGGCATCGATTGCCCAAAACCATGACCTGGATAAGCAGTCAGAAAGTGGATGGAAAGATAGGTGATGCTTAAATTAAAATAGAGAAATGCTTACTTCATTGATGTTTCATTGATGAATATATAAATTAAATAAATATAAATATATTTAAAAAGTCAACAGCTGTTTATTTTTGCCCAGATCTTGTTCTTTGCTATCTGAAAAAATTAAACCTTTATGAAATAACCTTGGCTATCTACAACCTAAAGCTTTATCGAACGCTTTCTGTAATACAGTTTTATCTGGCAACATATTTTTTAATGTTTTAAAGGCTGTATAGACAAGCATGTCTGGTTTTCCTAACACTAAAAATAAATAATAAATAAAACAAATGTTTATGTGGATAAAAAAAAAACCCTAATTGGACATTTATTTACTGTTTAATCCTAGGATCAAAGAGCTCTACTATGCTGCTAAGTGGACCATGACCTCTGAATTCACAGAATGAGTTGTGCTCATTAGGAGCTACTGCACCCACTACTGATGTGACTTTCTGGCTTTATTTTTGCCTAATGAACAGTCTACCAAACTGCAGACTGTGCTGTCTGCTCAGACTCGGATGTCTGCTTTGGCATTTTCTCCCCTGGGTTTGCATTCTTTTCTCTGCAGATCAGTACTTCCACCTGAAACACTGAAATCTGTACTCATTGTATCTTTTGTGTTCATGAAGTATAATTTAGATAAATTAGGGTCCATCTTCTGTACAAAGTAATCATTTCTCATATGTCTGATATTATTATCAATTCAACAAAACTCTCATATAATCTCCTTAATTTGTAAAACATGCCATAATCAGCATGCAAAATACGGTTTATATAAATATTTTATTTAAATGTATAAAGACATCAAAGAAGGATTAAAAATGTAATTAAACTAATGTCATAAATGACAAAAAATACATTGTATTGTCAACCCAAGGATTTTGGACACATCTCAATGTGCCCCCTTCAATCAAGACAACTTGGTTGCGTTATAAGACATGCTCACCAAGCCCTTGCTATAAACAATTGGGGCCCAGCTACAGCTAAAGCTACAGGAAATGGCACATCCTGTAAAAAAACTAAAAAAAACAAATAAACCAAAACGGAAATGCTCAAATAATACATATCAATAAATTGATAATATAAAAAACAAAACAAAATTTAAACTTAAATTTACTAAGACATGGAAAGTATTTTTAACATCCATCCATCATCCAACCCACTATATCCTAACTACAGGGTCACGGGGGTCTACAGGAGCCAATCCCAGCCAACACAGGGCACAAGGCAGGAAACAAAACCTCGGCAGGGTGCACACACACACACGAGGGACAATTTAGGATTGCCAATGCACCTAACCTGCATGTCTTTGGACTGTAACCTTAGTACCCAGAGGAAACCCACACAGACACGGGTAGAACATGCAAAGTCTATGCAGGGAAGCGAACCCGGGTCTCCTAACTACGAGGCAGCAGCGCTACCACTGCACCACCATGCCGCCTGCATTTTTAACATCCTAAACAAATTTTAATAACCTAGAATTCCTTGTTGTAGTATCCTTGGTGAGATGCAAAGGAAGGAGAGGGGAAGCAAAGAAAAGTTGCGGTAGCAATCACGTTCAGTGCCAAAGTCCAAAAATCAAAAAAAAAAAAAACGGGCTCTTGATAGTGCAACAAAAGTAAAGCATAGCAATTGCCTTCATAGTCTTTGGACTGTGGGAGGAAACTCATGCAGACATGGGGAGAACATGCAAAATCCATGCAGGGAGGACTAAGGAAGCGAACCCGGGTCTCCTAGCTTCAAGGCAGCAGTGCTACCCACTGCACCACCATGCCACCCTTTATAGTTCTTTTTTTTAGTTATTCGTTCATTATAGACTTTGGATACACAAATATTGTATATGAAATAAAAATAAAAACAGGAATAACCTTGGAGGTCAATCATCACCCTACCAGAGTGTAGTAGACATCACATAGTAAATGTGTACCAAATTTCAGGTCAATCGGTCAAATGGTTTGCAAGCTACAGGTGATTTAAAATCCTGGACAGACAAACAAACAGCCACGGTAGTGTATTATATATGAAGATATTGAGTTTATGTGGCTTACACCTAAATTTTTTTTTTTATATTCAGTTTTGATTGATTATGGATGTCTTTGCTAATATTGTTATTTTTATTATTAGGCTAATTATGTATTTGATGTCAGTTTTATTTATTATGTAGTTTCTCTGTGTGTAAGTTTTAACTGTCATGTTTTGTGGGTGGTTCCCCAAGAGGTGGGACCACAAGTCAATCTCTGCTGAGGGACTGTTGCCAGCCCATTAAAGGGTCATGGGAATTGCAGTCCCTCTGTAGTACATTGTATGTGCTGTATGTTGGTGAGGTCTCTTCTGTTTGTGTGACAAGGTTCATCATACGGTCCATGGCGATGTGCAGTTGTATAAAATACAGTGTGGTTCAGCACATCTTTGAGTTGCTTTGCTGTGAGGAATAAATTTAAACATAAATATCTTTGTAGTTGGGTATAAACCATGATTGCCTGAAAAACTCTACTAAAGCAGATGGTAACTTAAAGAACCCTAGTAACATATCAAAGTCACAGCAATATTTACCGTGTCTATATAAATATATTTCAACCACAATGTGATTAAAGCCACTAATTTTTGATGCAGTTTACTTTGTGATTAATACTGCTGGGGAAACTAAACCTCTATTTCAATATTACAAAAAACTAGCTAGAAATGTTAACATCTAAGTCTAATATGACATTTAGGGTTCCATATTTGTACAGTGATTTGCCCTGCTGCCTCCACACCTCTCAGGCTAGGATTCACTTCCCTGCCATTGTCACTGTCTATATGAAGTATGCATATTCTCTGCATGTCCAAATGGGTTTTTTCCTGGAATTCCTGTTTCCACCCACATCTTCAAAAATCCTCAATCGGGAATCAAATTGATTACTTGTTACATGCAAACATGATCACCTCAGCTGTTTTCTGTTGACATTCTGTGAGTCATTAGGCCTGGCACCTGTCCCCATAAGGGATAAAAGGAACCTTGTGGAAAAGCAAAGGAAGGCAGAAAAAGATATAAAGAAATAAGGAAGATAACTCAGGAGTTCGAACAGAGTCGGAGTAAAAAGGAGAAAGTCATGGTGGTTGTAGAAGATACCTATGCAGAGCAGTGGCAGTCCAGGAGTCGGATCAGTCCTCCTGAGCTACTAAGTGGGACAAGGGTGATCAACCGCTCTGAGAGGTCCTACACATGCCTAGAGACAGCGGTGGGAGAACAGAGCAGGGTTTGTGTTCTGTCCATGGATGCTGATTTATCTTTGAACTTTGATTTAGAAGTGCATTTTGGTCCTGGTGGAGGCCAATGGCAGCCAGATCTGGTGGATCACAGGCTACTTTTGTGCGTAGAGTGGTGAATATTGTAGCCTAATTGATTTCCTTGCCATTTTGGAGACCTCTGACCACTTGCTCCATTTCAAGTGATTGGAACACTGCAGAGAGGAGGAAGAGACCATCACTAATTGCTTATATTCTCTGATTCTCTGAAGCTGGTAAATAGAAAGATGTCTCACAGTTTAGAGCCTTTGTCCCTCCTTTAATAAAACTATTGTGTTAATGTTTTGTTTGCTTATTTTACCGTAAAGTGATCAAATTAGGGCACAGGGCAAGTATCACTTTTGGACTATATAAGGGGAGACCCAAAAATTCACAAAATCAGTCAGTAGAATTGAATAGGGTGTAGTTCTTGAATGTCCCACAAGGAATCATGTTTCTATAAATATGGTTAATCAGTCCACAAAGAGCCATTGTGCTGAGTTGGTCAAATGTGTATTTCTTTTGTTTATTCTACAATTGACTTTGGTGACTTTTTTTCCTCCAAGCCACCAAGGCGGACTTTCAAGAGACAACAATTATCACATTTTTCAAAACTGACAAACCTGTCAACTTGTTGATAAAGTGTTTGTTCTCCATGAGCAGACTGCGAATCAGTGACATTATACTGAACTGCTGTGGCATCAAGGGAAAGCATCAATATAATAATGGTACCCGTAAAACTGCATTTTGCACCACAACATCGAACCTGCACACACTATGATATCAAAGAGTTTGCGACCAAGAACAATGTGGTTGTTGCTTCTTACACCCTGATACCAGATTTTTCTCCCTGTGATATCTTTTTGTTCGTGGAATTAAGTTAGACTAAATGCAACAAGATTTGCTACTTTTTTAAGACACAGTAATAAAGGATGAGTACGGGAAATTTTAACAGGATTGGGAGAAGTGATGAGACAAGAGTATTGCATCTCAAGGAGAGTATTTTGAAGGTGACTTAAAGGGAATTGGTGTAAGTTTTAAAATAAAGGGAAGTATTTTCAGAATCATTTTAATGCCCAAGGGAAGTGACTTTCTCATATTCTGTACTCCATCAGGTTCTACTGGAAATTAGGCTCAATTACAATCTAATATAATTATCATACATCCCCATTCTCACAGATGGTCATGAGCTCTGTCTAGTGACTGAAATAATGAGATTGTGAAATAAGGTTGCTGTGCAGAGTTACTGGGATCACTCTCACTTGTAGCAGTTTGAGGAGCTTCTAATAATAATAGGCGTGGATGTTGAAGTTGAAGCATTACTTTTCAGGTTGAGAGTGGAGGTGGATTTTGAATTCTGTCACGGTGCTCTGAGCACTTGCTATGGGAGATAAAGCCCACTGGAAGGAGACTGATAGAAGCAGGGCATGCTGGATGTATTATATCTCTCAGTTGTCCTGGGTATTCACCAGAAAGCTGGTCAGGATGTACAGGCCTCCTTAGCATATCTCAATAAAATGTCACCATTGTGTATTTCTATGTCAGTAACAAATTAAATTTATATTGATGTTGATTGACATTGCTGTTGTTGATAACTTCCAGCTGAATGTTTATGGGTGGGATTTTATAAGGAAAAAGGAGGAAAAAAGAGGACAGAACTGGAGAGAGGACGGGAGACGGTCGAGAGAGGCACAGTGACTGGGAGTGTGGCCTGGACTTTGGGGAATCGATGCAAGAGGCACTGGGGTTTGTGTGCACGTTCTAATTGTAAATAATTGTGTAAATAAATAGTGTGTGGTGGAACTTACGATGTCCGTCTGCCTGTGTCCGGGTCCCAGTCCACAATATATATATATATATATATATATATCTTTCTATATAAAAGCGGTCGGGATTGTCTTTCCGTCCCATGAGTGCTACACAGGCGTGGAGTTTCACACACACCCTTTCCATTTTGCAATGCACAATGGGATTTGTAGTTTTGTTTTTCCAGGTAAAAGATGATTTTCTCTGCAGGAATACTCTGGGAAACTCTTAAGGCCTTCTTAAGAAGACAGATTATCTCATATCTTTCCCACAGAAATAAATCCGAAGCGAAGAAAGTAGCTAAAAAGTAGATAAAAAGCAAAATTACTAAAATAGATGAAGAACATGCCAGACTACCAAGCGAGACTCTACATAAGAGGAGGCAGGCTCTACATTCAGAATTAAACCTCTTGACAACTAAAGAAACTGAACATCTAATTTACAAATCCAGACATCATTATTATGAACATGGAGAGAAAGCTAATAAGCTTTTAGCGCAACAAATTCACAAGCAAGATGTATGCATAGCGCAATCTCGGTAATCACTAACACGAACGGAGATAAAATCATTGAACGCAAAAATATAATGTACACTTTTAGAGACTACTATAAATCCCTATATACTACTGAGTTTAAAGAAGACAATATACAATCTAATGCATTTCTGGATACATTACAGATACCACAAATTGACGCTTTTAGTGTGGAGGAACTCAATAAACCTCTGGCATTATCAGAATTACTGGATGCTATAAAGTCACTCCAAGGTGGAAAAGCAGCAGGCCCTGACGGCTACCCTGCAGAGTTTTACAAGAAATTCTCCGCTCAGCTAGCTCCCCTCCTATTAGCAACATTTACAGAAGCCAGAGATAACCAAACTTTTCCTCTAACCTTTCGCCAAGCATTAATCACTGTCTTTCCAAAACAAAATAAGGACTTATTACAGTGTGCATCATACAGACCAATTTCACTTCTGAATAACAACATTAAAATACTCTCTAAAGTCATAGCTAGAAGGATGGAGAAAGTGCTCCCCTCGGTAAAAGATGATTTTCTACTCCAGACTGTGCGATATCTTCTTCTTCTTTCTTACTATATAAAAGCAGTCAGGATTGTCCTTCCGTCCCTTGAGTGGAAAGCGTAGCGGTATTCCACTTATCACAGACTTACTACTTGCAGCTTGCGGTACGAAGCGACATGATGTGAGCAGAGTTCTGGTGCTCCCATCATTCCCTTGCCTTTGTGCGCGATGCGCTGGAAAAATAGACAAAATTATGTCTCTGGAAATAATTAATGTTGATGGAGTACAAATGCCTCACCGCATAGTAAATATCAGGGGGGTTCAAAAGGGTGACCTCAATATAGAAAAAAAGTTTAAATTTCATCACAAAAATAACAGAAACTACGAGTATTAAAGTAATACCGCTCAAATGCAATATAATCAAATTAATGAGTTTGTATAAAATATCAAATTGATCTACATACTGTATTGAATTGCCTTAAGAAGTGGTCAACTTAAAAGTCGGTCACCTTAAAAGGCGGGTGAGCCTAGTATATATATATACAGTGATGATGGTAACATAAAAATGAATGACTTGTGCAATCCTTTTATCTTTCTTTTTTCTTTGTTTTTTTAGTCAGATGATTTGTAACATTAAGAGAAACATTTGTCCTAGTTTCTGTTTTGAAGGGGTAGTATCATTATGAATTTTCACATTTTCTGCCTGCTATTTTTCATGTATTTCTGTATAAAAACCTTGTCTTTTTTATTCTGGAAGCTTTGTGATCAAAGTGGTTTAGCATACAATTGCAGGAGTGGCACTCTGCTATTAGCAAAGGACTTAATTAGCATATCATATTTTTTTAGTAAACAACAAACTAATTCAAACAAATCTCCAGTCCTTTGTCGTGTTTATTAAATCCATTAGTTTTCAGCTTTGGATTTTTAGAGGTTTTCAAAAGAAAATCACCAGTGCATACCTGCCAACACTCTCTTCATTGACCCCAGCTGTCTTCCAAACCTATGCCCTGAATCAAAAGGCATTCACAGGAAGAATTATCAAAATATTTACTGCATTGTATTTAGATGTCTATAGATTATACAGTATATCATCCTCAATTCCATTATCAAATTATCGGATTACAGCACCACCATAGTCCATCAAAGACAGTTTACAGAGAAGAGACTGTACTGTGCCAGACCAACAATCTTTCCATTAATGTCAGAAAAACAGTGAAGCTGTCTTCAGTGAAGAGGAGATAGGCACCATCATTTTTATGGGGAATGCGGTGGAGAGGGATAGCAGCTTTAAATTTCTTGGAGCCCCCAAAAAGGCACAACATATTTGAGCAACTGTCAGGTAGGTTCACCCACAGCATTATTTCCTCAGACATATAGGAAATGTCAATGTTCATTAACTTCTGTAGGTGCACCGTTGACTTCACTGACCTCATAACATCCTGGTATGTCACCTTTTCAGCTTAGGACCACAAAGTACAGAACAGATTGTTACTGGCAAGCAGCTGCCATCTGCCAAGGTCATATGAAACAACCACTGCTTTAGATAGACAAATAGTAATATTAAAAACTCCAGTCCAATACAGTGCAATGATCAGTTTTCTCCATTAACAGTTTTGGCAAACAATACAGGGCGATTAAGATTTTAACTGCTAGATTCAGTTTTTATTCAAAAGCATCTCATACTGATAAGAGTTTCTTGTATACATAATTTTGTCTGACATTACATTTCTCTTGTGGTGTTGTATTACTGTCACCAGTCAGAGACATGGAAGCACAGGTACGTATTTCAAGATACCATTTACACTTAAGAATAGATCTAAAATTGAACTTAATACACTATCTATGTCAACATATTCAAAAAATGCCTATATTTAATTGAAATACTTGAAAGAATATGTATGAAAGACTTTCACTTGATATACAAAAAAACATCTTTATGTCAGTGGTCAATACATCCACCTTAATAAAAGGATAAGCGTCTGTGTTTCTGTTTTTGAGTCCATCCATTTGCCATGTCTCTGTTATTCCAAATACAAAGCATTGCATTTATCATTCTAATAGATATTGCATCACAGACACTAACACTGCTTTTACAAATCTAGTACCAAATGGCATATAACAGAGACATATGCTTTGCCAGTTGCAGTGCATATGTTAATGCTAAGGTCTGTGTGGTTTATTTAGATTTCAGCTCATCGTAAATGGGTAGCACAGTTAGTTACATTATAATCAGGTAGAAGTTTAAAAAACCTTAAGGTTTTTGTATTATCATGAAATTTGTGAGACTTACGAGGAATGTTTATTGGGTTCATCTACTCTCACCCTTGAAGATTAACACATACACACAAACATATAGCAATTCTATCCAGACAAAGTCCCAAGTGGTGCCAATTGCAAGTCACTCTGCAGTATTCTGCATTAGATTCTTTATTTAGGGATTCACTATCACCAGCTCTAACAAAAATGCAGGTGTCAGTACTAAACATATAAAAACACAACTCTTTTGGTTATATGCTATTTACTAAGCAAACCATGTCTCGCTTTTACTACAGTTATTTTCATTATTGAGGAGCAGCCTCGATAGCCTTGAATAAGACCTGTGAAGGAGATAGTAGCCATCTAATTCATCATTGGTACTCATTTATTATTTCAATCATTCTAGATAAAAGACCTAGCATTGAAAATATAAAAGCAATATGGTGTTTATTAATATATAAAAATAATAAATATAAGAAGATATCATAGGAAATACCTGTAATGAACTGTTGCCCCTCACAACCGTTTTCAAGACAAAAAGAAAATGACTGACTCACATAATAGGAAATAAAATAGATAAAAAAAGTCTGGATAAAAACAGCCTTAAAAAAGCTTACTTTTAATCAGAAGTGTCAAGGGGTTAATGTCCTGGGAGGTTTTTGGTTTAGCAATTGGCGTTGTTCATAGTTACATTTTCTGACATCCAAATCAGATGATCTCACTTCTGATCTCTGAGGTAGCCCTCCTGTCTTTGTGTTTTCTTCTTCCTGGTCCATCAGATGAGCCATATTTATTTTAAAATGCACACATGGGGTTTCAGGACATGCAACATTGTACACATTTGATTGTCTATCTCATCCTGATGACTCTGTCCAGAGTGTTTGGACTTTAAAGTACTTCCACTCTCTTTCCTTTCCCTAAGCTGTAAACTAATTTGGTAATCCATGTGTTCACAGGTTATAAATAAATTCAAACTGGTTCTGTGGCTCTGTGTGTACTTGTTTTATTTTCTCTCCACCATCAAGATGTAAACTAATTAGCACAGACTAGTACAACACAGGAAAATGCACAAGAAAGATGTTTGCACTCCTTGTAATTAAATTTCTGTAAATTCAGTTCATCCTGGTTTGTTTAAGGAAAATAATTAAAATGTAATATAAACAGCTTGCAGTTGAAAAAAAATGAAAATTTTCCACAGTTTATTTCCACAACTTTCTTAAAAAAATAATTCTAGTGCTATGTCCACTGAAGAAAAATCTTCTCTGGACAAACCAAAAGTAGTTTTAAGCTGTGTCACACTGAGAATGCAGATGTTTCGAAACAAATGTGGAAGAGGGCCTGAGTAAAACCAGGCAGGTGGAAAATATTTGACAACTACAGCAACAACATTTATTTATATAGTACATTTTCACAAATAGTGTAGCTTAAAGTGCTTTACAAAATAAAGAAAGCAACCATTTATATGAAACAAAAGTAAAATTAGGCAATACTCAGCAACAAAGAATAAAGTAGGGTCCGATGGCCAGGAGGACAGAAAAAACATAAAAAAAACTCCAGAAAGGCTGGAGAAAAAAAAACAAAATCTACAGGGGTTCCAAGGTTCAAGATACCGTCCAGCCTCCACTGGGCATTCTACCCAACATCAATGACCTAAATCAGTCTTCATGGTTTTCATGCTTCACATGGAAGAATTTAATGATGATGGTCATGTGGACATCTGGCCTTCAATCCATCAGTGTAGGAATTGTAAGATGCCTTTATCAGACTGGAAAAAGAACAGCAGAGAAAGTAGGGGTTAGTACGGATTACGGAGCCTTGATGTTCTGCCCCACATCTTGTTAGTTGAGACTGTTATTTGTTGAACTGTGCTCCCCCTTCATCTTGTCATTTATTAAAACATCTGTCAGTCATGTTCCATACTCACAGTGGTACTATAAAAGTCTATGAAACTTACATAAAGCACGTAGGTCCCATAATAAACACTTGAATACAATACACCCCATGTGTCTCACGTAGGCACCCCTTTATCTCTTGTTTCGGTCACGTCCAAAACGTATCCTTAGGGTATATAAACTCCTGTGTCAGGTTAGTTGTGGTACGCAGCAATTTGAACCTCTGTCTACGTGCTTCTCTTCGTCTTGATCCAACCGTGGAAATCACTCGCCTTGTAAGTGTCTTTTAAAGCTCTATTGTTTAATGTACACTGTCTGCTATGTATTGCTTTGTAAATTATTCTTTATTGTCTTTGATTGTACACATGTAAATGCCTGTATGTTTCTTTTGTATATATTTCAGTTTACAATGAAGTACGTCCAGTAAAAGCCTTCAAGATAGCTCGCTCACCCCTTTTTTTTTTTATGTGGATGTGCCGAGTTGTTTAAGCTCTCTGCGGCTGCATTGCACAAGACAGTGCAGAGTGAGGCAGAAAACTTGATGAAAATGATAATTCACTGTATGTTTTGTCTTGGTACAGTGATATATTACTCTCCCCTTTGTATTATTAATATGTAGCCTTTGTCAGAATGCCTCAAATCTCACAGACTTATCACTGTTTATAAGATATTGTACCATACAACTTCTCCCCATCTTCCCTTCTACATTTATAATCTCAGGCAATTACTATAGGTGTAGTAAAAGACAAGCAGGAGTTAAGTTCCAATTTAAATAATATATTATTGATAATATTAACAAATAATAACAATATGCAAAGTACATTTGAATATTGACAACCACACAACCTGATAAATGGTGATGTGTAGTTTCAGGTGGCACACAGACTTGTTAGTTACTTAAAATGTCTCTAATTAAGGCATCATTTGTGCTCAGCTTTCTTCAGAACAGGCAGCATGCATGTCTCAATATGGATGCCGAGCTGTGCTCTTCATTGTGTTGTCCTTTTCACTTTCATCAGTTTGGTAAGAAACAGAGTGAGGTAAAGCAAGTAAATTTATAGGTTTTCTGTCCAACCCCTACAGCCAATAGGGCATCATGGTGCTTAAAGGCTTTTGATACAAGCCAGTTCCAAACAGCCATACCTCAGATCAATAGGGGGGACAGAATACCCTCACAACTGCCCCCAAAACCATTTGTTAAGGTAAAACTTGCCAGTTAGGCAGCCTGGCTTTCCTGTGGGGGTTGACTGAGAGACTTCAGCAGAGAAAAATTGGCCAGACTTGTTTGAGACACTTCTCCAAACCCTGTAATAAAATTACAAAGAGACTCATTCCTACAAGGGAGGAAGGGGTTCTTAAACCATTTCTGTTGTTATCAGTAATGTAATACTAATGTTACATTGCTTTGTCTAAGTTACAAATAAAGACATACAAAATAACAATCAACTTGTATGCACAATATCGCATCACAACAGTGCACATCTACATAGCTTAACAGCAATACACTAAAATGTAGCTATGAGAAAGCTATGTTAAAATAATGGGTTTTTAGCAGTTTTTTAATCTGCTCCACCATATTAGCCTGGCAAATTTCTATTGGTAAACTATTCCAGATTTTAGGCGCATAACAGTAGAAGACGGCCTCACCACTTCTTTTAGCTCTTGGAATTGAAAGCAGACAGTCATTTGAAGATCTAAGGTTACGATTTTGAGTGTAAGGTGACCGGTATTCCGAAATACAGGACAGAGTGAGATTATTTAAGGCTTTGTAAACCATTAACTGTATTTTAAAGTCAATTCTAAATGGCACAGGTAACCAATATAATAACATCAATACTGGAGAGATGTGCTCGGATTTTCTTTTCCTAGTTGAGATTCTGGCAGCTGCATTGTGCATTAGTTGCAATTAATTGATGTCTATCTTGGGTAGTCCTGAGAGGAGTGCGTTACAGTAATCTAGTCGATTAAAAACTCATTTTTCAGCAACTTGCAAAATTATAACGGATCTAACTTTTGCTATATTCCTTAAATGAAAAAATGTTGTCCGGATAGTCTTATTAATTAATTATGTGACTTAAATATGTAATTTAAAAAGATGAACATCTTCCTCTGAGAAGAAGGTTAAAACAATATAAACTCATTACTACAACATGAAAACTCTAGCAGAAACACATTCACATTCACTTAGAATTTGCAGTTGATCTAGCTGGTGTATTTTTCTTGTTGTGGGAGGAAACCAGAATACCTGCAAAAAACCTATGTAAACATAGTGAAAATGAGCAACGTCCCTTTAGACAGTATTTGGGCATGGAGCTGGAGTTGATGTTGAACCTGGAACTCCAACTCCAATGACCTGAAGCGGTAGGGCATTATAATTAAATACAGCACACACACATAGGAGAGTTACTGTACATGACGCAAGACATGCTGTTTAAGTAGTAGCAATAAAGATATTAGACTAAGCCAATCTGGGCTAATTAGATGACAGATGTCAGATAGATACTTTATTAATCCCAAGGGGAAATTCACATAATCCAGCAGCAGTATACTAATACAAAAAAAAAAAAATTAAATTAAAGAGTAATAAAAATGCATGTAAAAAACAGACAATAACTTAATGTTAGTGTTTACCACCCTGGGTGGAATTGAAGAGTCACATAGTGTGGGGGAGGAACGATCTCCTCAGTCTGTCAGTGGAGCAGGACAGTGACAGCAGTCTGTCACTGAAGCTACTCCTCTGCCTGGAGATGACACTGTTCATTGGATGCAGTGGATTCTCCATGATTGACAGGAGCTTGCTCAGTGCCCATCGCTCTGCCACAGATGTTAAACTGTCCAGCTTCATTTCTACAATAGAGCCTGCCTTCCTAACAAATTTGTCCAGGCGTGAGGCGTCCTTCATCTTTATGCTGCCTCCCCAGCACACCACCGCATAGAAGAGGGCACTCGCCACAACCATCTGGTAGAACATCTGCAGCATCTTATTGCAGATGTTGAAGGACGCCAACCTTCTAAGGAAGTATAGTCGGCTCTGATCTTTCTTACATAGAGCATCAGTATTGGCAGTCCAGTCCAATTTATCATCCAGCTGCACTCCCAAGTATTTATAGGTCTGTACCCTCTGCACACAGTCTCCTCTGATGATCACGGGGTCCATGAGGGGCCTGGGCCTCCCAAAATCCACCACCAGTTCCTTGCTGGTCCAGCTGGTGTTCCAGCTGGTGTTCAGGTGTAAGTGGTTTGAGTCACCCCATTTAACAAAGTCTTTGATTAGCTTCCTATACTCCTCCTCCTGCCCACTCCTGATGCAACCCACAATAGCAGTGTCATCAGCGAACATTTGCACGTGGCAGGACTCTGAGTCATATTGGAAGTCTGATGTATATAGGCTGAATAGGATTGGAGAAAGTACAGTCCCTTGCAGTGCTCCTGTGTTGCTGACCACAATGTCAGACCTGCAGTTCCCGAGATGCACATACTGAGGTCTGTCTGTAAGATAGTCCACAATCCATGCCACCAGTTGTGAATCTACTCCCATCTCTGTCAGCTTGTCCCTAAGGAGCAGAGGTTGGATGGTGTTGAAGGCACTACAGAAGTCCAAAAACATAATTCTAACAGCACCACTGCCTCTGTCCAAGTGGGAGAGGGATTGCTGTAGAATATACTGTAGATGATGGCATCCTCCACTCCCACCTTCTCCTGGTATGCGAACTGCAGAGGGTCAAGGGTGTGGCGGACCTGTGGTCTCAGGTGGTGAAGCAGCAGCCACTCCATGGTCTTCATCACATGTGACATCAGAGCAACAGGCCGGAAGTCATTCAGCTCACTAGGACGTGAAACCTTTGTGACTGGGGTGACACAAGATGTTTTCCAAAGCCTAGGGACTCTCCCCTGTTCCAGGCTCAGGTTGAAGATGCGTTGTAGAGGACTCCCCAGTTCCAGTGCACAGGCCTTCAGCAGTCGTGGTGATACTCCATCTGGACCCGCTGCTTTGCTGGCACGAACTCTCCTCAGCTCTCTGCTCACCTGCGCTGCTGTGATTGCAATTGTTGGGTAGGGATGGCTCTGCTATGCTGGTATCAGCAGAAGGATGGTTGGAGGATGCAGTACTCCGAGGTGAGAGTGGGTTAGGGTGGTCAAACCTATTAAAGAAGTTGTTCATTTGGTTTTCTCTCTCCACGTCTCTCTTGATGGTGAAACCCCACTTCGAGCTGCAGCCAGTGATGGTCGTCATCCCATCCCACACTTCCTTCATGCTGTTATTCTGCAACTTCAGCTCCAGCTTTCTCCTGTACTGCTCTTTTACCGCCCTGAGCTGGACTCGGAGTTCCTTCTGCACGTGCTTGAGCTCATGCTGATCACTGCCTTTAAAAGCCCTTTTCTTCTGGTTCAAAAGGCCCTTGATGTCACTTGTAATCCATGGCTTGTTGTTAGCATAGCAGCGTACTGTTCTTACTGGAACTACAATGTCCATACAGAAGTTGATGTAATCAGTTGTGCAGTCAACAGCCTCTTCAATGTTCTCACTATGTGACCCTGCAGGATATCCCAGTCAATGGTTCCAAAGCAGTCTCTCAGAGCCTGCTTTGCCTCAGGGGACCACTTCCTGAATGATCGTGTGGTTGTAGGTAGTGCCTTCACTCTTGGTTTGTAGTGAGACTGAAGCAGAACCAGGTTATGATCTACTTTCCCAAGCGCAGGCAGCGGGGTGGCGCTTTATGCGTCTTTAACGTTTGCATACAGTAGGTCAATAGTCCTATTTCCCCGGGTGTTACAGTCCACATACTGGGAGAAGGCAGGTAATGTTTTGTCCAGCGTCACTTGGTTAAAGTCTCCAGAGATTAGCACAAGTGCCTCAGGGTGCTGCGTTTGTAACTTAGCAACTGCGGAATGGATGATGTCACTCACTATCTCCGCATTCGCTCGAGGGGGGATGTAAACAATAACAACAATCACGTGTCCAATATCTCTGGGCAAAGAATAGGGATGCAAACTTACGACCAACAGTTCGATGTCCCTGCAGCAAGTGGAGATTTTAATATTTACATGTCCTGAGTTGCACCACCTTGTATTGACATAGAGAGCGAGTCCTCCTCCTTTATTCTTACCACAGGTATTTGCATCTTTGTCCGCTCTAACTGTGCTAAACCCGGGTACCTCCACATTAGTATCTGGGATGGTAGTTGTTAGCCAAGTTTAACTAAAATACAGCAAGCGGCATTCTCTGTAGGTTCTGACATTTTTCACCAGCGCGGCTAATTCATTGATCTTATTTGGTAGTGAGTTCACATTTCCCAGGATCACAGAAGGCACCGAAGGTTTATATCGCCACTTTCTCTTAAGTCACTTGGCTTTTATTTTAGAGCCGGCTCGGCTGCCCTGATATCGTCTTCTTACCTCGTCAGGTAAATAGGGAACCACACCTGCACGGGCATTTCTTCTCAGCACTTGAAGTTGACAACTTGAATAGGCGAGTCTCGGCGTGTAAAAATCCATGTAAAATCCATAGTAAAAACAGTAAAATGGGCTAATTAAACAACGGGCAATGAACCTCCGGCAATTGACATAAATAATTAAACAAAAAACACACGTCTCAGCAAAATTCTGCCACATTAATGACACTATGAGCAGTCCTTTATTACATATACATTTTCCGAAAGCATTTTTAGTTCTTAAAATGTAAGTGAATTAAATTGCTGTACGTATTAAAAATACTTAAAAAAAACATGTTGCTTAGTTTTTAGTGGTAAGTTAGTTCTAAATAATAACAATGCATCTCAGACCATGAACAAAAAACACAAAATGCCACACTTTAAGATGATTTTTTTTTTTTTTGTTAAAAAAAATAATAAAGAAGTGTGACAAACTGATGTTGTAGCTGCTAGTATGTTTGGATCCTGTGGAGATCTTTCAACTGCTGCTTTACTTTGAAAGCAAATTACCAAGGAGACAGAAGCTTTGAAGCTGTAAAAGGCTGATTTGTTTTTCTTATTATTCTAGGACTTTTTAAAGCTTATATATGGTTTACAGTATATTGGTATTATATCACACCAATTTATCATAAAAATACTAATGTTTATCAAGGCAGAAGCAGTATAAATTACATATGAACCTACAGAGTAAAAATAACACCATCCAAAACATTTTACAGGTAAATCATTTCTCATGGTCTTAAAGGAGTAACATCGGAGATGGTACTAAGTACCCGCGGTGCCAAATTTGCTTGCTGGAGAGCTGCAGTAGCTGAAGGTTTCCATATTAACCAATTTCACAATTAAAAGTCATTTATTGTTGTTAATAGATCAGTCCTATAGATGTTGGGTCAGCTTTTAATTTGCATTCTTGTTAAGATTCAGGAGTCTTTAACTGCTTCCTTTTTTCTTAACCAGCTAACAATTATGATGAGATGTGAAAGAGTATCAACGGATAACCAGATAACATAATCCTGTTTTCCCCTTGGCATACAGATTATAAAATATTTCTTTTACTAATAAAATAAAATAAAATAAACAAAGAGGTAAAGAAAGTGAGATACTTAGAGGTACAATCTGTTTCATTCCTTGAGACATTTTAATGATATTCTCAGAAAATATAAATTGTGACGTGAATGAACAAGAGCCCCAACAAGCCACGGAGTTAAATTAACAGCAAGAACTGACTGCTAATTAACAGTGAAAACCTCCGGCCACAGTGGAATTCCAGGAAATTAGTTTGACACCCCTGCTATATATCATTTGCACCAAAGAACGCATTTTTTATTTAGGAGAATTGATATTTAGTTCTACAATGTTGTCATCATCTGCACTATTTTTATCTGCTTCGTTACTTTTTTCAATTAATACTTTTTGGTCACTTTTTTGTCCTTGCTCATTAATCCTATCTCATATGTTCAATGACTAAGTGATCTCCAGATCATACTGTAAGTAAATACAGTTTTGTACTTATAAAAAAAGGGGTGACATCACATATCCCAAGAAAGTGTTTATATGCAAACAGATGTTTCATGAGGCTTTTCAGTGCTTCCCATGAACATTGAGGAAAGATCCAATTAAATGTAAAACTAACAACAATCTAACAAAACTATGTCCACTATTAAAAGAAGGAAATTAAGCATGTAGCACTCAAAAATAGGGTGGACTACTATTTTGTAAAATTCTCGGTGGCCAGAAGTAATTGCTGTAATCATTGTATATACAGCAAGCAGAAAGAAGGCGAGAATTCTTGACTCACGTCTTTTGTAGCTTACTTTTACCTACATTTAGTATGAATTATCACTACTCCTTCTATAAAAGCATAAGGAGCACTAAAATACAATATCAGAAAATATACAAGTTGAGAAATGTAACAATATGTAAACTTTTCCAGGAGGGGAACAATTTAAAGTCCTGAAAGCTACCCAACAAACAAAAACAACAGAAATGAGAAGCAAGCCTTCCAAAATGATATTTGTTTTTTTCTCATGTTTTGGTCTCTGCTAATTAGTCGGATAGCTTATTTCATTTTCTAATGTGGCTTTTGCTATACTATTATATTAAAACTAGCTATGTAATCCTGTGCTGTAAAAAGCCTGGGCTCCTAAAAACTATTGAAATTGTCAAAATGTTTTTGCAGACGTGCTCACCCCGCTTGTCTATCTGCAGCTAAGCAAGTTTCTCTCTTGTTTGTCTTTCCTTGGCGGTTTCATTTTGGTGACAGAGTCGCTTTCTTTCAGCTTCATGCTGTAGCCTCGTACTTCCGGACTACCTTGCATTTCCGGGCCAGACAGACAGGCAGACATACACACTTCCATGCGTAGACATTTATATATAAGACTAGCTGGGTAAGCCTGTGCTGCAAAAAGCCCAGGGTCCTAGAAACTATTGAAATCGTCAGAAAGAAAATTGAAATGTAGTGATGTCAGGTAATTGAAGGGAACTACTCTGGGCATATCTCTCCTGGGAGGTTTGGCTTTGCCGACGTGCTCGCTTCACTTGTGTATTAGCAGTTAAGCAAATGTCTCTTTCTTTGTAGGTTTCGCTTTGCCGATGTGTTCACCTTGCTTGTGTATTAGTGGCTAAGCGAGTTTGTTTCCTCGGAGGTGGAGCCCTTATGCCGACTCCACCTCTCACTTCTGGGCTGGACAGACAGACACACACACCCCGACGTGTAAACGTTTATATATAAGTTTCTTAAAGGTTTACTGAAACAAAATCTACATCTTATATTTAAAACTAACAAACCAAGAAGAAATTAGAAATTACATTTGCTTGCATTTACAGTTTTACAAAAAAATATATAAAGAAAACAAACTGAATTGTTTAATTTTTCATTCATATCACTTTGTTTTACATGTAGTTAGTAGACAAAAAATATGAAGTTAACCCAGTCATTCTACTAATAAATTAAGTATATTACTGTAAGTGAAATAACAAATTATGTGAGTTTAAATTCTCACCTTCAGACATGCAGTCTGGAAATCAGGAAATTGAAGTTAAAACTTTATTATATTTTGGGGGAAAAAAAACTATCTGTATCCTTGATAAATGCTGGACTAGATAGGCTAGGCTGAATCTGTTTGGGTCAAGCAGTTTTTAAGTTGAATTAGATTTTGAGTACTCTTTGTTCCTTTCTTTGGTTGCTGTCATATGAACAAATTTAAATTTGAATTAAGCTTTTTTTTTTAATTTTCAGAAAAAAACAAGTAAAGCACATTCATAATGATAGAATATATTAGTATTTATTTGTCTGTGTCCACTATATAGTTTTTTAGGTTGAAGTCTTGAAAATAAGAACGGAGGTAGATCATCTTCATTTAAAAAAATACTAAACAAAAAATGAAACAGAGATACATTCAGTTCTGTACAAAAGTCATATATATCCTAAGTTGTTTGTATTCATCTGTTCTAAATGTTAGTTTGGCAGATTTGATTATTTAGCCTTCAAATAATCAATTTCAACGCTACAGCAAGACTGAGCATAGCGAAAGACCCAAGGTGATCGTCCAGTATCAGAAGTGTCTCTTCCAAGGAGAAACTTTTTGGCAGATAGGAGTTTTACGGTGTGCTGTTCAAAGTCAAGGTTGAGAACCAGAAATGCTTTGGTTGACCACAGAAAGTGAGTGTAGCAAATTGCCATTGGAAGAATCCCAACACTCTAACAGCTCTGAACTAAAAGACACCACTTAAATTACGCCCCTCCATATTACAGAGATGTTTTGTTAGAAGTAGTCATTATTAGATTAGATTAGATAAACTTTATTAATCTCAAAGGGAAATTCAGATGCATACAGCAATAGAAACATAAAAAACAAGGATACAGTCTCACAAGACACATAATACAGCCAATCAATCAATCAATCAAATAAATATATATTGTACAGCTATTTCAAATGATTTTAAAGAGAACATTGGGAAGAAACATTGAATTACCTGATAGCAGAAAAGATCCCCAGAGGTGCTTCTTAGCACACCATGGTGGAATGAGCCCGTGGCTAAAAGTGTTCCAAGAGAGCACCTACTGGAAAAAAATTTTCATAATGGCATCTAATTTTGCCACCATCCTAATTTCCATAACATCTTTCAATGTGTCCAGGGTTAGACCTGTGATGGAGCAAGCATTCTTTATAGGTTGTTCAGGCATTAAGCATCTTTTGAGCTCAGAACTTTTCCAGCAGCTTGTTGCATACATCAAAAGACCTGAGTCTGCTCTTGCCCTTCTTATATGGTGCCACTGTGTTGTCAGACCAGTCCTGTTTGTTGTTTATGTGAACCCCCTGATACTTGTAACTCTGCACCACTTCCACATATAGAATAGTGACTGGTCTCAGAGGCTTCTTGGCACACAGGAAGTCCCCCATCAGCTCTTTTGTCTTTTTGATGTTGAGTTGCAGGTGCTTCTACCTACACCACAAGACAAAGTCCTCCACAACCTTCTTGTAGTCTGTCTCTTCTCCAATAATAATGCAGCCGATGATGGAGGAGTTGTCTGAAAACATCTATAGGTGGCAACTGCTGGTATTGTACTGGAAGGTACAGAAGGTAAATGGGAAGGGAAACAGGAGAATTTCTTAAGGTGCTTCAGTGTCACACACCACCATTTTTGACACACAGTCCCTCAGCCTCAAAAACTTCTGTATGATGGTCAGATAGTCAATGATCCAGGAGATTGTAGAATGCAAGGGTTGTAGAGTTGATTCCAAAATGTAATTTTTTTGAAATGGAAAACAAGCCAAGAGCCTCAACTAAAAAAACCCACAAGGACTGAGAAGCTGAAGAATGGCAGCAAGTGCTCTGCACTTACAATCAATCAATCAACATTTATTTATATAGCACATATTCATAGAAAAAAAATGTAGCTCAAAGTGCTTTACAAAATGAATAGAAAAATAGAAGACACAATAAAAAATAAACATAAGTCAACATTAATTAACATAGAATAAGAGTAAGGTCCGATGGCCAGGGTGGACAGAAAAAACAAAAAAAAACTCAAAGGCTGGAGAAAAAAATAAAATCTGTAGGGGTTACAGACCAAGAGACTGCCCAGTCCCCTCTGGGCAATCTACCTAACATTAGTCAAACAGTCCTTTTTGTAATTAGGGTTTTCATGGTCAAGTCAAAATTTTAAAATTTCTTCTAACACTGGAGGCAGTTTGCCTATAAATTATTCTGGAGAGCAATACATGGATGGGTCTGCATCCAACGGTGAAGTATGATGGAGATTTCCTGCAGGTTTGGAGAAGCATTTCTGTAAATGGTGTTGATAATCTGATCAAAATTAATAGAATTCTCCATGCTTAGTAGTGCAAGCAGACTGTCATTGATCAACACCATCAGCATGGTGTCTGATTAGTCCCCAATTCATTCTGCAGCAGGACAATGACCCCAGACACACAGCCAAGTTCATAAAGAACTATCTGTAGCAAAATGAATAACAGGCCATTTTTTAGCTGATATTATGGCCTCAACAGAGTTCTGATTTTAAAATCACTGAAGCTCTACTGGAAACATAGAAGCAAACAAGGCAACCAAAGTCTGCAGAACTATGACACATTGTTCATGATGCTTGGCACAAACTACCATCCGATTTTACTGTAAAGTGAATGGCACTGCACCTGTTTTAAAGTCAAAGGGTCATCACACCATGTATTAATTAGATTTTATTTAATTGTTTTTGAAAACATCTTTTCATTACTCTATTTTTGTATGTGTCTAAGACCTTTTGCACAGTACACTATATGCATTTATTTTAAAATATTAAGGAAATAAAATGTATCACAGTTTCGCAGTAAGTATAATTATTCTGCCTCTGTCTACCATGAAAAAGGCACAATGGCCAAGGATATTTCTACTAAGTCCAAAGTCGTTTCCGCTCTGCTTGTTCCTTTTTTTAAACGCATGCATGCTAAATTTTAATTACTTTGCCTCATTATGTCTTGAAACAAGATTAACATATGTTTTAATTGATGGGTGGCATGCTGTTTGCATAAGTGAATTATTTGAAGAAGCAACTCTGAACACCAATATTACAGAATAGGAGGGAATATTTTTTACTATTTCCCCTTGGGATTAATAAAGTATCTATCTATCTATCTATCTATCTATCTATCTATCTATCTATCTATCTATCTATCTATCTATCTATCTATCTATCTATCTATCTACTATAGAGGTGAATGCTTTAAATGTATTTATCAGCACTTTAATGGAATTTCGATGCATTTTTCATTGGTCCTTCTATTTTGTCATTAACTTGTCACTGACATCTAAAGTGCTGTTTTGTATTTCATAGTTTCTAAGCAGTGGTAGAATACATTTTTGATCTATCCATCTAAACACATTTACAGTAATTGCAAGAAAAGGGTGATTTTCAAATGGACTCTTCCAAATATTTTGGGAATAGGGGTGTTTTTGAGGATTTAAATATAACTTACACTCCCAAAAATTATTTGTTCAACAGTCGCTTAATAACACCGGAAAAAAAATAACAATAGAATGGTATTTAAAACAATTCAATGGTATTTGGAATGTTTCAGCCCTGATCTACTAGTACGCCTATTGATTTGTTTTCCAACTCACTTCTTAATCAAGGACACCTTTAACTTTATGATGTTACCATTTGTTTTATTAGTGATCGGTGAGTGTGTTTACCTTAGTGTAAAGTGCCATTCCTGACTTGTATCATTAGCAGCACAATGGTCTCTAGCCTCTTGCAAACCTGTAATGGAAAAAGCAATTTCAGTAGATTTGCAGAGAAATGAAATATTACTGTGCCTCATACAATACTCATGTTCTCAGCTTTTAAATAATCTCAATGGACAGTTACTCAACAGTTTGCACCACAAGTTATTGTGCAATATATGATAGTGATTTAATTGACAGTTGATGCAGAGAAAGAAATGCCAAATCATTAGTGTAATGTTTTGAATATCCCCAGGAAGTTGTATTATCAAAGTACAATTTCTACTACAGAGAAGGTATTCCCTGTAAATGTTGAAAAATATGAGCGTTAATGTTTTTCTTTCAGTAAAAGGTTTTCTTTTTTAATTTGTATTTGCTTCCTTTTGTGAAATATAAATATGTGTGCAATATATAGTTAATCAGGTGTGGAAGTTTTTAATAAGCTATGTCATGGTCTGATATGACAAGTCATTCTACAGGGTTGTGCCATTTGTATTGGTAGTTTACACGTCCTCAGATAGGTGGATTTTTTAAATAGTACAACCATACTATATCAGTGTCATATGCAACATTTAAAAGAAAACTCTGTAATGTTGACCTTAGAGGCAGAATTGAAAAAAAAGCCATACCTGAACCTGGCAAATAAAAAGAAAAAGTTAAAATGAGCAAAACTTTTAAACCCAATGTCATTTTTTTTCTCATTTTAATATTCTCTTTTCCATTTATCTGTGCTACCCATCTAGCTCTGCAACCTCTCTAAGACAGGTGGAAATCTAAGTAATCAAAGTAGACCTCAGTGTAAGAGCCAATCTTAGAAAGTTAAAGCTTTAAGTTAAACTCATATTAGTGTTTGCTTAATTTGAATAGAATATAATTTTTTTTCATAGTCATAGACAATGGTATAGTCTTTTTCCCCTATAAGTTAGTAAAGATAGAACTTTCTTGCTATAACTGAGATACAGTGTGACACTTGAGTCAGTTGTTGTTTAGAGCAGGTCCCAGTACACAGGGACTTGAAAGACCCAAATAGGATAGGCATACAGTTTTCTGACTGTTGTCATTTTAAAATGGTTCAGAAATGTTTTTTGAAGTGATTTGTAACGATTTGAAATGTAACTTAAGCTTTGAACAGAACATTTCTTAACAAGAAAATTCTTTTTTTTTGCTATTTTAATTTTCAATTTTGTGTGAACTGTTTTACTTTGAATTTTAAATAAAAACAAAGATATTTCATATGTGGAATCATTTTGGCGTGTCAGGCTTTTGTTGAATCCCATTTTGTAAGTTAGAGGGGCTGAACTTTGGTAATTTTGGAAAAACGCAGCCACACTCAGTGTTAATGTTTGCAGTGTGCCATGCAATGCATATGCCTCCGCTTTATGCCATTTGGTATGAGATTTGTAAAAACAGTGTTAATGTTTGTGACGCGCCATCTGTTGGAATTAAAGATGCAATGCATATTTCTCTGTTATATGCCATTTAGTGTGGGATTAGTAAAATCAGTGTTAATATTTGTAATGCTCCATATACTGGAATAACAAATGCATTGCATTTTATTACTACATTTATTTATGGAATGACAGATACACAGAAACTGGATTGACAGACACATATCTTTTTAATTAAAGTGGATGTTCCTGATGGCACTGGTATTTGGCATGTATTTAAGGACCCAGCCAACTAAAGACCTGTAAGGTGTCTGCTTCTCAAACTAAAGACCTTGATGTATTTTTCCTATTGTGCATCTGGATCTTCACCTTCTTTTTCATTCTGGTTAAATAATGAGTGCTCTCTTCTCTCAAAAGAGTAGTGGACACCTTTGTATGAAATCTCACAAGGAAGTCACACAGAATAAACTTCATTTTGCAAAACAACAATAGACTGATTTGTTTCCTGAAAAAGGATTTTTGTTTTGTTAATTTTTAAACCCAGAATTGAATTATAGGAATGCCAGTACCATGCAAACCAAAGAAAGACAATTTACTTGCTTTATTGAACAGAATAACAGGTTTCAGCTGTGGTAACCCAATTACAAAGTTTTCACTAATAACCATTAAGCCTTTAAGCATGATTGATTAAGGGTGAGATAAGACAGTTTACCATTAGGACACTCGAGTAATGGCTGCAGACAATGGGGCTTTACAGTCTTATGTGAATAATAAATTATAAATCATCATTTCAAGCAGTAATGGTGGCTTGCAGCATTCATAATGTCTTGACTATATTCTAAGTCAATTTAATGGTACCATGATAAAAACTGTCCAGGACACAAACATTTCTTTACATATCCAAACACTACCTGTATGTATGTTGATATATATAAACTGCTCAAAAAATTAAAGAAACACTTTGAAAACACATCAGCGCTCAATGTGGAAAAAAATCATGCTGGATATCTATACTGATATGGACTGGGTAATGTGTTAGGAATGAAAAGGATGCCACATTGTTTGATGGAAATGAAAATTATCAACCTACAGAGGGCTGAATTCAAAGACACCCTGAAAATCAAAGTGAATAAATGATGCGAATGATGAACTTTAATTGCAGAAACTCAAAATCGTACTCAGTAGTTTGTATGGCCTCCACGTGCTTGTATGCATGCCTGACAATGTAGGGGGGCATGCTCCTAATGAGACGATAAATGGTGTCATGGGGGTTCTCCTGCCAGATCTGGACCAGGGCATCACTGATGGACCAAAACATAATGTCCCAGAGGTGTTGTGTTGGATTTAGGTCAGGCGAGCGTGGGGGCCAGTCAATGGTATAAGTTCCTTCATCCTCCAGGAACTACCTGCATACTCTTGCCACATGAGGTCAAGCATTGTCATGCATAAGGAGGAACCCAAGACCCACTGCACCAGCATAGGGTGTAACAATGGGTCCAAAGATTTCATCCCCATACCTAATGGCAGTCAAGGTGTCGTTGTCTAGACTGTAGAGGTCTGTGCATCCTTCCATGGATATGCCTCCCCAGACCATCACTGACCACCACCCAAACGGTCATGCTGAATGATGTTATAGGCAACATAATGTTCTCCATGACCCTTTCACGTCTGTCACATGTGTTCAGGGTGAACCTGCTCTCATCTGTGAAAAGTACAGAGCACCAGTGGTGGACCTGCCAATTCTGGGATTCTATGGCAAATGCTAACCGAGCTCCACTGTGCCAGGCAGTGAACACAGCGCCCACTAGAGAACATTGGGCCCTCAGGCCACCCTCATGAAGTCTGTTTCTAATTGTTTGGTCAGAGACATTCGCACCAGTGGCCTGCTGGAGGTCATTTTGTAGGGCTCTGGCAGTGCTCATCCTGTTCCTCCTTGCCCAAAGAAGCAGATACCGGTCCTGCTGATGGGTTAAGGACCGTCTATGGTCCTGTCTAGCTCTCCTAGAGTAACTGCCTGTCTCCTGGAATCTCCTCCATGCCCTTGAGACTGTGCTGGGAGACACAGCAAACCTTCTGGCAATGCCACGTATTGATGTGCCATCCTGGAGAAGTTGAACCACCTGTGCAACCTCTGTAGGGTCTAGGTATCACCTCATGCTACCAGTAGTGAGACTGACTGTAGCCAAATGCAAGACTAGTGAGAAAAACAGTGAGAAAAGAAGAGGAAGGAAAAATGTCAGTGGCCTTCACGTGTTAAACCATTCCTGTTTTGGGGGTCATCTCATCGTTGCCCCTCTAATACACTTTTTGTAAATTTCATTAACACCAAAACAGCTGAAACTGATTAACAACCCTCTATACTACTTAACTGATCAGATCAATATCCTAGTAGTTTCATTGACTTGATGCTATACTCTGATTAAAAAGTGTTCCTTTATTTTTTTTCAGTAACACACACACACACACACACACATATATATATATATATATACACACACACACACACACATACGTATATATAGTAAAAGAACACAAAGAACAAAGGATATAAATAAATGTAAGAAATAAAGAAATGCCATGTATAATAATGCCATTTAGAGGTAGAGCATCATCCTCTTGAATTGCCGGTCCAACACTGCTTAGACTCATGTGTATGACTATGTTCATGTAACTGATTCTATATATATATTTTTTGTTTTTACATAAAAGTCAAATAAGACTCCAATCCGGTCATCCACATTTAATAAAGTCACAAAAATAAAAAAAATGCCACTATAAATAACTATAACAAAAACACTAAGGCAAAGTAAGTCATTTGTTTATCAATCTTCAGCAGGTTTTAGGGAGCTCTGATCTATGATGCAGGTGGTTCAGAACTGACCACCCCCTTCTGGCAGTAGAGAGCTTTAAAGGCAGGAAACTGGAAGGAGTGGAGTCAATACTGGGTGTTGTCTCAGTGATGTGGAGGGAAAAGAAGAGGAGAAGGTAAGTGCTAGCACTATACTATATACTGTAACGATCTGGGAAAGAAATTGCCACTGGGCAGAGTGTTTAATTATAAATAGTTAAAAGAAAAAAAAAAAAAGAAAAAATGGGGGCGGGCAGAGACACAACTGCCACTCTTAATAAAACAGCCTCTGGGGTGCTTGGAAGGTGGGTTGCTTGTATGTGGGTTGGGTTTGAGTGCGGTGGGTTTTTTTTGCTGTTTCTTTGACCTGACTACATTGTGGTTGTCAGTTTGTTGAAGTAAGAAGTAAAGTGAATAAAAACCATTGATTAGTTCTTTTATTTGGTAATTTACCACCACTTGTTTGCGAGATTCATTTGCCCGCCTGGTGAGGGATACTACAATACTATATATAGTAAATAAAACAGAACACAAAAAAAAGGTTTGGGGTAACCTCCTTGTATACTTGAAGATTCTGGTAAATTTGAGGCCAAAAAAAATAATAATATGTCTTTACAGAGTCCAAAACAGAACCGTCTTAATATGGTGGTTTTATAGTTGATGTAATTGAGGCGGAATTTCACTTGGGTAATCTGCAGAAAAAAGAGAGAAAGGGTTAGTGCGCATTGTCACCCCCCCTGTCAGGCGTGGACTTAACATCTTTTGAGCTCTTTAGCTGCCTCCCTGTATCTATCTATATATATATATATATATATATATATATATATATATATGTGGACGCTGGCCCGGACACAGACAGGCAGACAAGTTGTTCATCACCCAACACACTGTTTATTTACAAATATTTACAAACTTTGTGCACTCACAACCCCAGTGCCTCTTGCACCGATTCCCCCAAGTCCAGGCCTCACAGTCTCTGTGCCTTGCTCTCCTGGCTGCCTCCAGTCCTCACTCCAGATCCGTCCTCTTCCACCCGACTTCTGCCAATGACTGGAGGGAGGCAGCCCCTTATATACAGCTCCCGGATGAGCACCAGGTGTTCCCGGCATTCCTCCCTTGGCCACGCCCCAGTGTGGTGGAAGTGCCGGCTGTCCTCCCGGCAGCTCTCAGGGTGTCTCCCAAAGTCTTCCCCCCAGCACTTCCTGGTGTGGTGGAAGTGCTGGGCTTTCGGGATATTTAGGCACTGGGGCGCCGCCTGGCGGTGGCCACGGGTCCCTACAGGGCTGGGCTTCCAAGCCCTGTACCCAAGGCCCCCAGCATAACCAGGACGGACGCCCCCTCTCGGTCTGGAGGAGGCACAAGCTGCCCAGCCGAGGACCACAATATATATATACACACACACACACATACAGTAATTGATCATTGGGACATATTGCAAGAAGATTTTAATGAGGTTACCAAATTTTTATTCGGGCATGAATTTTCTCCACATAAACTGTCATATTTGATACACAAAAATCACACACAAATTCAGAAAAAAAACCACAAAATCTTTTAGTGCATATGTGTTGTTTGGTGTGTGTAAGTTTATTTACATATTTTGGCCCAATTAATTATCTAACTTGAAAATATTTATTGTTAAAAATATGCAACTTATAAAAAAATCAAACAACTGGAATCTTACATAATATCTCCATATATATTTGCGTTGTCTTTTCTTGGTCACTGTCAGTTAATCAAAGTAAATAATGGTCATTTGATTCCTTGTTGTTTTCAATGTACATTTTAAGCTCATGTTCTCTAACATAATATTACAGTGCATTCTGCTCATAACAGTCCCAACACCCACAGACAAATGGATTCCTGTGCATATTTAGGGCGGATGATAACTTAAAGTATAAAAAGTGTCAATTTACTACACAACTTCAGAATCCTCAATTTGTACATTTCATTGGCAGTGCATCGTTTGAAAACCAAAGCAGTCTCAATCAAAGTCAACTCACCTTTTGATATAACCTTTAAAGGAAGAATAATAAAAAATAAGTATCACATTTTCTTTTACGTATTAATTTTGCCCTGTAATTATAAGTCCCCTCAACCACAAAATCAAACATTAGAAAAAAAAGAAAAAGATCTAAAGACTACTGTATGATTCAAATTAAAGATGTGCAGACTAGAAAGGCTTACCTCATTTTGCAGAATTTGAAGGTTGACCCTCAATTAAGTAAATATTATTTTTTACAGAAATTGACGATATAATTTGTTAAGATATTTTGAAAAAGGAGTGTGAATTTTACTTCAATTGCCAGTCAAATACTTTAGGAAATTGGGTGAGGTGAATTACTGTCATAGTTAGGAGACCTATTTCTTCTTAAATAAAATGTAATAATCTATACAAAATTAGTCTATGTTTTCTTCTTTATAAGCTCACTTTAGATTAATTTTATTTTATATATAATGTGAAGAAAGCATTTTATTAAAGAAACTGAAAAACTATTCATGACCCTGAAACCATTCTACCACAGAAAGCTCATTCTCCTTTTTGTATTTCAAATGAATCATCAGTGCATTGAAACATCAGATTAAGCAATAGGGGCTATGAGCAATTTGTGGAAGAATATAGTAATTTGTGCACAAATATATACAGAGCTTTTGTAAGCTTTTTTGTTATATTCTTTTTCATCAAAACATAATTGGGGCCTACTGTTCAGGGTTTATTTGAGGACCAAACCCAAACTTTTTGTCATATTTGTAATATTAGATTTTCTTTTTAGTTTATTATTCAGGACTGTCAGACATACAAAATTACAAAAGCATCACAATCGAAATAACTACAAAATTAGGAAAGGAAATGTAAATACACTGAAATAAATCTGATCTTAACAATAAACACTATCCCAAAAGTGTGTGGTATGCCACCAATTTAAAATGTATAGTTCTTAAAGCCAATAAAAATAGAAATAAATGTACATTGTTGGGAATCTAAACCTTGAGTTCTAATGTCAAAAATCTCAGACTGCTACTTGAAATGAAGTGAAAGAAATGTAATGGCCTTCTTACAAACAAACTTGAATATTTCATGAGAATTTTATTGACCAATAATTATAACAATATTTTTGAAAACAAACATTCTTCTCAGTATTAAGATTTTAAACACAATGATACAATTAAAAGTGACCTCTATAATATTGCATTCATTGTTTCAGCTGTGGCCATTAGGGGGTGCTCCAGCTTCCCAAACACCCAATACAGACAGGCTCAGACACAAGTTGCAGACACAATTAACTTTTTAATTATGGGAAATTCTTATAAATGAAGAGCACAGCACATGCGCAGCTAAGCACAGCAAAATACAACATTCTGTGAGTCTGTTTTTTTCTTCTTTCTTCGCTCTCTCTCAGTCACTGCCTCCTCTGTTCCCGACTCTGGCTCTTGGAGTTGTAGCAGGCAAGGGAACATGCGAACAAGCTAAGGGAAAAGTGTAACTTTGAAGCTGTGTACTAGAAAGCTTGTGAGGCAAATTTCAGATTGTCAGATAGATAATCTGCAAGAGTATGGACTGTTGTGATAGACTGAGAAATTCAACTAGAAGTTTGCAGCGTTTATTCGCCGAAGAGCTGCTCGTTAACTCAGCGAAGGGGAAGTAGCAACGTAAACACATGGAGCTGGCAACAGCTAACTCAGCTCGACGTGCTTCTTTTGGGGTGTTGCTGATCTGGAGACGGAGACCATTTTGGATATGCTCAGCAGCTGTTTCCCTGCTCATGGACAGAGACAGAGGGACTAGGAGGATTTGTTGGATGACCACCGCAAAGGTGAAATAAGGTACCACTGTTTATTTTATTTGTTGCTCCTGGTGGAGTGAACCGTCCACTGAGTTTTTGGTCTCAACGTCCCCAAGCATTGAATCAGGCCTGCAACGATTTTATTTTTTAAATAATTCTGATAAGACTGAGTGTTTTGGACATTAATCATAAGGACAATTAAGCCATTTTGTGGCTAATGTTATACAAAAAAGGTATCTGAGTGTATTTGTGTTTTATTGGAACAGTGTAATATGATTTAAGAATGTTTGGTAAAAGATAATCCCTGACTACTTAAGTTACTATTAATTTTGCTTAATTTATTTTATAATTAAAAAGGGGAGATTATCATTTTCTATAATCCAGTTTCTTGGTGTTTTATTATATTTCTCTGTGTAGCTTAAACTATTGCACTAGTAACAAGTGTTAAAGAGTAACTACACTTAGTTATTTGTTATACCTCGATCAGCATTTATTTATTTTTCAAAATTTTTAATAATTTAATTATAATCACTTCACACAAATCGATCAATTTTTACAAAAAATAGGATTGAGATTGAAAAACAAGTCGACCCCCACCCCTACCCCAATCAGTATTTAGCTCAAACGTAAGAAATAAGGTTTCTGTAGTGACCCAAGACTTAAAATACTAAAGTAATCAGAGTTACACTAAGCCAAGAATTAGAATAAAGAACTCAGAGCCCCTTTCTACACATAGCTAGAGTAGACGGGCTACATTCGCATTAAACATGTCAGTTTCCTTAGGAATTAAACAAAAAATGAATACCTGTCCATTCTGATACATTTTGTCCTCATTCAATTCAAAGACAAGTCTATGGTCAACAATGTGTTGTCATGCTACAAGTAACCTTAGGGTAACACTGGACAGAAGAAGAATCCAACAGAGAAAAAGCGAGAAAGGATTACACTGAAAGCTGGAAGACACACCTCTATGCCCTACATGGAAAGACATGCAACCTCTGGCAGAAGTAAACCTTCTACATGTGTTTGACACCATTCATTCAACTATTGAACCTACTTAATCCAATTCATAGTCAACAGGGTCCCGAACAAATCATGAAAGCACTGGGTTCGAGGCGAGAACCAACCCTGTAGGTGGAATGCCAGTTCACCACAGGATGCCTGCACACACATACATGGAGTCAATTTGGAGTCATCAAATAACAAGGCATTATTACAGAAGCAAATTGTTCAAGGCTACTAGAGTGAGAAAGAGACTATAGAAGACAGGTCAAAGCAGCTATTCCTGAGTGGCGAAGGATCGTACAGTCACGTGTCGACTTATGGATTTATTTGGGACCAGCTATTTGTCTGTATGTCAAATTGGCCATATAATGGTTACTAAGTGTAGAGGTTATTGCAATTGAGGTTCTATGGTTCTGGTGATACTTTAACTGTTGGTATGGAGTAGCACAAACCAATATTTATGTCTCAGCAGCAGCATGTTTAAGGCAGTGTTTTTCAAATGTAGGATTATGTCACCAGTTCATCACTGGTTGCCATCATTGGTTTGCAAGTGGGTCGCCAAAGCCAGTGTTTCTCAACCAGTGGGTCGTGGTGAGTTGGCTAGGCCATTTGCAGCACTGTGCAATGTGCTTTCCCAATTCTAAGTGAACTTGTTTTACCAAGGGGAACAACAGATTGTGCTTGCTTCACCAATGACTCTACTGTATACAGTAGAAATACCAGCATCGGTAGGTGTAGACCTGCTGCCAAAAGTGATTTCTTGGTCTATCCTATAAATAATTAAGTGGTTGTGTTTAAATAGAATTTTTTGCCAGACAGCCATTTTCCAGCTCACTTTTTGACTTGAGGCTTAGTGATAGATGAGCAGTAATTGACCTTAAAACCCATTTTTGGTGTTTACTATCAACCAAATGCCGGAATTACTTTTGGGACCTCAGGCTGTCCTCTTAAGGTTTAATGACATTCAGGTTACAGCAAAAGAAAGGAAAATGATGTGGAAAAAATAGTTCATCAGATTTACTGGCATTTAGTCTCACTGGTAGAATTCAATGAAAAATGACCAAATGCTTTCTCTGTGGAAATGGGTGGATGAATGATGGTTCAAGCAGATGAAAAATTATTTCACAGCAGCCTTGTTTGATATTTGCTACTTTTTCATGTACAGAACTTGCAAAATGTATTGTAGTTTCTCAATAAAACAAAACCAATAGGGTTCAAGGCAACAGATCTGATATTATTTACAACTGTTGTCTAAGATTTTCTACAAGGTGTTATGACATTGGCCTGTTTGCAGAGTTTGGACACCTGTTCTTATTCCAAAGATGTATGATAGATGGTGCACTTTTCAAATGAACTATGAGAGTCTATTTTTTATTATTACTAATAATGAATCCCAGTAAATGCTGTGATATGATGGATATGGGATGTTTTGTTTAATTTATTTAATGGTTTTAGTGATTGTCGACACAATCTGCTGTGAATACTCATGCAAGAGTAATTTCTGCATATCAATGCATGTGCCAAATTAATTAGGTAATAACTGATCGAGCTATGGCAAGGTAATTAGCAGGTACTGGCTAGAAATGGAGCAGCATAAAAGGGAATGGCTCAGCACAGGAAAAGGTAGTAGTTTGTTTTTTTTTTCAATAGAGAGCGTTTGCTGGTGCTAGAGGGAGTGAGAGTAGAGAAGGGCATCATCAGTCAGGCTGACCATCTACGGAAAAGCTAATGAGACAGAATGAAAGAGCCAAGATCTAGTCAAAGGAGGGAGTTTCAAGATGCCATTGGAGCTGTGGCAACCATTATTGGTAGTGGTTAAGATCTGCTTGGTGGATCAGGAATGTGGCAGGCTGTGTTGGAGGGGAAGCTAAATGCAGTGGTATTTGGTGAAGGGCAAGGTGCCCTGTGAACCAACTAAACCATTAATGGTGTAGTTCAGACCTGCGTATTGGAGTGGGGATGTGGCAGGCTGTGACATGTAAGTCTCCCATTGTCTTGATGAGGACAGAAAGAGAACAGGGAAGGAAGAAATGAAACATTTGGGATTTTAAATTTATTTATTTGTAATGTTATTTATTGGATTATTTATATGCACTCCAGAGATGTTTATTTTATGACACAGACTTTAGTGGAATATTTATTGAACTATTATTGGTATTATTTATTTGACTGCTTAGTTTTGCTCATTTCATTCCCTTTTTTTAAAGTAAACACGCCATTTTTCTGATTTTAAACTCTCCGTTTTTCTGCTCACTTGTCCTGGTCCATCCTTGGTACATGACTATCGATATCCTGGAAAATGGAAGGAGCTAAAAGCCACAGGTCTGGGCCATAACAAACACATCAAAACTATCAGTTGCACTGATTGCATTGAAGAGCAAAATCTTTATATGGAAAGGGCATCTGAAGAAACCGAAAAGTTAAAATAGCAAGCTCTGGATGTGAATCAAGAATCGAAGTCAGGAGACATAATGAAATCAGTTATCAGTTTTTGTCTAACCCACTTAGTCCTGAACTGGGTCACAGGGGTTGGACTCTGTCCCAGCTAGGATAAGGCGCAAGGTAAGAACAAACCACAAAGAGGACGGCAGTCCATCACAGGGTGAACACATACACGCACACATACAGTTAGGTCCATAAATATTTGGACAGAGACAACTTTTTTCTAATTTTGGTTCTGTACATTACCACAACTGAGGTGGGTTGGCACCCTGTCCGGGATTGCTTCCTGCCTTGCGCCCTGTGTCGGCTGGGATTGGCTCCAGCAGACCCCCGTGACCCTGTGTTCGGATTCAGCGGGTTGGAAAATGGATGGATGGATGGACATTACCACAATGAATTTTAAATGAAACAACTCAGATGCAGTTGAAGTGCAGACTTTCAGCTTTAATTCAGTGGGGTGAACAAAACGATTGTATAAAAACTTGAGGCAACTAAAGCATTTTTTTAACGCAATCCCTTCATTTCAGGTGCTCAAAAGTAATTGGACAATTGACTCAAAGGCTATTTCATGAGCAGGTGTGAGCAAGTCCGTCGTTATGTCATTATCAATTAAGCAGATAAAAGGCCTGGAGTTGATTTGATGTGTGGTGCTTACATGTGGAAGATTTTGCTGTGAACAGACAACATGCGGTCAAAGGAGCTCTCCATGCAGGTGAAAGAAGCCATCCTTAACCTGCGAAAACAGAAAAAACCCATCCGAGAAATTGCTACAATATTACGAGTGGCAAAATCTACAGTTTGGTACATTCTGAGAAAAAAAGCAAGCACTGGTGAACTCAGCAACACAAAAAGACCTGGGGCCTCATGTATAAACGGTGCGTACGCACAGAAATGTTACGTAAGAACTTTTCCACGTTCAAATCACGATGTATAAAACCTACACTTGGCGTAAAGCCATGCACTTTTCCATGGTACCTCATACCTTGTCGTACGCAAGTTCTCCGCTCTGTTTTGTAGACTGGTGGCACCCAGCGTCAAAGCAGTGCTACTGTTCCTGTGTGGTTATTCCTTATTTTCCTGATGCGGCTTTATAAATACACTGAAACTAACTGCATATTGTTTATTAGTGTAATGCATCTGATTGAAATCAACTTCTAACAATATAATGGTCCAGGGAATAGCCATAGTATTCCAAATACCATAACTGCTTTAGCGTTGTTACTCTCACTGTACCTTCTTCTTCTTCTTTTAGCTGCTCCCGTTAGGAGTTGCCACAGTGGATGATCTTTTTCTATATTACTCTCACTGCACCACTCAGAGTATTTATATCACTGTATCCTAGGCCTTGTTCACAAGGGCGTTAAAATCAAGCGTTTTTTGCGTTCGTAGCGTCCAGTGAGCGCGGATCAAGCGCCGAGTGTTTTCTACGTAGGAGTCAATGAGAGTGTTCACACGGGCTTTGGTGACGTGCGTTTGTCCGGCAGCGCGTTTATACAGCATCAAAAAAAGTTGCATGCAGCTTTTTCTTGCCATTCAAAACCCAACGAGCGCAAGGAAACCGCTTCTAGTTCGTTTTCTGCGCGTTTATTTTACGCTTCGGAGGACCTTACCTCAAAGTGACAAGTAGTCTCTCTTCGGGGCTAACACCAAGTCGCATATCAGTTGATCGGAGTGCAATGTGGCATTGCACCAGCTGCAGCAGACAATCAAAAGTGGAAACCGACATCCGACAGTAATTAAAAAACATGCGCGGAAATTTTCACATTTCTTCATTAAGCACAAAAAAACTTCCTTTAACCCGACGTTGTGCAGTCAGAGGATGAACGCAGTAGCGGCGATTTTTTCTCTCCTTACGTCGCCGTATTACGAGTATTTTTAAAACAAGAAGATTAATTTCTAACATAGCAAAATGGTCCATATTGAAAGGAGGCACCACAAAAAAAACGACAAGGCCTTTCATATCCAGTTCCCGACACTGACTCCACAGGTTAACACACAAACTACAATTTGGGCTGCAGGCTGGCGTTAGACAGAGACAAACGAACGCCGGTGTAGAAGTCAATCGATCGCCACCACAAAATGCAACATAAACGTCTAGGACGTTCAGAGCAAGTTCGTTTATCCAAAAACTTAACGCCCGTGTGAACAAGGCCTAAGTGTGAATCACAGCAGCAGCTGATCGGAAAGAGTATTATTGGTATACAGCTTCAAGGACACGCTACCTCAGCCACGGCAAAATATTTCAAAGCCTTTCCTGTATGGACCTCGCGGTTCAGAAACAGTTTCATCCCAAGAACTTTAAACGCACTTAATCAATTGCTCCTTGTAGAACTGTTTGTACTTATAATACACACCCCACTGTAATCTTGCGCTACAGTAATAATATTGCACAACCTGTGCCACTTTATAAAGCGCGTATTTACATATGATGGCGATATCATTTTTAAGATGAAATGCAGCAAAATATGTTTATTATATTATACAGATAAAACTTTAACTTCATTTAAATAATCTATATTCTTCACTGGGACTGTCGTGAAGGATAGAATAATTAAACATGTACTACGAAGATATTTCAAAGTTCCTTAAACGTTTTGAAGAATTGGCGCTCTAAGCTTACAGATGGCTTAACTTCTATTACAGAGCTGATTGTGTGGCGATCGGTTACTTGGAGAAAGAAAAACAAGGACTGCAGTGGCAGCTATGCCAATGTATATTGAATATAAAACAGAAAGAGAAAATAACAACACAGCTAAAAACGCAGCGACAAATTTCGGCAAAAGGTAAATGCTTGTGTTATGAGCACGAGGCGGCTATGCAGTGCCGGCAACGGACGTGGTCATCCACCGTGCATAAGATACCATACTGACATCGGCGGGTGAAGGGGCCACCGATTCTTCCTCTGCCACAAGCCTAGAGCTGCCCCTGAGTACTGCTGCAATAAATTATTTCATCGATGTTCACACACAATCACTGCGCCGTGAAACCCATGTTTAATAATGTGCTTTAACTCCTATCATCATGAAAATGATATCACGTATACATCTCAGGATTTTAGTTATTCAGAGAACTGTAATATTACGAATGTAATAGATTTTGTGTCCAGTTGGAGGAAGAGAGCCGGTTTAAGAAGCAAGTAGTGATTCACACACATATAGCACATAGAAGATCACATACAAAACAAAGCATTTAACGTGCTACTTTAATTACGATGTGATTTGAGAAAATGGTTAATTAAATGATTTTAAGATGAAGTTTATGATGTTCTACTTTAATGACAAAATAAACTACATGATTAAAGTGGAAATGTCGAGATTGAAGTTGACATTTCATGCTTTTTCCCCACTGTGTGCCTTTTTTTTCTCTGTACCCTAATAAGCTTTCATATGACACTCAGACAGTGGGCTACAACTCGCCTTTTCACGGCGACTTTGATATGTGACTTCTTTTATATTTCTGGCACTATTCGATTTTGTGAACGTGAGCTTTCAAGTTTCTCCAACACGCTATATCACTCGATCAACTTCCTTTTGTTGATTATAACGCGGTTTATTTGAACAAATAGTATGTTTTTCCTTTGCCTCCACTTGGTATTCGCTGAAATTCTTATATTTTCCCCCATGCTTTTCCCATTGTCTTTTCACAGAAGGCTGAGCTTAAGGGTGATTTATATTGATTTGCATATTCAAAGAGGTGTAATTCTGGGAGGAGTTGGGGAGTTACATAAAGTGTGTGCACGAGCGTTACTTTTCACGCTGATCGGGATTTATGGAGCGGAAGAACGCGGAAGTTGGAGTATGCACAGATTCCTGCATCTGGATTTTTCTGTGCATAAGCACATTTCGGCTTTTATGCTTACGCCATGTTATAGTACAAATTCTACACATGACGTTATACATGAGGACCCTGGACGTCCATGGAAGACAACAGTGGTGGATGATCGCAGAATCATTTCCATGGTGAAGATATACCCCTTCACAACAGCCAACCAAGTGAAAAACACTCTCCAGGGGGTAGGCGTATCGATATCTAAGTCTACCATAAAGAGAAGACTGCATGAAAGTAAATGCAGAGGGTGCACTGCAAGGTGCAAGCCACTCATAAACCTCAAGAATAGAAAGGCTAGATTGGACTTTGCTAAAGAACATCTAAAAAAGCCAGCACAGTCCTGGAAAAACATTCTTTGGAAAGATGAAACCAAGATCCACCTCTACCTAAAATATGGAGGAGGCGTGGAACAGCTCATTATCCAAAGCATACCACATCATCTGTAAAACACGTTGGAGGCAGTGTGATGGCTTGGGCATGCATGGCTGCCAGTGGCACTGGGACACTAGTGTTTATTGATAATGTGACACAGGACAGAAGCAGCCGAATGAATTCTGAGGTGTTCAGAGACATATTGTCTGCTCTAATCCAGCTAAATGCAGTCAAATTGATTGGGCGGCGTTTCATGATACAGATGGACAATGACCCAAAACATACAGCCAAAGCAACCCAGGAGTTTATTAAAGCAAAGAAGTGGAAAATTCTTTAATGGCCAAGTCTCCTGATCTTAACCCAATTGACCATGCATTTCACTTGTTAAAGACTAAACTTCGGACAGAAAAGCCCACAAACAAACAGCAACTGAAAGCCGCTTCAGTAAAGGCCTGGCAGAGCATTAAAAAGGAGGAAACCCATCATCTGGTGATGTTCATGAGTTCAAGAACTCAGGCTGTCATTGCCAGCAAAGGGTTTTCAACCAAGTATTAGAAATGAACATTTTATTTCCAGTTATTTAATTTGTCCAATTACTTTTGTGCCCCTGAAATGAAGGGATTATGCTAAAAAACATTTTGCCTCACATTTTTATGCAATCGTTTTGTTCACCCCACTGAATTAAAGCTGGAAGTCTGCACTTCAACTGCATCTGAGTTGTTTCATTTAAAATTTATTGTGGTAATGTACAGAACCAAAATTAGAAAAAAGTTGTCTCTGTTCAAATATTTATGGACCTAACTGTAAACACATAAACGGGCCAATTTAATATTGTCAATCCACTTTACCTGCATGTCTTTGGACTGTGGGAGGAAACTGGAGCACACAAAGGAAACCCATGAAAACACAGGGACAACAAGCAAACTCCATGAAGGGAGGAAATGGGACACAAACACTGGTTTTCTTACTGCAATGTAGCATCACTACCACTGCACCACAGTACCACCTCAGAGAGTGGCATTTCATAGCTAAAGGGGGACACAAAATAAGAACAGAATTGAGCCAATATTATAGTTAATGAATGCAAATGGAAAAGAGTAGCAGAAATGATTGGTAAAGGTTGTTCTTTGAAAGAAACTAAGGTCAGGTGATCAGACGAAAGCACAACATTGGCATCGATAGAGTCACATTGATGATGGCATGCGTTGCACAGTCCCAGATGTCTTGCCTGTTAATGGCATAGCAACAAAAATGGTAGCGCGCATAACAAATCAATGAGGTGCCATTGGAGAATGTAATTTATTTTTAACATGGTGGACGACTAGGACCCTTGCCCAGCCAGGAGCACCAGGGGGAGCAAGTGTGGCCAGAGCATTACCTCCCCCAGAACCTTAGATGGCAGCCCTCCTGGGTTGCAGCGGGGCCTCGGACTCCCACAGGGCTTCATGGGAGTTGGAATTTGCACCGCCAGGGGGTGCTACAATTACTACTGAGCCCTGGAGAGCAGCTCTTCTGCCACACCCAGAACTGTTGCCAGAAACACATCATCAGCCACATGGAGCACTTTCGGGTGCCCTATATAAGGGGCCAGCAGACACTACTCCGGGAGCCAGAGTTGGGAGGAGGAAGACTAAGCTTGCTAAGGAGGAGTGGAGAAGAAAGAATGACTGAGAGAAAAGAAAGAGTGAGAGACAAACACAGAAGGAAAACAAAGTAAATAAAGTGTGTTTTTTGCTTGTTGGGACACTGTAAATAAATCATGTGTTTTATGGGACTTCTATGTGTCCTGGTGTCTGTCTGTCTGTGATATGGGCTGGAATGTTCACAATTGTTAATAACATGCTGCAAATCTATAATCTATTAAAAATAGATGTAACCAAGGGATTCTTTAGTCTTTAAAACCATGGAAACTATGAAGAATTATGCAAAAACCAAGGAACAGTCAGAAAAAAATAAATGTCATCAGCCAAATCATAACAGCAGTGAAGGAAACCATAAAAAAGGGCTTAGCTTGACATTTAATCATTTAATGATTTTAATTTGCACTACAGGTTACTGTAAAGAAACATTACACAACATTTATGAAGTCATCAAAGCAAGAATATGTTATCCAAAAGAAACAACAAAAACATGGATGATTTTGATTTGTTTGCCTTCTTTGTCTCTTAAGCATTACAAAGGTGACTTTAGTTGGACAAAAGATGTCCAAAGATAGATAGATAGATAGATCTTTATTTGTACTATCAGGGAGAAAATTATCTTCTGCAGAAGCTTAAGAGATGCAGAAATAAGATTAAAAGAATTGGAATTCTGAGCTGCGATGTGATACTAAAATGTTGAGAAACAGTGAACAACAGGATGTGGTGGCTCCTTTTAGTCATCTTATCTAAGTGTCGTTTACAAGATGAAGGATACAGTTTTGCGTATCTCATATTATTATCGTCCCTACTTTTCTTTCTGTAAATACAAATGTGTTTCTTATGCAGACTATTCAGTTGTATCTTGTTTACAACTGCTCTGTCTGTAGATGTTAAACCATGTAAATTAAATTGTGTTACAGATTTTAAAAGAGACTTTAAATTGCTCTCATATAGCATCTGACATTAAATAATGCACTACTAACATTTTGAGCACAAGATGAATACTTTTATATCTGTTGTTTTGCTTATTCTGTCTCCTCTAGAGTCCAATGTAGAAGCCTAACCTCTGTACACTTCTGTTTCCAGCCAAGAAGAACACCAAAGGACAACTAGAGGAGCCATGACATAATCTGAATCATATCGGCTATTGCATCTCTTCTGGTCTTAGTGCCATCAACAACAGAGCATCATGACAAAGCCCTGGAGAAGACACCATCATCACCCCAATGTTATTCTTACACGAAGAATTTTCAATGTTACAACACACATTAAAATGCAACACTTCATCTGTGCTTAATTCCTGTTTTTATGCTTTTAGCCTTTTGCAGAATGCAACAATGTTTATTAATTCAAATTAAACTTATCTGTAAATATGTAAATGTAGAAAAAATATATCCTATATTAACAGAGAGAAAATAAGCTGCTTAGGTCTACAGTCCATGGAAAAAGGCAAACACAAAGACAAACCAATTTTTCCACAACAACAGAAAGGATAGATAATACTACGTTTTAAAGAAGTAAATATCAAATATTTTCATGGTATGGTTACTAATTTAACCCAAATTATAGCATATTAAATTATTTAATCACAGAGGTTATTTTTCATGCAACTATTCAACCTGTTTTTAGAGCACAACAGTTAATTGATGCAAAACTAATTGCATTGTGCAGACTGTATAGCTGGACAGCACAAACTCTGTTGTAGCTTCATAGCACTTTGTTTTCTGTTTCCAAAGTGACTTTGATATGCCGTGATGTGTTCTGTACGGAGTATGCATGTTCTGAGGTTTCTTAAGGAACTTCTGCACTTGTATATAAGTGAGAGGTGTCACACACGTGCGCATGGGAGGCAGCTAAAGGGCTTGGGTGAGGGCAATTCCGAATCTGATCGGGATGTGGCAGAGTACACTGACTCTTTTTCTCGCTTTCCTGCAGACCATTCATGGGAAGTTCCACCTGGCCCTGTTGACGTCACTTCCGGGTCCGGACCTATAGAGGAGGGCCTTGCTGCTTCCAGCCCCCTTGATGTCATGAGTCTATGGCTGAAGACCTTTCCCATCCCGGCCTCTTTGACGTCATTTCCTACCATGACCTTTAAAAGCCTCCACCTTTTCCCTATTTCCTCAGTTCTGTTTTGGACTCCAGTTTGTGCACATCAGTGCTGTCATTTATTGCAATTTACAGCCAGGAAAACAATATACGGGTGGCTGCCCCAAACCTTGCTATGGCTCTTTGTGGAGTTTGTGACAGAGGGCAGGAAATCAACCATTCCAGAGTCGAACCCAAAGATTTATTGTTGAATCTAGAAGGTAAAATATAATTTCTGATTTTACAATGTGTTAACTAGCTAATATTTAAAATAATGTTGGCACTCTCTGGTGGGCTGGCACCCTGCCTGGGATTTGTCTCCTGCCTTGTGCCCTGTGTTGGCTGGGATTGGCTCCAGCAGACCCCCGTGACCCTGTAGCTAGAATATAGCGGGTTGGATAATGGATGGATGGATGGATTTTGGCACTGGGGTCAAATTTACTGGGTGGGAAATACTAATTTAATGTACAAGTTATTAGTAAACTAAAAACTATCCAAAGATATGCCCTTAATATTGATAATGAAGCAATGGCCATCTGATAAAATGTTTAAAAGAATAGATACTTTATCAGGGTGTAAACGGTTGAAATTGACAATGTCTGCTGTTCTGAATTGTTTTGAAGTACTCTTTTATTTAGGGAAGGGTTTATGTTGCTGAATAAATGGATACAATATAACACAAGAAAGTCTAGGTGGGATATGACATGATTAGTTTGGAATCAAAAGGTTAAAAAGTAATTTGTGTGGACCAGAAGATAGAAAGCTGTCATAAAATCTAATGGTCGAGAACAAAGTGAAGGATTAATTTTAGTACAGCTATAAATCAGGAAAAATTGCTTCAAGCAGGAGTAACATTTTTGCTTTATCTACTGTATCAGTAAGTTAGATGGCTGATGAAGGGTGCATTTTAGTTGATTCTGGTATTAGAAAATGAATGCATCCAATTAAGAGCCTCATGCTGAACTGTATTTAACCTACACCAGCAATTTTACAAATGTCAATGAAAAACTAAATAACTAATAAAAAGTCAAGGCTGTTCATCCATCTATTAACAGACTTGCATAATCCGTAAAAGATGTGGCTTGTAGATGGCATAACAGCACCCCAAACCTCAGACACAATTGCACAGACACAAGTCATTTGTTGCACTTACAAAAAAGGTGTCATCTCCATTCACACTACAACCACAGTTATTCACAATTCAGTTCTTTTCTTCTCTTTCCTCCACTACTCCCAGACAAGCTTTGTTCTTCCTCTGCACTATGAATCCCTGGACGATGCGGAAGGATCCCTTTAAATTCGGCCAAGGAGCACTTCCAGGGACAAATTGTTATGTAAAAGAGCACTTTCAGGTCAGGCCCTGGAACAGAGGATTCACATCTTGACAGCTCCTCCTGGAAGCACTCATGGAATCCAACAAGGCACCTCTGCAGAACCATAATTCCCATGCTGCCCTGTGGGTGTCCACCCAGCGTATGAAGGAATGATTTGAGCATGAGTGGCAATCTTCCTCTGTTTTCCAATTTTTCCTGCTGCAATTTCCTTCCATTGTTGCTGGAATGAAAGTCCCAGCATACTCAGTGGCCCTGTATGGCAGTTTCCTGGCAGAGACAGAAAATGCTACACCTCACTTCATCACCATTCCATTAAACTGGTCTCCTGACCAAGTAAGGGAATGGTGCCTATCCCGGCCAGGATACCATTCCATCGATGACACAGATTGTGTTTCTGTAGAAAGGAACACACTTTTGTGAGTTAGACATGAATAAGTCATTCTACTCTTATAACACAATCACATAACTGATTTATTGGATGTTGTTCCCTTATCTGTTAGCAAAAGCCTACACAAAAATGGTATCACTCTTATAAAATGTAAATAAACGTGTGTTTTTTAATTACTTAATGGAAACATCATGAAGAGCTCAAGTGACATGAGAAAACAAATATGCATTATGATGTGTTTTATGGCTGGCATTAAAGCTGTGACAATCAAGAAAAAGAAGAAAAACACAAACACAGATGCCAAAACACCCACAGATCAGACAAACCCACCCAGGCTTCAAATGTATCCCTCTTTTGAAGGACATTGCCAGTTGAAGTGCAGAGGCTTGCCGACCTTTGCAGATAATTAATGGAAATCTGGACAACAACCACACCAATGCACTAGAAATGGGCTTCCCCTTCAGTCCTTTGCATGTAGCAGCTGTTACAATCCGCTTTCCTTTTTATTCTGTCTTGGACTCAAATGTATTTTTTTTTGCTGTTGCAGAATTTCTTAATTTTTTTTTTGTTTGTTTGTATTGTTTTCAAGTACTGTTTTTTCAACAGACACTGTCATTTTCTATTCTACAGTAGTGCTAGGCATTGGCAGCTAATTTTAATTTTTTTAATGGGCTGATTTTATTCGCCCAACAGTTTAAAAGTCTACTCTGTGCACTTCCTGGTCATCTTTTTATATGTACCCAGAAATCAAGATGGAAAATTGTATCAAGTTAAACAAAAAACATCAAGAGAAAAGATTACATGTCGTAATTATGTTAAGTGACAAATCTAACATTGACTGAAATGGCTTGCTCAAGAAGTTGATAATCATAAGTCAAAGGCAGGTATTTATCAGAAAAGAAAGTGAAAAAGTGCAAATGTTAAGCTGATTTTCATGTTTCCAAGGGAACATGGGAAAAAAAATTATGAGAACTGCTGGTTTAGTTAAAGTGCTAGCTATATTTCAAGAATTACTTAAAAACGTTTTTCATGACATCTATGACATTTTTGTGCTGGTTTATAAAGATGAGTTATACTTATATTCTCTGAAAAATTAGATATCCATGCTTAACACATTAGAGAAATACTGCAAAGGTCAAGAGACCGTCCTTTATAGTAAAACTAAAAAAAAATGCTAATTTCATCTCACAATAAAGTATCGTTCTTAGAATAAGAAATTACACAAAGAGGCTAGTTGAAGGATCGATCTAAGGTTTCAGGTATTCCTAACTGGATACAATAAAGTCTAAAACATGTGCAACGATTTGTGGGTTTCACAACTTCACTTTATCAAGAACTTCAGTACTTTAACATCACCAATTAATTCTTTAACAAAAAAGAGCTTATATAGGTTTGTTCAGACCCCTGAGGTTCAAAGACATTTGACAATTTAAAGTATTAATTAGTTAATTAAGTTAATTTCTGTTTTGCTAACTTTTCTGATTTGCTAATCCTCATAGCATTTGTTATATTTTGTACCATAATAGAATGTTGCCCTTTGAAACATTTTTCCATCCAGCTCTTCATCAGGTCCCAGTGTGTAGTTAACTAGGCTTTGGTGTATGTGGTAGCTTGTTCAGGTAAACCTAAAAATGGTGTCTTTAGCTAAGCAGTTTGTGGACCAAAAATGCAGGCCATCTCCTGAGTTTAGAGTTGATTACAGGGTGTGACTAGCTACATGAGACATCTGCCAGACAGCGCCTTCCCATAAATTCAAACCACATTCTACTGGCCCCATTTTGTTTGGAGGAGAGAGGGTCTGATGTCTTACAGCCTAGATCTACTTGCTCATTTCAAGATTCACTCCAGGTTTCATGTTTCCTGACTAAAGTTTTTGCTTGTTAGTCCTTATTATGAGGTGTTTTACCACCTCCTCTGGTTGATATGAATTGTGAGGAGGAATTTAAAATGCAGGATATTTTGGATTTTAGTCAATATGGGCCCTGCATTTAATATAAAATCCACGGATGAGGTTATTGCCCAAAAGACCCTTCATGTGTCACTTTGGTTCATTTTTTCATGCCATGCAGTGTTTATTAGCACATTTTCATGCTCTTCACTATTTCAAGCCTGATGAATGTATCCAGAGACCACCTTATGAGGGGTTTGAGGATATAGAAACATACGTAACCCAATTAAACAATGAGAAGCCACCGGCAGTGAATAACTTAGAGCATTCCCTGAGTATCTAGCTGAGGTCAAGAATGTGTTCTTGATCACCAAGAAATTGGAAACATGACACTGCAAAACTGATTTTTGTTTATCTTTCTGTGATAATGAATTTATGTGTTTTCTAATTTTGCTTATGCTGTTCAAGATTGGTGGGTTGGAGCCCATTCTATATACGCAAAGGAGAAAAACAGTCTTACACAGTGTACTAATATGGAAAACTCACACGGCCATCCACACGATGATATTTCTGCATTTACAACCGGGGGGCACAGTCCTATCAGATCTTATACAAAATAAGCAATAAGCTTCCCTCCATAATTTAACTTATAATTTAAATGTTTTAACAACTCTCAGCTTTGGATATTTTAGCATTTTTTATTCTATTATTTGCTCAATGTCATTACTTGTCCAGACATCCAGGGGGGCACAGTCCTATCAGATCTTATGTAAAATAAGCAATACGCTTCCCACCATAATTTAACTTATAATTTAAATGTTTTAATAACTCTCAGCTTTGGATATTTTAGCATTTTTTATTCTATTATTTGCTCAATGTCATTACTTGTCTAGAAAAGTATTACTTTTGATAGCATGTTAAATTGTCTTTATGACTTCTGTCTGTTTCTGGCTTAGGGACTAAACCAATTGGCCCTGCAGTGTTCTCTATACCGTTGGCTGTACCGTTGTGTGCGATTGTGAAACCTGAACTTTACGGTTTGGTAATGGGGCTTGGAGGCCATCGCCTGTATTAAAATGAGGACTGTCTGTTATTATTTTTTTTTTTAATTGCCTATTTGCACTTCAGTTTTTTCCAGTTGAGGCCATGCAGCACACATCAGCAAAAGAGGCACTAAAATTCTAGCACTGCTTGCTACCTTAAAGATCGCCACAGTAATTTGAAGAAAAGAATGGAGATCAATATCCGGAATGCATCATTCACAAGACATTATGCTGAATTTCACTTCTATCTATCTATTTCTACCAATTTCTATCATCTTTGTTTTTATAGCATTTAAATCTACATGAATATATTTTGTCAGATGATTACAATATTGTAGGGTATTACTATGATCTGATGCCATTTGGGATAGACTAGGCACCATCATCCTGTTATTTGATTGATGGGCAAAAAAATTACACCTATTACACCTACAACACAATAAATTGTACACAAAGTGAAAGGGTCTGAATAATTTTTGAATCCACTGTTTTTCACATATAGTATTTCTTCTAAACACATATCTTTGAAAAAACAGAAACTTTGAAACTTTATCCTCACCTTAAATTGTGTGGTTAAGCATTTTATTTATAAACTTTTCCTTAGTTAAGAATATTACTGAAAAACATTTTTAAGTAATCAATAGACAACATGGGTATAGAAGAGAAAAATTCTGAAGTTAAATGCCCCTAACATCAATTTTAACTTATGTCTGGGGGTTGGTTTATTGTCAGGAAAAAATATACAGATGAAATAAGAATGCTCCATACTGCATGAAAGGATTATCGGAGTCCTGCAGGCATATGTAGCAGGATTGCACTTTTTATTTTAATTATGTCAACTTTAATACAGTGAGAAACACTAAAACATTTGCCAATGATTGGATGAATAGTAAAATCCGTGGAACCAGTTAAATAATAAAGAAATACCTAAATGTTCTTCAAATTAAATAAACACTTGAAAATGTAGTTTAACATAGACAATATCATATACGTGAAAAATTATAAGATGATTAACTTTGATCTATAGGACAGAGGTCACTAACAGGCGGACCACGGTCCGGCTCCGGACCCAGAAGCAGTCTCATACGGACCCAGACTTACAGCCAAAACAGAAGGTTATGGTTTTAAAACTGACGGGGCGCTTCTATTTTAGCCGGCGCAGCTTTTGTAGTCTTTACGATAATGTTTTAGCGGACGAGGAAACGCACAGACCAATTGTATGCGCGTTAAGCCATTTCACGTGACACTACTCAGCCAATCAAGCCTGTGGATTCTAGGTGGTGAACATTGCTTTACTTTACAGCGCAGACAGATGAGAGAGTTAGAAGCAAGGAAGAGAGACAGTAGAAAGAAAAAGAAAGATAGCGATACATGTAGAAAAAACAAAGGGAAAAATAAGCCAAAGAAAGTGGGAGATACAGACGATTGCGTTGTCTTATTTTGAAATGCAGCCTTACTTTTATTTAGTAAATGTAAGAACATTATATACTGTGACAGAACATTATACACATCTGCAGTCATACATACATGTTCAGTTCTGTGTTACGTGACAATAAATATTGTCAAAAAGTTTTTGAATTGTACTGAACTCATTTGATTTGAAAGTCTTGTATTGATTACATGCAGATGCTGATACAACTACTAGGCTACTTAAATATCCATCCATTTTCTAACCCGCTGAATCCGAATACAGGGTCACGGGGGTCTGCTGGAGCCAATCCCAGCCAACACAGGGCACAAGGCAGGAACCAATCCTGGGCAGGGTGCCAACCCACCGCAGGACACACACAAACACACCAGGGCCAATTTAGAATCGCCAATCTACCTAACCTGCATGTCTTTGGATTGTGGGAGGAAACCAGAGCGCCCGGAGGAAACCCACGCAGACACGGGGAGAACATGCAAACTCCACGCAGGGAGGACCCGGGAAGCGAACCCGGGTCTCCTAACTGCAAGGCAGCAGCGCTACCACTGCGCTACCGTGCCGCCCTACTTGGACCTCTTTAGATTTTAGTTGAATACCCCTGCTATAGGATGTAAATTATGAAACATTTGTACCTTTGACACACATTTGCAATGTAATATGCAGAAAATAAAACATTTTGTGTAATGCCAGGTGGTATTCTGTGAAGACTGCTGATAAGCAATCAATGAATGTTATGCTGAAACTCCAGTGTGCTGTTGAGGCCATTTTAACAAACGTGTTCAGTATACCAAAAAACACAAACATATTAGCTATGCAGGTAAGGACAAACAAGTGCTTTCCAATTCTAAAAGGTAATGCCTCCTTAACAAAAAAGGTTGCAGTACATTGAAATCTTATCCATCGCTCCCTCTTATACAGCAAGAAGCTTGATCCAGCAGATATGATTCCTCTAAATAGTACATCATGCACTTGAGTACATCTGTGAAAATTAATGTGATTTTAGGGCAGCAGTCAGGATTCGCCAAAAGATTGGAGGAGTCTTGAACAAGTCATTGAGCCATGTAGTTCAAGTGACAAGGCCATCGGACATTACTTTTATTCTATGTTAATTAAAATTGCCTAATTTGATTTTTTTTTATATATTTTGTCTTTTTTCATCCTGCACTTTGAGCTACATCATTTGTATGAAAATGTGCTATATAAATAAATGTTGTTGTTGTTGTTGTTGAAAGGGGCAATAGCAAACATTCTGAAAAGGAAAGAACGTAGGAGAGATTACGTGTAACAGTTGTACAGCAGGTTGTACAGAAGGAGATAAAGAAAATGTCAGATTAATACGGTTGTGATATATCATAGTACTCTTGTGATAAGTGTGTCAAGTGAGAACTGTGATGATGAAGTATAGGATTTACTTCACTGTCCAACTATGTCCTAGGTCAGCTACTTAACTGATGGCAACATGACCATATCATCTGCTTTGGATATTTCCTGAACTGGTTAAAAATGGCTTTTGTAAATTCTAACAGTGGAAAAATGAAAATATTTAGAAAGTTCAAATGGATATGGAAAATGGATACACAAATGATATTTGCTTTCAATACTGAGTTTTGTGATCTCATTCAGTAAATTATAAAGTCTATAGCAGATGATTTATTTTGTTAGTAATTGATTGAACTGAATAGAGGGAAAAAATAGCTTTTAAAATTTGAACATTAAACAACACGCTTTTAACAGCAGATCACACTGTGTATTGATGGATGTCAGTAGCACTTAATTTTGATTTGATTTGAGTGGTTAGTCTACCAATATGAAAACATTTTAATCTAAAATATATTAGGGCTAGAATGTAACTATAATTGCAGGCATGTTTGTTTTTTTAATGGCATGAGGGAGTTGCACAAGGCATGAAGAGAAAGCAGCATTAAGCCTTCTAAAAACAAGATTGATCATTTATATCAAGATATATGTGTGTAGATTCAGCTGCTAACCAAATATAAGATTTAACGTTGGAATAGCCATTGCATATGTCACACTGCCAAACAAAATTCATTTTTCTACTGCCTGTAATTCCATCCAAAAGCATTCCAGTTTTTTATTATGTATAACAAAAGTTTAGTTTTAGTGCACTTCCATTATTTCATTTTGAATAGTTATTTATCTTCTATAAAAACAGCAAAATAACAAAAGATGGGCATAAAATAATAAAATGTATGCATAGCAGAATGGCGATTTTATCATTCATTTTGCTCAATTTTGGGTGTGTAAAGCTGCTGTTATAAGATGCTGCATTTGTGTTTGAAATAGAAATCCCTCTAGTGGCTTACTTTGTGTAGGTTCTGGATAAAAAAAAAAAACTAAATAAGGTGGACATAACAGGGTTTTTGTCTGAAAGGTTCCAGGTTTTTCAAAAAAAAAAACCTCCACTTTAAATGCTCAATTACTGTGACTGAACGTAAGGAAACTTTTGATTTTCTGTATTCTGGGAAGGCTCCAGGCCCAGATGGGCTGCCAGCAGAACTCCTCTCAGCTTTTTGGAAACAACAATCACCACTGCTTTATCAAATACCTAATGCTGCTATCACCCCCACTAAATGATTCAATTCTGTTAGCAACGTAATGATTACATTGTTGCTAAAACAAGATAAAGAGCCTAGTGATCCCCTAATCTCTTTGATGAATTTGGACACTAAGTTGTTGGCTAAGCTTCTGGCAAGTTGGCGTTCAATTAGTAATCTAATTCATCTGGGTCAGACAGGCATCATTCACTCTCATCAAGGAGCAGATAACATAAGGCATCTTTTCACTGATGCTGCTCATAATCTGCCAAGGGCGCCAGCTCTATTTTCTCTATATATAGAAAAGGCATTTGATCATATGAAGTAGAATTTCCTTTGAGAAGGCTTCCATCAGATAGTGTTCAGTGCTTGTTACATTAATATTAAAATATATTCTGTTTATCCCAGTGTTCATTTGACGTGTCCTCTGAGCACACCCTCAGAAATTAACACAACATGTGCGCAAGTTGCAGCAACAGTAAAAAACCTGGGGGTGCAGACTGATCAAGTCGGAACGTGACGTCAGAGTCTCTGTTTACTATCAACATGTGACAGCAAGCAGCTTTGCAGATCCTACAAACTTGATATGCATGCTTTGATGTTTGATGAATGGTTTGACATGGTGAAGCAAAATGCCGACATACAAATGTGTTCATGCTTTTTTTAGATTCAAGTGTCGCATATTCCCCAAAATACATTTTAAAGGTCTCACATACCATCTTCGTGCCGTCTTTTTTTTTTTTTTTTTCACCTTCACAGCAACATCAGAATGTATGTATTAGGGCCACAGAGCAAAAAAATTAGGGACACAATGAAAAGGTCTGTTTTGTGATTAAAGTGGAAATTTCCGCTTTAATCTCTAAATTCCAATTGTTAATTGCTATGTGCTTCTGGGGAACTGACTGCAGCAACAAGCAGCAATTGCTACACAGAACACATTTAATTTATGATATTCCAGCTCTCTGCACATTTAGAATCCATAGAATTATAATTTATATCACTTTCATGATGAAACGCATGAAAGTATGTATATTACATTTTACAGATAAATCGTTAACTTCATTTAAATGAACAGTGTTAATAATTACACATGTGAGGGTAGCACAGTGTCCGAGAATAAGCACTGCTGCATCGCAGAGAGTCACGTCTCTGGTGTTCCCTGCCTGGAGTCTGCATGCTTTCCTGGTGGGTTTCCTCAGTGTGCTCTGGTTTCCTTCCAAACACATGCAGGTTTGGGGATTTGGTGATACTTAAATGATGCTAGTGTATGTGTGTGCTTGTATTCACCTTGTGATGAACTGATGCCCTATCCAGGGATTGTTTCTGCCTCACACTCGATGCTTGCTGGAATGGGTATTTCCCTGGATTGATGAATGTAATCATTAGGCATCCATCCTTTTCAGAGATATTGTGGTAAGTTGTCCTCAGAATTTAATGGATGTTTCAGCCAATTCACAACACAGCGAAACAGAATGTTTTTTCACTGTAATAATATCTTGCATTGCAACCTGGTGAAATCTTTCAGATTTACTTAAAGTATGTGTGCAGGTATAACAGTTGTGAGATATGGCCGGCCGTTCATCCCGGCCAATACCCCCACGCTGCTAGATGGAGCCCTTCCGGCAACATGGAGGTGCCCTGAATTCCAGCAGGGCATCGTGGATATTGGAGCTTTCCTTCACAGCCCTGCTGGATACCATGGGGGCCGCAATGGGGATGCTGCAGAGAGGCTCAGAGACTTTTATGTGCCCTATAACCCGGAAGTACGTCCTGGTCACAGGGACAGTGAAAATGACGTACTTCCAGAATGAAAAAGAAGAGCATTTTGATCTGACCCAGAAGTGCCAAGAAGTCATATGGACTGAGGGTTCAGAAGCACTTCCGGGCCAAGGACTATAAACAAGTCTGAGTCGGGAGGAAGGGTGGCAACGCGTCTGGGAGTAGGAGGAATTGTAGTATTTATTATTGATTGTGATTTATGAGTATTGTGGAGTGTAGGGTGCTTTGTGCACTTTATTATTATAATAAATTCAACATTTGGACTTTTACCTGGTGTCTGACGTTTAATCCGAGGGTTCAAGGGGACGAGAGCACCCTTTATCTGTCACACAGTACACAGCTTGCATAGCAGTAGCGTCTGCAGGAACACGTGCACGTCGTGTGAAGTATAAACCCGACCTTAGACACAGCAAACTGTAGATGACATTTTCCGAGATGGTCTATTTCCTTAGTTACAAATCCTTACATTTCCTTAGTTATATAGTACACCCCCAATCAAACAATGAAAAGAAAAAGATTTCTTTCTGGAGAGAGAACTGCTTGTAAATGTGTCTATTTTTGCATGTGTCCAATTTTTTATGATGCATCAACTGAGCTGACCTCTTTGTAAAAATGTCAGGAAAATAGCAACTGATAGAGATGCATCCACTCTCTCCATGCCTCCTAAGGGAGCACACACACAAAACATCTGGCTTTCTAGTTTTCTTCTCCATTAGTAGAACACACTATGACATTTTATGGTTTGTCACAACACATAGAAAATGTTACAGAATTATTATCACTAAGCTCAAGGTTATTTCCCCATGGGAATCAACAGCCAACTTAGCAAAATATTATAGACTCTGTTTCATGTTCTAACTGTACTAAAATATACTGCACTCAAGCTGTTCAGCTTGAGAAGACTTTCAGGCTAAGGCCTATCACCTGAAATCAGTCAGCTGAAAAGGTTAAAGTATTCCTTAACACTAAAATCCCTGGAGCCTATGAAAAAAGTCATAATGCTGGGCCACCTTAAATTCCTTCGCACTTCTTCATCAGTGTCTTTGTTTTTTCAAATGTGTCAATCAGTGCAGGCAGTAAGCAGCGTGCTATCCCATCCCCACCACCGACGCAGCTTAGGTTCTCCCAGCTTAAGTCTGTTTATCTGGGTGTAAAGTACCTGAAATTGTATCTGGTCAGGTTGGGGAGCATGCACTAGTACAGGGTAAATAGTATATTGTTATTTAGAATACATATACTGTATTTCATGTGTTTTCCATGTCTACAACGATTTGGGTAAACACAGAATGACAGGAAATGCGAGGCAAGAAGTGTTGAACACATAAATAAAACAGAAACTTTTTCTATGTTATAGTAATAATGACGTGAAGTATATAATGTGTGAAGACTTTACTCCAAATATCAAATAAATACATGCGCTTTTATTCAAGGAAAAAAAAATCATTCAATTTACATGTTGCTATCAAAGAGTTAAAAACACAAGCTCAAATGTCAATCGAAATAAAGTTGACATATCTTCTTAGATGGTCAGTGGTATGAACTGCTGCACTATAAGCAAAAGGTTGCGGGTTCGATTGCGGATGTTCCTCGTTTTGAGTAGTGAGCTGCTATTATTATTATTATTATTATTATTATTATTATTATTATATAATAACAGCATACATTTGATTTGAGTCTGTAACACCAGGTGTAAATTTTTATTACCTGTAAAAGATATCGCTGAAGGGATATAAGCAGACACACAAACACTGGTGAATCATGTCTTCTTAGTATCTTGTTGTCATTTGAATATTTTGTTATTCTATTTAATTCTTGAATAAAAGCACGCTTGTTTTGTTATACCTTTATGAAAGTGTTTATTATATATTCCAGTAACCACTTGAATGAGATCAAATTTATCTCTGCCTCTCTCATGCATTCACACACACATCCATGCATGAAAATGTCATTATTTGAAAATGCTATGCCATTTGAACTTGAGTTGTCATTTGATCATGTTTTTTTTTTCAGTCTTGCCCGTACTCCATATCATGGTGCATGGTACTCAGAATGTAGACAGACTTCTTCTTTTTGGGCGCATACACCATTAGCATGGCATTGCCAGATATAAACACTAGCGTGGAGAACTGCTCGTGTACTAAAGTTACTTTAGTTGCAGGTGGAAGTTCTCGTCCCATTTTATTTAAAAATAAAGCCAAGCAGAGTTGTGTTGCAGTGCAGCAGTCTATTAGCCAGCGAAATCGATGTGAAAAAGTTGTCTGTTGTTAGGGTTCTGCCTTTGTCCAGAACGGGACGACTGGGATCTTTCCCTAAATAAGGAGTAGAATTGTACATGTAATTTATCTCCAAATCTGCCACAATCCAAAACTTTATGCCAAATTTGTCAGGCTTGGTTGAGATGTACAGCTGCTCATCAAAAGTAATATGTTGCCCTGGGTTGTAACTCAAAACACAGTTATCAACAAAATGTTGCCAGATATCCAATATTGCAGCAAATCTGTTGTTTTTCACATGTTCTGCATGGTGTCTTTGTTGTCAAAGCGCAAATGCTGCATGATAGTCTGATAGCGGTCATGGGCATTGTACCTTTCTTGAATAAAAGCGCACTTGTTTTGTTATAACTTTTGTGAAAGTGTTTATTTGATATTTGGAATAAAGTCTTCACACATTATACACTTCATGTCATTATTACTATAACATGGAAAACATTTGTTTTAGTTATGTGTTCAACATTTCTTGCCTCTCATTGCCTGTCATCCTACATTTACAAGATCGTTGTAGGCACAGAACACACATGAAATGTATGCATTCCAAATAACAAAATTTCTATGCTGATGAGATCTTGCTGTTTCTTGGAAACAACCCCTCTGGCCCTTCTCATGTCCTAAGCATGTTTAGTTCCTTTTAAAGCTCTGTATGGTTACAAAATGAAAAAAAAAGTCATCTCTTCTTTTTCGTATGTTACTCGGCATTTCCTACAATAAAACTACTGGCACATTTTAAAACTACTAAAGACTCTATTCTTCTGGTCTCACAGCCCCTTAATCTCCTGTTCTAGACAGGCTATTAAAATAAACATTTTACATGAATTCAGTTTCATCAGTGATGTTTTCCTACTCTTTCCCAGCTTAAATATTGGCAATAATTTAGATCTTTCCTGTCTCGATTCCTGTCAAAGACCAATGTTCCTGTCAGTCACTTCCTGTGAGGAAAAGTCTTGCGTGGAAGCTCTGTGTCTGTTACCTTATTGTTCTTTTTCTGTTTTTGTCATCTGCAAGATCCCACAGAAAATCATTTATTACAGTGAAGAACAGTGGTTGTGAATTTGTAAATGTCGATGAAGAACTGAAGGTTTTCGAAAGAACAGATACTTTACTGTCGCTACAGGCACCTAAACACCCTTAAGCTGCAGCATGATATAGGGTCTATTTCTAGCAATAGCTTGCCAGCTTCATTTACTCACCAGCAAGTATCTGTTTTACCCTGCTTCCACTCAGTATTGAGTATTGGAGCACCAATGAAAAAGGGGGCCTGCATCTTAAGTGCCAAGAGAAGTGCTAATATTAAAGTATAGCAACTATTTGAATATCACAACTCTGCTCCAGTTGTTTACCTAAGTGCTGTGTTCATTTTGGGGACCAGAAGACTTTTATGTCATGTTTTCCTGGGGGACATGTTCAGGTCATTGCTAAAAGAATCTCAGTCTGTCCTTGTAGTTTTCCATGTGTCAGCAAACAATATTTGCATTTGCTGGGCAGAGATAATGAAAGAGGCCTTTGGATTGCTGCTTGGCATCACTTAAGAAGGGGCTCAAGAGTAAGCTGTGCAGATCACCATCTCTGCACCACGTCCTATGTTCTGACAGTCATATGCGGCCTACAGTCATGATTTTTCCCTCTAGGCCTCTGCAATAAGCACAACATTGCCTTCATCCGCAATTTTGAGAGGTTCTTCAGAAAAGGTGGTTCACATACAGAAAAGCAAGATTCCCATGTCCTCAAGAGAATAAAATTAATCAGCTTTGACTATTTGATGGATGGATGACTATTTGACTCTCTTCCTACTCCAATTCTACACAACAGGCAAAATGTCATATACAGTATTTTGCATTCATTAGGATGCCTCTTAACATTTTATGCAGTTCAAAAAAGGAATTCTTGTAGGTGCCCTCGGGTTGCATGCTCAAAGCAGTCAGTGATGTTCTATTTTATTTCTAACATTTTTATGCTTGTAATATTTCCTTTCACTAGATAGAACAGGCTGACACATACTTATATATGTTGCTAAAAAAATACAATTAATGATAAATATAGAAATATAACACAAAGCAGGAGCACACAATCTACTTCTTAGGCTGTGGCTCATAATATTTTTGTTATGCACCACATAAAGCTTTTATCAGTACCACCAGCATATTTAATAAATAAATAGACTACAGTAATACGCATGCTGGTGACTACCATCCACAATCTGAAAAACTGTTTACATACTAAATATTTAATTTTATTGCTCAAGGCCATTGTGTAAACAAGTATACCTTTCACCAAAACACAACACGACTAGTTGCATTATGCATATATTTCTAGTCGTATGTAAAAGATTAAATTTAGCAGTTTTTAAATTAAAAAATATTTTGATTAATACAAATTTTTAAAAGCTTTATTGGCTCAGGGGTTATTGGTGAACAAAGTACCATTTAACATACTACTGTATTGGTTAGATTAAGAATATACAATTATATAATTTGAAACCAAGGTTACTTTAAGCTTCATATTTCCTAGACGTTAAGTAAATTTATTGCTCAAAGCTGTTGTATGAACAACATACCTTTATCATAATGCAGCAGCACCAGCTGGATTACACATGTACAGGTGTATCATTTTTAGTAATGGTTTAATTTTTAATTTTAAAAATTAGTATACTTTTCTATTTCCTTCATTTTTGGAATTGGAATTTGGTATTCTTTATTAATCCCAGAGAGGAAAGTTTAATATAAATTATAGCTTTAATTGCTTCATGTTATTGTTAAACAAAGTACTTTTATTAAAAACACAACAGTACTAGTTGGATTATGCATTTATAGTTGCATTATTTTTAACAATAGAAAATTTTTATAATTATAAAATTACAATGATTTTATATTTGATTTTATGCAAATTTGCCATAGCTGTTACTGGTTACCTTTATTAAAATCCAATCATTGGTTGGATTATACACACAGTATCTAATATTAAATTAGACTAGGGGGCTTTGCTCGCCAACCCCCATGTTTGGTTTTCCGGACACACTTTTAAGATTTATTTTTCTTTGAATTGTTGCTATTTCATTAGTTTTATTTCAGAACTTCTGTAAAAACAATATTTGGACTCTTTCGAGTCCAAATATGCTGTATCTTTTAAATGAGGTCAGTGAGACATGTGTTTAATGACTTTTTCAGGTTAGAGATAATGAAAACTGGAATTTAAAAGACCCCAAAAAAACGTAGGTGCGAAACACATGCAGAGCAAGATACAGAATATGAAAGCAGCAAAAAAATGAGTGTCCAAAAAAAAACTAAACTTCACATTAGCGCAAAAAAACAGAAATTATTACTCGGAGAAATAACGAAAAGGCGAATAGAGATCGAATATATGGACATAGGTGATATGTCAGAAGTATGTAAATATTGTAAGGCTTTGAAGTTTAAGTCAGAGAATTTCAAAAACGTGTTTTACCTCACATGCATTTATTGGTTACTTTGCCAAAAAAATTATTTACTGCTGATGATGCAGATCACTTTGTCTGTGCTGAAATTCCAAACAGAGAAACCTATCCTGAATTATCTATAACCTGCTCTGCTGGTGTTTGGCCCTTTTGTTTTCTAACCTCTTTATGACTTTTCACTTTGTTTTCTACTCTGTCTTTTATCTCTGACCTCGCTTTATCCTGCTTTTTTTTCAATGACACCTGATCCGTGGAGATTATCTTCCCTTTTTCGAGTATTAATTTCCGTTTGTTTGCACTACTGCGATCTTTACTTTCTTTTTTTATACTTTCTAATTTTCCTACTTTCATACTCGTTAACTTTCTCCACATTTGAATTGCGCATACTTTTTTTTTTTGAGCCTTTTGAATGCTGTGCTTTCATAATCTGCTCTGCATGTGTATAGCACCAACGTTTGTGAACGTCTCTATGAAGTTCTACTTTGTCTTTTAGTCTGTCTTTTAATTCTGAGTCTAATTGGACGTGCTTTGTTTAATTTCCACTTGTTACGGGCTGATAATTACTTGCCTTATTTTCTGAATTTGCACCTAGATTATTTTTTCTTTTTCCTTTCCAACGCTTTTCAGTCTCTTTTCTCCACTTATTCGTCAATGTTTCGTTTATAACGTATGTCCTTATATGCTTTATATGTGCTGAGACCCTGGATCTGTATGTGCTCAAATCCTTCACAAGACTGAATGTTTTGCTGCCCCGTTGTCCTATTTTATAGATTGTAAGTAGGGCGTGTCTTGCAAGAATCTCATGTTCTACGTCATCGCAAAACGGTCCTGGGTCAATTTCTTGGCACAATGTCTCATGTTTACGGTCCCCGCAAGACGCACCGTGCCAAGTCTCTCTGGTCTTGCGGGTCTTTTAAATGTCTTCCGAGAAGACCATGTATCGTAGCCTTGCTTTTGTTTTCCAGGACAGGATTTCTTTTTATAATAGAGAGATGTTTTCAAACAATAGTCAATGCTAGTAAAATATATTTTTACATAACCAATGTTTTATTTTATAACCATTAAATAACTTAAATGTGCATTTTTGTGGGAGCAGGAAAACATAGTTGCACCATTTTTAAGTCACATGTTTTTATGATTAATTTTCTGTCAAGGTGGCTGATTTTGCGTAAGTTTTATAAAAAAATTAAAGCAAGCATCATTGCCTAAAAGCTCTGCTTTTAAAGGGGTTGCATATTACAATCCAAATTCTGTTCAGATACTAATTCCTGCTATTCTTTTCTATACCTTTTTTCTATCATCACAATTAGTCAAAATAAAAACATTTTTAATTTTAACATTTGCAGAAAACCAGAGGTGTACTTGACCTTATGAAAAAGGCTAAACCTATTTGTACAAAAGGAAGCACTAATTGAAAAAAGCTTCAGCTATAAAATACTTGGTGTTAATGTCATATTTATTATGGCAAACTGTAGCTCTCTGGAGTCAATGATATAAAATAATTGTAGACATTTCACTACAATAGGTCACTGTTCTGGATCAGCTACTACAATAACATTTTTAAAGGTGAAGTGAATTGACCTATAGCAGTGTATAACACTTAAAAACAATGATGTACTGAACTGTAGCATTAAAGCTTAAACCAGACACATATTTACCAACTTAATGCACTTAATACTAAAAGCTTTAGTTCAACAAAGTACATGTCACGCAGATGCAGACAATTAATGGATTTGGCAATGGTAACCCAAGAGTTACAATCAAATAGAGAATGTGTTTTTTTTTAAATGTAGCATTTCATTGCTATTAGGTAATCATTATAATGCAATATGAAGTGATATTTGGCTGCACTCCACATGTAGGGCACAGAATACGGTAATAATTGTTCATAAGAGAGAAGCTGATAAGAATTCCAAATTATCGGTGGAGTGAAATCTGCTTTCCTGTAGCATTCTTTGTTAGAACTGTCACTATTTAAAATTGTTTACTTGCTTATGGAAAATGCATTCACAACACAAACAGCAATAGTATCAGCTCTAGTGTTAATTCAGTCTCTTAGATGATATTTTAAGCAGCACTTGGCCTTATAAAGATCACCTCAGACTGCTTTTCCACCTTACAGAGCAAATATTAGTGATGTTGAAGCAAAGGCAAGTTATGCAAATGGCTCACAGCCACACTGGGCAATCAGTACTAGTGTGTTTTGAAACAGTTTGGTTACTTCTTAAGAAGGTTGCCAAATATATGCCCATGGCTTGAGTTGAGAGATAAAAGCAAACTCTAAAGAATTCACTTCATAAAAATGTAAAAATTATACCTTTTACCACTTCTACTTAGTAATTCTTTACATTTATACCACTTCATTGAAATTGCAGACACATTTTTTCATAGAAGACTATGCTCCTGTGGGTATTGGAATGTTTTACATGCTCTACTACTCTTTGATGGCCAGTGTGAGGTGTGCTGGGCTGGTAACATCATTTCAAGAGAGGTCCACTGAACCAACAAGCTGATTAGGAAGGCAGGCTCAGGTATGGGATGCACTCTCAACCCCAGAGCTGTAGTTGTGGAAGAGAGAATGAAAACAAAACTAAATTCCATTTTGAACAATGTTGCACATCCAATCTCTGACACACTAATACTGAAGACTTTCAGCTAACAAATTATTCAGCAGAAGTGTGTCAAGAAACACTACTGGGGCTCCTTTTTAACCAACATCAAAGCACTTTCATGATGCCTCACTGTGGTTGTGACTGATCCTTTTACCTTTAACCAAGTCAGAAGTGTTCTTTTTAGCAAGTCAGGTGTGTATAAAGTCAATGGAGGCTCTGATTGGGGCACTCGAGAGACTGAGCGAAGAGTCTGAGTGTATCTGGGCTTGAGAGTGTCCTGGATAATAACCAAGATCCAGGCCTTTAATGACCTCTGGGGCACAGCCATCAGCAATGTGTCTGTTTGCGGAGTGAGTGTCGACCTTGTTGATAGGTTTACTTACTTTGTCAGTGACATTTATGTCCCTGGTGACTCTTCCTATGAAGTCAGTAGACGGATTGGGAGAGCATGGGTATCTATACCGATATCTATGCAAAAGGACGAAGTCTTTAAAGTCCTGGTGCTTCCTGTCTTGCTATATGGTTATGAGACATGGACACTATCCAGTTACCTGAGATGAAGACTGGACTCCTTTGGTACTGTGTCTCTCTGGAAAATCCTTGGGTACAGTTGGTTTGACTTTGTGTCGAATGTGAGTTTACTCATGGAGTCCTGAATGAGGCACATTACCTGAATTGTGAGGGAGAGTTAGTTACAGTACTATGGCCATGTGGTGCTTTTCCCCGAGGGTGATCCAGCTCATAGGATCCTCATTATTGGGGACCCGAGTGGCTGGACCAGGCCAAGGTGTCGCCCTTGTTATACCTGGCTGCGGCAGATAGAGGGTAATTTTCGGTGGGTGGGGCTGGACCATGTGTCTGCCCTGGGAGGTTGCCAGCCGGGATCCTGAGTTATTTTGTTGTGTGTACCAGTGCATAAACCCCAACTTGACTTGACTTGGTGTGTATTTGAGAGGGGTTGGTATTTATTTGTTTTACAAATTAAGTACTATCTATATTTGTCAGGTTATTTGACTAGGTCATGTCAAGCAAATTCTTTGAAATTCGCATGGAAAAATAGGACTTTTTTTGCACAGTTTTCAAAGTATAGTATATGGAAATGTCACTTTGAAATAATCCGTGACGTATGGGCTTTGAAATAAACATTTCATTGACTTTGAAGTATCTCTGAAGGTCATAGCTTTGATGCTGAATGGCTTTAATGGCTATATGTTAGCTATTTGGAATAGGGAATTATAATTTACCGTTATGATAAGTATTTATAACTGAGATTACTGAAATATGAAAGTATTAAAAAACATCATTAATTCTGAGCAGACTTGATTGAAAAACTTTCGTATTGCATTTCTGTATTGTCAATCTATTCTGAGCAAATTGGAATTGGAAAAGCAAATTGAGTTCAATTATAATTTTTGCATGGGACATTTGGTGTAGCTTGGTCTTGACTTTTGTAGATTTCAGTGAAGGAAGTTTTTAAGATTTCAGTGCTTCTGGTTTATGTGATAATAGGCTCATGGTGAAGTGGGATTTCAAATAAATAATTGAGTCTCAGAGTTGGCAGGCTCCAAACAGCAGCAGGTGTGTGTGCACATGCAACTCCGGGGTTGATTGGGGTGCTTGGCTGATCGCGCATTCACCTGCAAATGTGAGCAGGTTAGTCAGGTGCCTCATTCACACCTGGAGTATGTTTGAAACAGCGCCTGCACCCAGTCGGGTTAATAAAAGTAGTTTGCAAGATAGGAAGATTAAGATGAGATCAGAACAAAAAGAGAGATGAAACGGGAGGATCATTAGTGAGAGTAGTGTTGGGTGCCTAACAGCCAGTGAGCGAGAGGCAGAGCTGTTGGTAGGCCTGCGGAAGAGCAAATGATTGGCCACCCAGGGGTGTAAATCACTGATTTAGTGGAGGAGCGGTGAAGTCTTCCTTAGGGATCCGAGGGACTCAATGAGAGTGAGGCTGAAGATGGGAAGTCAGCCAACTCTGAACAGTCTGGTAGATGCTGAAGGAGATAGCCAAGATGGGGGTCGGAAAGGAGGACTGCAGCTGGCAAGCCATGGAGTGACCTGGGGAGACAAAAGAGATTAAGTTGCACTGAGCTCAGGTGAAGGGAGTAAAATCAAGGACTCGATGACCATGTTTTATGCAGGTTTGATCTTGAATTATAAAATTTTTAACTTACAGACTAGTCACTGATTTAATGGATTATTTATTTAATGAAGGTTATTTTAATGCTCTGCACTTTTGGTAGATTTCAATGAAAGAACCGTGCGCATTTGCACCAACCCCTTGCTGACTGTGTGTGCTCTTATTGCCCGGCTCATTTCAATTTAAGACTGTTGACAGTTCTGGGTTCAAGTGGCTTCTGGGAGCAATCAAGGAGTGTGCAGCTGACCCAGGCAGTCACAATCTGCCAAAGGACACAGGCACACTAAGAGCCACCTCTATGTCTTCCTTTAATCAAATATTGCAGTGTTGAATGGTCTGGTGATGTAATGACACAGTCATAATTTATAGTTCTGATCTTTAAGTGGCATGTATTAGACTAAGGCTGTGTTCACACTTATGTGGTTTCCTGCATTTTTTTAGCTTCTGCATTTCACCAGTAAGACCAATTATGTTCTACAGCTTCCATTTATATCACTGCAGAGGAGCACAGTTCATTGTGACATGCTGCAAATTTTTTACACATTGGCACATGAAAGGTGCACACTGAAGTTCCTATTGTTTGTACAAAAATGTATATATTGTGTGTTTTAGTTTTTTCAAGGAAAATATTGTATAGTATAGGAATTCCCTCTTGCCAGTTTCTAGCAACCACCCTTCCCTATTTCCAATTTCTCGTAAATCGGACTGAGCGTATGCATCGTCCTAGGCATCATGGAGGAAAGTCCAGTGCTGTGTGCTATGGGCCTATGCTGTTTGCTAAAGTGATTTCATGAACCAAAAATCTAAAGTGAATTTTTTGGCACCCAACCATTGACCATCACAACAGTCAGAGACAATTTGTTTCCACAGGTTGTAAAGTTACTGAGCAGCCATCTTTTTTTTCCTATGTGCTAATATAGTGTATGTGCATGTAGCTGCAGGTGAGTAAGGCAGGATCAAGCATGGATAAAACGCATGCCAAAAGAAATCTCTCAGTCCAAATGTTTGTTTTAAAAGATTTAGTGAAAATTCAAAGCAAATAGTGCATACAAGAATAAAGAGAAAAGGTTGTTAACATACGTAGAATAAAAAGCAAGAAAAAATGTTTCTTCTATAAACTTAGCTTTTCTTGTTAAACCTCAGTTGTTTCTATACTTAAAGATGCTTTACTTTGTCTTCAGTATGCTCTAAATGTACAGTACTACACGTTCAATACAGAATGTTAGCTTTCATACTATTGACCACTTAGGGCACGGTTTAAAACCGTGTGCCTTCCAAGCCTTACTCACGGCAAGGCAGGTCACTAACTGAGGCTAATTTATACTCAGAGAAGCTAGAAATAGTTAGAATATACCAATTCAATTCAACTTGTGGTGGGTTATAAGAACCACCCATTGACTATGCATTAATATATAGGCATACATTTAATATAACTTAAAAAACTAACAAATGACAGAGCACTTTCATGGGCTTTATTTATACGTTTACTCATTTTCATGTGCTATTATTCAGCATGTAAAAAACCCCTCGTTTTAGGAAAAAAACAAACAAATGGTGTAGTCATTTCCTGTTACAAGCAGACATTGTGTTGAGCTTTGTGAGATGGTGTAGTTGTTCTGCTACTATGATCTCTGCTTTAACTTTGGAGATTTAGTTTTGACTGTCATTTTTGACCCTAATGTAGTTACACATAGCAGTGCTATGACTTCAGTAACACAAATTTAAACTACATGTGCAATATACACAGATAGTACACATACATTTAACAACATGTGGGTGCATACATTTACATGTTCTACTACTCTATGGTGGCCAGTGCAATTTTCCAAGCTGTGGTAACATCATTTCAAGAGAGGCCCACCGACGGAGGAGTGAGAAAGGTAACTGTGCAAGATGGCCAAGGCCTTTAATAAAATGTGTGCCTTTCAAAGCCTGTGTGTTATACAGTATACTGTATGTCCTGAACAGAAGACAGTTCTGTGACAGCTTCTCTATCCTCAACCATGATTTAGGATCTTGCTCTGAATGTCATGGTCTAGTCTTTCTTTTATACTTTTCATCTTTTCCTTGGCCTCTACAAATAATTAGGAAATGAAGGAAGCACATGATTGTCCATCTATGTCCTTAGTTAACTTATTCCAGTACAAGTTTGTGGGAAGGTCAGCATCTATCAAGACAGCGTTGCACAAAAGAGAAGAAAAAACCTTGTAGGGAGCACCAGTTTATTAAACACCCAGACACAGTAAATCATACTGGGTGAGTTTAGAAATTGGTTACAGAAGTAGCAATTGAAAACCTCCACAAACACAAAAGCATACTGTACGTATTCCACAGTAACACATTGACTAGCGTTATATCTGAATCCAGATCTCTAAAAGGTGTGAGCTACATCTCTGTGCCATTCACCTTAATAGCCAACATATATTGTATAAAAAAGGAATTCTGATAGCACATACTGTACACCAAGAACTGCAGAATGTAATTACATACTGTATGGTCATTTGCATAAATGTTTTAATTATCTGTATTTCTTTAACCTTCTCAGAGCATATATTCACAGAGAATTTGATGAAAAACAATTCAAATAAAGACAAAGGTTTTGTGCCAAAGTTCATCCTGTGATAAAGATGATATATTCTCTTACTTTGTATTTTTCATGTCTGAGGAAACAATTTGAAGATTAACAGCTTTCATTTATTTTTGTCATATTTTGACATGTATGTTTCCAGGCTGCAAAGGAATAGTAATATTAGATACAGTATGGCATATTGTTGGACATGAACAAGAAGACACGGTCTTGATCTTTTTTCTGTCTTAAAGCTAAGCTTAACAACTTTTTATTACTAACTTGGGAGATATTATATTTTGTTACAAATGATGGGTCTGATTGTAATCCAGTCAATTGGGGTGTGCAGAACTTGCTCTTCTCTGTTGAAGTATTCAGTTTATTCATTAGGGCAAAAAAGGAGACAGGGCAATACAGTTTCCTTTAGTCTTATTCTTATCGCCTTACTTTTAAAAATCTTTTACAAGATTTTGCATTTTTTCTGTTAATATGGTAACATTAAAATGCACTATTGCCATAAGGAATACAGCTGCCGAACAATGTTAGAAAAATTATTTATGGATGAAACTAAGAAGAGTGTTGTGGAACCTGGGGATTTATGAAACCTAGCTAATTAGAGGGGATGAATTTTAAATGAGATTCAAATTGCATTAAAATGCCCGTCCCAGTCTCCACACAATTAACGTTATCTTTATGTTTTTCATTTTGCTATTTCACATTTGAAATAACTTCTGCAATAAAATCTCATTTGGAAATCTGATGGATGGGTCAACGTTTGAAATATAATTCTCTTCATTTTTTGTTCAATTACACATTTAAACATTTTTTGTTCGCATATCTTTCAAAAACAAAAGTCAGCAAATTTATTTATACCAATTGTTTGTTCAATCTATGTCTCTCAGTAGTAACCAAAAAATTTGATTATGAGTACAAGCATGGGCGAAGTGTTAGAGGTTACAGAAGGGGGGGCTTGGTCTGCCCCCAACGGAAAAACTATGTGGTTAAAATAAATCTTCAATAAAGGATATTTTCTTTCCTTAAATGATTTTTAAAGGCAGTAATTAATGTAAATATGTTAATAATCAACAAAGATGGTAATTAAATCCATCCTACCGTAAGTGTCTCTTCCACATCACCTATTCTTAGAACAAAAAAAAAACATTCAGGACAATTTCAATTCTGCATTAGTTTAATGTTTCATATACAGCTTGAGAGAGCTCACTTCTGGTTGTATATTTTGTGTACATCTCACGGCTGCTCCTTACAGCAAACATATCCTCAGGATTGTCCAAGCACCTTTAATTTAGGCCAGGTGTGTCCAAATCTGGTCCTGGAAGGCATCAGTGGTTGCAGGTTTTCATTCTAACCCTTTTTTCTAATCAGTGAGAAGTTTTCACTGCTAATTAACCCCTTTACCCTTCATTTTAATAACCCTGTTTTTAAGGATTCAGTCCTCTGAATTGATTTGTTTCTTCATTAAATGGCAGCCAAACAGAAATGAGATGTGAAATAAGCCAACTGATGACCAGCTAAATTGGAACATCAAACTCCAGCCAATTTCACTCCAACCAGTTTCTCAATGAGAAGCCAGTTCTTGCTGTTAATTGAAATTGTTATTGAATATCATGACTTGTTGCTGCTCTCATTCTGCCACAGCAGACTGTTGATTTTCTGTTTTTTCTAAGACCACCATCAAGATGTTTTGGTGACCTGAGCAGACCAACATGACTGAGACCTTCACCTTTCTTTATTTTCAGGTTACCTGGTCATGTGGTTGCTTGTTTTATGTCTCATTATTGCTTGGCTGCTCATTAAGGAAAAAGAAACTTAGGGGTCTGATTCACATCAATTAAAGCTAAGGCAAAACAAGTTAATCAGCAGCAAAAATGGCTCACAAATTAAAAAGATGGTTAGAATGAAAATCTGCAGCCACTACCGCCCACTAGGACCGGAGCTGGACACCCCTGATTTAGGCCTTAATGTGTTGACTGTACTAACAGTGGTGGGCTGGTCTTCGAAAACTTCTCACACATCACACACACCACTATGACAAAATATTTTACTAATCAGAATTGTGTGTTTGGTGAAATATATAAAAAATATTAAATGATCCCATAATCATAAAAGTTAACACCCTTTCAGAACACACTTGAATATTACGCGATTTTTCTAGATTGTTCAAAAATACTAATTTTGCCACAATTACAGTATAAAAAGTCAACTGAACTTAAAACAAATTCTGTCATTTAAATCACGTTAATGGGTGCCTTTCATATTTTCTAACTCTTAACTGTGCTAACGTATTTATCTTCATTTATCTTGCGACTATGTTTTGAACTAATTATGATATTTTTCTTGGGATTATAATTTAAATATGAAGAAGTATGGTTGTGATACTTCTAACAATTAAATCTCTGTAATATAATAAAAAAACGTCTTGGGAAGAGAGACGAGATGTGACTTTCTCAGAGAGACACTTTCACGTCCCGCAAGACGAGATTTTGTGTCAAGAGATTTAACCACGCCCAGGGCTGGAAATAAAAGACAAAGAGTAGATGACAAAGTAGAACGTCGTAAAGAATTCAAAAACGTTGGCACGATACACATGCAGAGCAGGTTAAAGATAATGGAAGTACTAAAATTCTAAAGTCTCAAAAAAATGATAGTAAAGATCGCATTAGCGCAAACAAATGGAAATTATTACTCGGTGAAATAACGGAACAGCGAAAGGAGATTGAATATATTGTTTGGATTTCAGGGTAAAGTAGTGTTTCTTCCCAATGAAGAGGCGTATCCGCAAGAATTAAAAGATTTATTGTTCAGTGAAAGTGAAATCCACATACCTGTCACGCGTATACACAGGAGATTTTAGAGATAGAAATGTTATTCAAAAACTTCAAACAACATAAGTCTCTTTCAGGAGTGAATCAAGCTCCGTGTGTAGTCGGAGGGAATAGTTTCATCTCTCAATTAAAAGAATAGAAAACCCTTTCTCTTCATGGGGGCGTGCCTCGGGAGCGGGACCCCCCAGCAGGAACAGAAGATGTCTGTGGGAGATGAGAGACAAGACAGTGAGACAAAAGGACAGTTGCTGCACAGGCTTTTAAATGTTCAAAGTGCTGCGTGAGATGCAGATCATGTAGCAGTGGCGGCGGCAGCAGCTGATTGAGCAAAGAGGAGGTAAAAAAAACTGTATTTGGTTCCCATTGTATCACTGTTGAAGAGGGGGTTTCGAATGAGCGACCGTGTCTCCTTGGGGTGTGTTCAGCCCCCTTCTTCACAACGCGAGTGGCAGAGACATGAAGTAGCTGGCGCATAGTGCAGGCCTGGGAGGGGGTTGGCGAGCGAAGTGAGCACAGGGCAAAGCCTCCTAGTTATTTTTTATAGTTTATCTGGCCCACCAGAGTAAATGTCAAACCATGATTACAAATGGGCAAAATGAAGTTCCTATGCAGAGATGCTATTCTCACTTAGCATGATAGAGCTCAGTAGTATTGGAGGACCTTGGAGTTGAACTGCTACTTTTCTGGTTGAGGAGGTGGGTTGGTGTGAGTCATGGAAGGTGTACAAGCCATAGCTAACTGGGAAAAGACTTGGGTGCAAACAAAGAATGTATTATATCTCTCAAAAAGTTCTGGAATCATCCTGGAATTCCTCAGCAGGTTTTGCAAAAAGTTGATGAAAACAAGACAGCTCGATCTTTTCAGGTCATTATGTTGCCACCATGGAAGAATAAGCAAGGTGAAAGTGATGTAAAGAAGTGAACAAGTGTGTCTTACTTATGGGGTGTGGTTGTGTCTGCTACTCATATAACTTATTCTGTGCAGCACTATGTATTTTCTTAGTCTACAATTACATTAAGTCCTCACTTTCACATCTGTCAGTGAGGATTGACGTGTTTTTAGAGTATAACCTTTCAGAGTGCTCTTTTCCTGAGAGAGTCTGTCTACTTGTCATTTTATTTTTCAGAAGTGTATTGCTTCAGTGAGCTTCATTGCACCTGTTGATCAAAAACCTCAAGAGGATTTCTACTGAGCGACAAAGAGAATCTTGTATGATGTGCCAGGACTGAAGTGTGTCAAGAAAACAATGTACCTGCTGAGCTGTGTCAAATCCTCCTGATTTATTGAATTCAACATAATAGTCTTTCTAATACAGTGAACCTATCACCTTAATAATTAGAATGACTATCAATGTCCTTGATAACCTGAGGCACTTAGATTTTAAACTGAGACACAATGCCTTCAAAATTAGTCATTCAAAAATATAGTTGTTTAGTTTAATATCAAAGGCATTATAATGCAGCATTATTGCTATTGCAAGATATTATGAAGGAAATAAAAAATAGCTTTGCATTTTGATAAAAAAGGTTATTTTTACCATGTTCTAATGTAACACCATTGCTTTGGGATATGAATATGGTGAGTTTATATTGTTTTCTTATTACAGAAGCTGCAAGGAACAAAAGCAAAACATGATATTAGTATCCGCATAGGTCTTTATTTACTGTGGATATACTGTATGTCTGACGAATAACAAAAGTCTCCATCCTTGACTGAGGTTTCACTTTTTCCTCTTACTCATCAGGCTAGTGAAGTAAGGTTAGTGGATGTCTTGGAAGAATGGGCATGTCTAAGACAGGGTATAGTACTGTAAATATAACAGGGGTTGGCCTTTTTATTATTGGGGAGAGAACGGATTGGAAAATTAGACTTCTGGTGAGAGATTCCACCCATTTCTGTGTTACTAGGGATGGGAATCGAAAACCAGTTCTTGTTGAGAACCAGTTCCCACTGTTTCAATTCCTTGGAATTGTTTACCATATTTGCAAACGATTCCCCTATCGATTCCAGTTGCCTCGAATGACGTCACCACGTTGCGTAGCGTCATTTACCCAGCAGGAAACAAAACGCTCAAAAGTTTGGTTATACTTTATGAGAAAGGATGACAACAGGGCAACTTGCAATACTTGCAAAGTAGATATTTCATCAAAGGGAGGAAACACTATAAATATGCTAAAGCATTTCCTCAGAAAACACGCAATAACCTTAAATGAATGTTGTGTTTTTGATCTGCTCCGGACTAGTGAATCTCAACCCAGCAGCAGTGGTAACGTTTGCACATCCTCTCCCGTTAATACGGCAGGTAACTAATCAACTAACATTGCATATTATGTTAGCGCGATTTGCCTTATTGCAAAGCCTGCTATTACTGTGCATTGCATTTAGATGACCATGACGAGAGAGACAGACAGAGTCTGGCTGGCTCAGATGCTGGCAGTTCTCGCTGCAGTCTACCGTTATCTTCTCCTTTCACAGAGTGTGTGCAGGCATCCTCCACCCCGTCTGAGAGGGTGTTCTCCACAGCTGGAGAGACCATAAGTCCAGAAAAATCACGTATCCTTCCTGAAAAAGCAGATACAGTATGCTTATATTTCTGCAAAAGAATTGTTAATTCTCCATAGTTGATGGTTGCAGAATTGCACAGTGTACAGTTCCATTGGACTTGAGTTGATTGTATTTGTTGCTGGCTGATGTAGTTTTATTTTTGAGTTCTCAGCTCATATATATTTTCAAAAAGGAGAGTGTAAATGTTACTGGACATTCTTGTGTAATTGCCATAGAATAATTTATGTTATACTTTGTTATTGCTACAGAAGAATATTTATTTTATTATTATTTTACATTTACAAACTTTTTTCTGGGGACCCCGTGGCACCCCATCGAGGAGCTGTAGGCTGTGGATCTCTTAAGATCTCACTGTTGGGTTTGTAAGGTCATGCTACTCTTAAATTTCTATCTTGTTCAAAGATAAGATATAAAACAAAGTTCTAAGTTAATCGACCTGTGTGTTCTCCTTTTTTAAAAATAAGAATTGATAGGAGAATCGATAAAGAATCGAATTGTTAAACAGAATTGAAAATGGAATCGAAATTGTGAAAATCTTATCAATTCCCATCCCTCTGTGTTACCATGTGTTTTTCTTCTTTGGGCTGGACTGAATCACATTTGTTAAACCTTTGATGTGCACAGAAATTACTAGGACTAGATAACATTAACACCTGATTGCTTAAGGAAGTTAGTGAGTACATATATAAATCATTTCAGATATTTTTTGAAAAATCTTTGCATACTGGGGAAATTCCTAAAGACCAGAGGCTATCAAATATTATCCCATTATATTATGTATTATGTTAACTGTGATCAGTCTGAGTATAGGCCAGAAGGCTTAACATGCATCACAGGTAAATTAATGGAGGCAATTTATACGGAAAAGACTGAGCAGCATGAGTTTAGAACAGGAGTATTAGCAAATACTCAACATAGCTTTAAATGTCGAAGGTCTTGTTTTACAAGTACGCGTTGAATTCTATGAGGAAGCAACAACAAGTTTACAATAAGAAATGTGCACGTGTAGTATTTATCTTGATTTTGATAAAGTGCCTCATGAAAGGTAAGCAAACAAAAGTAAATGGGAATTAAATCCACGAGGCTAGTCTTCAGCACTCACCGGTGGGCGGTACCGCCCCATTGGAAACCTTAGATTTAGATAGTTTTGTAATTTGCACTTTAAATGACATAATAGAGTCAAAGATAACTCCTAGATTGTGGAATGATTCAGTAAAATTAATAGTGATTCCAACTGAGTTAAATGATGACAAAATATTTTTGCGATCAGCATCATTCCATCAAATAATTATCATCTCTGTTTAATCTGTGTTTAAAGACAAGTAGTTTTTATCCTTCTACTCCTTTAACTCATTAACACAACTAATTAAAGACAACATCGGAGAAACTTCATTTGGGCTAAAAGAACGTTATAACTGTGTCAGCTGTGTATGAGTGAAAATTAACACTATATTTTCTAATGACAGATCCCAGTGGAAGCATGTAAAGTGAAAACAGGAAAGGTCCGAGTACTGAGCCTTGCGGGACACTATATCTCAGTTCTGTGTATAATGATGGAGTACTGTCAGCACATTTCTGTACGTATTGGAATCAATTCGATAAATAAGAACTAAACAAGGTAAGGACATTGCCTGTAAGCCCAGCATCATTTTCTAGCTTGTGCAGAAAAATAGATTGGCCAATGGTGTGGAATGCTGCACTTAAGTCTAAAAACATAATTACAGTTGAGTTCCTTTATTCAGAGGATATCAGAATGTCATTTACAACACACGTTAGTGTGGTTTTAGTTCTATGGCCAGTGTGAAAGCCAAATTGGAATTTCTCAAATAAATTGTGATGCTTATAATTGTGACTGAAGCTGATTGGTGACTACTTTTTCAAGTATTTTAGAGAGAAAAGGTCAATTTGAAAGGGGTCTATACTTGTTAAGTATGTGGGGGTCTAAGTCTGACTTTTTAAGTAATGTTTTGATGACTGAGACTTTGAATGCATCAGGTACTGTGCCGTGCAATAATTAACTATTAATAATGTTAAGAATAGGCGCTACAAAACCAGCCATAGCGCTTTTCACTAGTTTTGTTGGCACTGGATCTAGGGAACAAATAGTAGGTTTCATTTTAGAAATTAAACTCAAGATTTCCTGCTGTTTTGCAGGATTTAAATTTCTAAAGTGTTGAATGTAATGTGATACAGAGTCTGCCAAGCTAGTATGCGGTTTGCACAGCGATGCTGAGGTCTGGGATGTTATATTTTTAACGTTCTTTCTTTCTCATTAAAGAAATTCATAATCTGTACTGCTAATGTCTGTTGGTGTTTTGTACTGTACATCTGAATTCCCATTTGTTAAATTAGCCACTCTTCTAAATAGTACCCGTGGATTATTATTATTGTTATATATTATTTTAGAATAGTAGTCTGAGCGAGTTTCATGGAGAGCTTTTTTAGATTTTTTAACACTCTCTGTCCATGCAATTTAAAAGACCTGCAGTTTTGTTGTTCTCCATCTGCACTCCAGTTTTTGACACTCTAATTTAAGAGCTTGAGTGTTCTCATTAAACCAGGGAGAGTTTCTATGTGCTTTGATCACTTTTGTTTTAAGGGGAGCCACTGCGTCCAGAGCACCTCTCAAGGTCATAATATATGTGATGTTTGCTGATCTAAATTCTTTTCCATATTTACATTTCATGGTAACCAATCTAAATGGGTTTCCACAATTACACTTGACTTACTCAAAATATGTATAAATTTTGAAGCAGAATTACAATCTAGATGTTGCATTGACTTTGTTTTAATCTTTAAGTGTATTGGTAAGGGCAGAACCAAATCACACGTAATATTTATCTCTATATACTAGGGGGCTTTGACCCCTGCTCACTTTGCAAGCCCACCCCCTCCTTCCCCATGCTGGGTATATGCCATGCAGCAGCCACTTTGCGTCTCTGCCGCTCGCGTTGTGGAGGGGGTGGCTGAACGCACGCTTTGGGGATGCGGCTGGATTACCTGTTTGCTTACTGCTCCACCTGCCGTGCTGCGTGTTCTGCTTTTCACGCTGCGCGTCAATCATTTCAAAGCCTGTACAGCAGCTGTCCTTGCTTCACTCGCTTACACCCCTCTTAACCCCGCTAAGCACCTGCCACTTTGTGTCTCCGCCGCTTGCATTGTGAATGGGGGGGGGGGGCTGAACGCATACTAGATGCAGACGGATCAGCTGCTGTCTTTCTACTTGCTGCTGCTGAGCTGTGTCTTCTGCTTGTTTCACTGCGTGTCGATCATTTAAAAGCCTGTACAGCAGCTGCCTTTTTGTCTCACTGCTTTGTCTTGCAGGATGTCAGTGTCTCTCGTGGGAGGTCCAGCCTGATTATTACTTTTCTTATTTTAAGAATTTGCACATATCTTGTGCATCCTTTTTTGCCTTCTTTTCTCTCCAACGCTGTAGTGTCTTTTTTCGAAGTGCTGCTCTTTCTTCTTCACTTAGTCGTTCACGTGCCATCTAGAATGTATAATATTTTTAAGTGCTGGGAGCACACGAAGTGTGTCTGCCTAAAGCAATCCAACAACTCCAAGGTTAACTTGTTTTAAATTGTTTGTAAGTAGGGCGTGACGTACAAAAGTCACTGTCTCACAGGTCTTGCTTCCTAAGGTTGTAATGTCTAGTCTCGCGAGACGTCAAAGTGTCTCTCCGAGATGATCATGTCTCGACCCAAGATTTTTTTATATAATAGATATATATATAATCCAATGTCTGTCTGTCTGTCTGCTTTTCATGAGAGAACTGCTTAACGGATTTAATCAGGTTTTTTTCTATAATTTGCTTGAATATTACAGTTGATTTTGGATCTTCTCTCATCGTTCTAAGAATCATAGTTCGCCTGCAGAAGGGATTTATTCGTGTTAATCTGAGACAGAGCCTGCGGGCGAGGGGAGGGGGAAGCGCGACGTCAGGAGTGGGGAGCTGGGCAGTGCCCTCCTCACTCACGCTCTAGCTCTGGCTACATTCTTGAGTGGACCTTGCCTCCGCTTAGCTAGCCATACCTGTTTGTTTACTGATTTTTAAAGTTTGTCCTGTTTCACTACAATGTTGACGGAGCCGCGGGGGATGGCTAGTAGATATATCTGGTCAAGAATAGAATCAGTGAGCTGGTTAAGTTCACAGATGACACCAAATCAGCTTGAAGGGCAGATAATACAGAATCAGCTAACTTGTAATTACAATCACACTGCATTTTTTGCAGGCTTATAAAGGCGTGACGGCAGTGTCTCATCTGCTTGGAGGGACATCTCTTTAGGCTTAACATTAAAATTGCAAAACATATATAATTAAATTAATAACTAATTATCTACCAAAACAAAAACTTAATAAGAATTAATATAATACATGCAGAAAGGAAATGCAAACAGAACTTAAAGATATTTTAAAAACAATGAAAAGAATACCTAAAAAGAAAAGGCAATTAAGACAGGGATGAAACCATGGCTACACCATAACAACCACAATGCTAAGAAAATACTGAATAGAAAACACAGATGAACAAATGAAAAGGTACAACAAAAAATTAACGTGTGAAAAACCACACAAGCAAAGGAAGACAGTTTTTTCATAAAAGCCAGTTGGAAATCTCAATGAAAAGCAATATGATTGTCTATTAACACTAGAATCCCTGAAGCCTACAAAAAAACCTTGTAATCCCGGGCCACCTTAAATTTCTTCGCACCTCTCCATCAGCATCATTTGTTTTGCATATGTGTCGATCAGCACAAGCAGCAAGAAGCCTGCTATTTCATCCCCCACTGATGGAGCTGAGGTCAGTCGCAAAATTCTCCGAGCTCGGGTCTCTTTATCTTGCAGTGAGGTGCCTGGATTTCTATAGGGTAAATCATATATTATTATTTGGAATACATACAATTCATGTGTGTTCCATGTCTACAATGATTTGTGTAAGTGTAGGATGACAGGATTGCTGAACACATAGCTAAAGCAGAAACTTTTCTATGTTATACTAATAATGATGTGAAGTGTGTAATGTGTGAAGACTTTAGTCCAAATATCAAACAAACACGTGTGCTTTCATTCAAGAATATAACCAAAGAAAAACAAAACATTCAATTTATATGTTCATGTCAATGAGTTAAAAACCTAAGCTCAAATGTCAATTGACATGAAGTTGATATGTATTTTTGAATGGTGCAGAGGTAAGAATTACTGCTTTCTAACCCAAAGGTACTGGGGTTCGAAACCGGGTGCTCCGTGTTTTGAGTAGTGAGCTGCTATCATTATCATTACTACAATATAATAAAAACATACATTTGATTTGAGTCTGTAATGCTTGAGTAAATTTTAGCTACTTGTAAAAGTTAGCACTTGTTTTTTTATTATCTGGTTTTATTCTGTCGGTGACGTTCACGTGGTACAACGAACTTGCTCTCTGAGTTCATGGAGTTTATCTTCATTCTTTTCACAAGAGGATGACCACAGTTGGTGCTGTGGCTGATGCCTGCTCAGAACTATTTGTTGTACCGGTAATCAAAGATACAATGTCCCGTCACCGCTATCAGGCTGCCATATTGTTTTTGCACTTTGACAACAAAGTCACCTGTGTAGAATGTGTGAAAAATAACAGATTTGCTGCGATCTGGGACATCTGACAGTGTATTGTTGAGAACTGTGTGTTGAGTTACAACCCAAGGGCAAAGACTTTCCAAGTCTGTGGTTTTAAAGCTTATGAAGCTGTTACTGGACAAAGACAGAACTGTAACAATAGACAGGTTCTTCACACCATTTTCGCTGGCTAATAGACTGCTCTCCACCACAACACAACTCTGCTTGACACCATATGGTAAAATGGAACTTCCACCTGCAGCTAAAGTCACTTCAGTATGCAAGCAACTTTCCACAGTAGTGTTTAGATCTGGCAGTGCCATGCTGACAATGTATGAACCCAAAAAGAAGAAGCCTTTGATTTGAAAAGGCACCTAAAGCACATAAGAATAAGGCTGCATCATCATGATGAATTAATGGCACTTCAAAACAGCGATTGAGTATCCTTGTGGTGCTACAGAATATGTCAAGAAGCACCTCACTTTGAGACAAAGACTATATCCACTCTACTACATTTTCATTTAAAAACAACATTTTCAAATGACTACAATTGCCATCCACCCTAGCATTTTAACATTGTTTACTAAAGTATCTCTATCCACACTAAAATGAAAATAAAATGGGAAACAACTCTATGCATAGAAGGCATGTCTGGTATGTTGGAATATTTTTTTTCCTCAATGAAAGGTAAGCAATCAAGGAATGAGACATTGTAATGACCAGGGGCCTCATGTATAAACGGTGCGTACGCACAGAAATGTTGCATAGGAACTTCTCCACATTCAAATCGCGATGTATAAAACCTACACTTGGCGTGAAGCCACTCATTTTTCCATGGTACCTCATACCTTGTCGTACGCAAGTTCTCTGCTTGGTTTTGTAGACTGGCGGCACCCAGCGTCAAAGCAATGCTACTGTTCCTGTGTGGTAACTCCTTATTTTCCTGACGCGGCTTTACAAATACACTGAAACTAACCGCATATTGTTTATTAGTGTAATGCATCTGATTGTAATTAACTTGTAACAATATAATGGTCCAGGGAATAGCCATAGTATTCCAAATACCATAACTGCTTTAGCGTTGTTACTCTCACTGCACCTTCTTCTTCTTCTTCTTTCAGCTGCTCCCGTTAGGAGTTGCCACAGCAGATCATCTTTTTCCATATTACTCTCACTGCACCACTCAGAGTATTTATATCACTGTACCTGAGTGTAAATCACAGGAGCAGCTGATCAGAAAGAGAATTATCGGTATACAGCTTCAAGCACACGCTATCTCAGCCCCGGCAAAATGTTTCAAAGTCTTTCCTGTACAGACCTGGCAGTTCAGAAACAGTTTCATCCAAAGAACTTTAAACGCACTCAATCAATTGTTCCTTGTAGAACTGTTTGTACTTATAAGTACAATCATCTCACTGTAAACTTGCACTACAGTTATAATATTACACAACCTGCGCCACTTTATAAAACGCGTATTTACATATGATGATGATATCATTTTTAAGATGAAATGCAGCATAATATGTTTATTATATTATACAGATAAAACTTTAACTTCATTTAAATAATCTATATTCTTCACTGGGACTGGCGTGAAGGATAGAATAATTAAACATTTACTATGAAGATATTTCAATGTTCCTTAAATGTTTTGAAGAATCGGTGCTCTAAGCTTACAGATGGCTTAACGTCTATTACAGAGCTGATTGTGTGGCAATCGGTTACTTGGAGAAAGAAAAGCAAGGACTGCAGGGGCGGCCACACCAATATATATTGAATATAAAACAGAAAGAAAATAACAACACAGCTAAAAGCAGCGGCAAATTTCGACAAAGTTAAACGCTTGTGTCATGAGCACGAGGCGGCTATGCAGTGTCCGCAACGGATGTGGCCATCCACCATGCATAAAATACCATATTGACATTGGCGGGCGAAGGGGCCACCGATTCTTTCTCTGCCTAGAGCCACCCCTGAGTACTGCTGCAATAAATAATTTCATCGATCGCAGAATCACTGCGCCGTGAAACCCATGTTTAATAATGTGCTTTAACTCCTATCATCATGAAAACGATATCATGTATCCATCTCAGTATTTTAGTTATTCAGACAGCTGTAATATCACAAATATAATGGATTCTGTGTCCAGTCAGAGGAAGAGAGCCAGTTTAAAAAGCACTAGTGGAAGGTGGAGTACGCACAGATTCCTGCATCTGGATTTTTCTGTGTGTAAGCACATTTCGGCTTTGCTTAGTTTGCTTCATGTTTGACCTGTTTTTTTTTTGTAATTACTTACAGGTTTTTTTTTTATTGCAATTCTATAGATGACATGTTAGGCTTTGTTTTTAAGGGTTAAGGTTTCTTTAGTTAGTCATGTTTACACAAGAAAACATGAAATTTGCCTTCTCAGTTGCATCTAATAACAGACAGAATGAGATAAAACAGACAAATAAAAACAAGGAAGGTTAAGGTAAGGCAGTTAGATAATACATAATTACACAAAAAAAAAGGTTACAGGATATATATCAAAACCTTTTTCATTATCTCCGATATTTCTTATTGAAAAGTCGTATGGCGCTAGGAAGAAAGCCATTTGTGTGGGTTTTCAAAGCGTCTATTCTTCCTGATTTACAGGAGTCTAGTTCTACATGTAATGGATGTCTTTCGTCAGTTGAAATGATTTCCAGCTTCTTTAACATTGCCCTCTGCCATACACTAGTCAAATCTACATCAGCCCCAATAACTTTAGCTGCATACTTTGTAATCTCCTGGAGCTTTTTTGAGTTTTGGTTTGTCATACTATTAAACCGGGCAATGAAACTGAAAGTGATGAAAGACTGGATCAAACTGCGATAAAAGGACAACATGAGGTACTTGTCTACTTTAAATAGTTTGAGTTTATGGGGTTGAAATAAGCGCTGGTTGCATTTAGAGAATAATTTTTTTTGTATTTGTATTTCAGTTAAGATTGTTATACAGGTAAGTTCCTAAGTATTTAAATTCAGTCACTATTTCTACCTCCTCTTCCAGAACTACAATAAGTGAACATACAGATTTCTGTCTCTTAAAATGAAATATCATTTCTTTGGTCTTTTTTACATTCAGAGTGAGAGAGTTTTTATTGCACCAGTTTACCATCCAGTCCACTTGATTTAGACAGTGGCTTTCATCCTCCACAGATATGTATCCTATGAGCATGGTGTCATCTGCATACTTGATAATGGAGCAGTGGTCATTGTTCTGTCTCAGGTCACTTGTGTACAGAGTAAACAGTAATGGTGACTTCCTGTGTTTGAATGAATGACTATTGAAAAAGTGTCCTGAACCTTAACTGTCTGTGAACGGTTTAAAAGAAAGAAAGAAAGAAAGAAAGAAAAGATAGTGTAATAAATGGGTTTACATTCATACTGTTCAATTTCCCAATCAGTATATGAGGCTGTATGGTATTGAACGCTGAAGAAAAATTCAAAAATAGTGCTCTGACATATGAACGAGGCTGATCAAGAAAGGTGTAGATCTGATGTAAGATAACAAGCAGAGCATCTTCCACACCTGTTTGTAAAATAAGCAAATTGATTATTGTCTTGAAAAGACTTTGTCTCTGTCATTAAAATGTTTTTCACCAAATGTTCAAAGCATTTCATTGGAATAGATGTAAGTGCCACTGGTTTGTAGTCATTTAAACAGTTTGGCCTAGAAACCTTAGATACAGGGGTAATGATTAATTGAAAGGACCACCATCGCTATGAATAACATAGAGGTCTTGTCACATATATTGTCATCAGGACATGCCTACATAAGATTGAGGCACTTTTTAGGATATTTTAGAAAAAGAAAATCAAGCAAATTGTACTGAAAGTAATGCATAAATCTTGCATTATGAGAAAAGGAGTGATGAAATATAATAAAGTTTCCCTTAAGGTATGAGTACAATTAGTGATGACAAGTATAGACACAGACAGTTGAACCACAAAGCAATTAAGATGTATAGAACTACCAGGGTGAAATTAGAAGTGTTTTTTTATGCATTATAAAGGATCATTACATTTTTCTACAAGAACAAGCTGTGAAAAGTAACTGACAATACAGTATTATTTTCTGTAACATAAAAAATGTCTTTGTTAGAAATGAAAGAATGTATGTCTGTTTTATGAGGGAAATGGCAGAATGCATTCCATTTTTATGATGGATGCCATTACTAATCTTGACAAATCTGTTTGTAGAGATTCACAATAACTTACAGAGTGAAACAGAGCTAATGTTCTATGCACAGTACTTTATGTCAGTACACTGTTCTTTTTCACTTAAGGAATGCTCAAAGGCCAATCTACCACAATGCCAACCAGTTTTTGCATAATTGTTAAACTGGTTACATGAAATCATAGTGTTACCTAGGTCAGTTTTCATTTCTGCAATGCTGTGGAAGTATTCCAGAACAATTTTGTTGAAACATCACTGGACATTATTATCTAGCCTACATCAATAACTTTATTTCAATAATCTGCTACACCGGAACGGCTTACATTTATTAACATTAAATTAAATATCACTTTGCTTTCGTTTTCATGTTTTACAGTTAGATTAGTACAGCTCAATTGCTTTCAGAAACAGTTTTTTCTCCAATAAATAATAATCACCCAGGCAAACTATTCTGAAATAATTACCTCCATCTAAATGCATAAATGCTTAAGGTTATAACTGTGGGATGATCAGATTTTGTTAATAAAAGTTGTAGTGTGAATTTAAGAACATTATACATTAATAGTCAGAACTAAGCATTAAACAACATTAAACAAATAAACAACATTAAAAGCTGAACTAAGCATTAAACAAATGAAAAAAATTAATTTCCACAAAAAAAATTACTCTTTAAATTCAATAGTTTATTTTTAATTATTTTACTTAGCTGTAGTTAAGTAATTCCTATATAGTTTGTCTTATTTTGTCTTACTGAAAAGCAATTGAGAACAGGAGTCATTTCTTTAGATGACTATTAAACAGACAACTGTTAAGCTGCAGTATAGCATTTTTACATCTCTTGAAACAGTTATGTGATTTTAATTTCATTAAGTGCAAGGGTTCACTTTGTATTGAACATAAACATCCTAACTGTACACAACTAACCAAATAACTGAAACACTCATGCTAAAATATTCATCTGTTTATCTAATGTTCGAAACCCAGTTAATCCAGTTTTTGGATCACAGCTTCTGGTTCATAGCAGGAACTAACTCTGGAGTAGTAAGTGGTCATCCTGCATAGGGCACACCTGAGCACACACCCACTCTCATTCACCCATCCATCCATCCATTTTCTAACCCGCTGAATCCGAATACAGGGTCACGGGGGTCTGCTGGAGCCAATCCCAGCCAACACAGGGCACAAGGCAGGAAACAAACCCTGGGCAAGGTGCCAGCCCACTGCAGGGCACGCGCACACACACACACACACATACACACACACACCAAGCAAACACTAGGGACAATTTAGAATCGCCAATGCACCTAACCTGGATGTCTTTGGACTGTGGGAGGAAACCGGAGTACCCAGAGGAAACCTATGCAGATACGGGGAGAACATGCAAACTCCAAGCAGGAAGCAAACCTGGGTCTCCTAACTGTGAGGTAGCAGCTCTTCCCACTGAGCCACTGTGGCGCCCAACTTGGAGAACATGTAAACTAAATACATCAGGCCAGAACACCTAGAACACTTCCTTACAAACTATTTGCATTAGTGAAAGCATAGCACTTTATCAATGTCTCTTTAAAACTGCTTATTGTTATTCCTTGTAAGGAAAAACTGAACTGGAACCGGAAGATCAGCAAAAAAAAGTCATTATCAAAAGTCAAGGGAGAAATCTAACAAAAACAGAGCACAACACAAAACTCAAATCAAAAAGAACACACTAAATTAAATCAACTGTAAAAACCTGTTTCACACACTAGTTGAAAAATTCTGGACAATAGGAGATATGTGACACCAATATTTTCCTGTTTCACTAGTGATATCACATGCCTTTGTCTTGTGGCAGTAATGGGCATAAAACCCACAAACAATACAGCTGAGAATGGCGGTGCCCATGAAAAAAAACCCAAAATGGTGGTGTACCATTATGCAATATATTTTTGTCAAACTGAAACCAAAGATTAAAAGAGATGAAAATACATGGATTAATTTCACTTCTTCTTCCTCTTTCGGCCGCTCCTGTTAGGGGTTGCCACAGCGGATCATCTTCCATATATTTCTGTCCTCTGCATCTTGTTTTGTTACACCCATCACCTGCATGTCCTCTCTCACCACATCCATAAATATTCTCTTAGGCCTTCCTCTTTTCCTCTTCCCTCGCAGCTCTATCCTTAGCATCCTTTTCCCAACATACCCAGCATCTCTCCTCTGCACATGTCCAAACCAAGGGAATCTCACCTCTCTGACTTTGTCTCCCAACCGTCCAACTTGAGCTGACCCTCTAATGTACTAATTTCTAAACTTTCATATTCGTATTCTATTGACCTGACAGCATTTTTTGGCACATTAGAGTCTTGTGATATGGAATTCAACATTGATTAATTATACATTTTTCTAAAAGATTGTCAAACTTACCGTATAGACAAAGTTTACTTGGGTGTGTAAAAAAGTCAAAATGGTAAACACATTGATGCAAGCAAAAATGCAGGTTTCAGTATTGTTAATAGTAACAGTAAAAAACAATTAGGACAGTTTAAAACTAGATTTTAGGTATTTGCTTGATTAAGTTATGTACTTAGTTAATTATTTTATATGAATAAAAAATGGAGAATAAACTGAAAATGCATTTGTATACTCATCTGTTTTGTATATTAGCCTCATTATAATAATATTGTATGTAACGGTAATCAGTAGCTTTTTGTATTACATATAATGTGTCCACTGGAGTGTATGAAAAATGAATACTTAGATAAAATAAAAATTGCTTCTGAAGGAAGAGGCAATATTGGCAAACAATAGTTAGCAACCATAATACAACAAAATAAGTATAAAACAAATATTTTTACTGCCTATTTTGCGGTATTGATTTTAATCTCTCTAAATAATGTTTCAAGTCATGGTTATACAGTATTTGGTTCAGTATGACAGAAAATGCTGTTTTTCAGAAGATTAGTTTCCTTAATATACATCCACCTGTTTCATAGCAACAAATTATAGTAATTCATAGCTCAAATAGACAGCTTTAACTAGGTGTGTAAGACTGTATGAGAGGCTTTTTACTGAAATGATAAATACAGTGATGCAAGCAGAAAAGTAGGTCACAATATCATTAATCATAACATTACCAATATATTAAATAGATAACAATTAATACAAATAAAATAGAATTTAGGTTTTTTGCCTGTTTCTTGATCTCATTTATATTTATCTTGCCACATTGTGTTGGTAATGGAACACAGAGTCGTAGATCATTTATTGTCAGCCCATCTCGTATAGGTAATGTGGTTAGTTCGTTACACACCTTATTTAGTTAATTTATTTGTGTGTAGTCTGTGTGCACTACTTTTTACCATCTGGATTACACAAATAAATTCAGTTCATTGCTTATATTTTTATCTTTTTCCTTAGTATTGCCTCGATAGCCGCCACTTTGTGTGTTTGTTTTTCATGAGCACCACCACTTTGTAAGCGTCTGTATACAGGCAGTAACATTTTGTGTATTTGGTGTTTTTGGCTGCTTGCTCGCTGTCTTGCTGTATGTTGCTAGGCACTTAGTGCATGTATTAAATGACACAAAACATGGCCATCATGAAAGGAAGGCCATGTGGTTTGTAATGTGCCCATATTTTGTTGTATAATAAAGATTTCAGCAAAAACGTTGTTCTTGAATACTTGCCTGCTTGGCTATGAGACTAGTTTGGCTAAAACATTGATGAAAAATTGTTTGAACTTTAGTCTATTGACATTTTTGATTCCTGCCTTTTCTATTCTATCCACATACATCACATTAAGAAAGTTTCTTACTTCCACCTCCATGACATATCCAGTGTTCGCTCATTCCTCTCTTTTTCTAATACTGAGGAAAATGTCTGCTAATTTATTACATTGTGCATCGACTACTGTTACTCCCTGTTTGCAGATGCCCCTTCTAATCTTTTATTATAACCCCAGTTCAAAACTCTACTGCCAGTGTCCTTACATAGACCCGTAACAGCAAGCTTATAACACCCATCTTCTTCTGCCTTGACTGGCTCACTGTGTTCTACCGGACTGAGTATACAATTTTATTAATGTTTATATATATAAAATGCAAAGCTGACTCACTCGCTTACTCACTCCAATCACTGTCTCATCAACACAAACACCCTTTCCCATTTAGCTGAAAAACTAAAATTTGGCAGAATCAGAAAATATATTTTGATACATCAATATTTAGAGGTAAACCTCAACCATTAAACAAATTAAACACAATCTGTTAAAAAGTGTGTAGTTAAGAGTGGCAAAATCTTACACTGCAAAGACAACACCCACTGGGCTTCTTCCTAAAACACCTGCCCCCAATTTCTCCGGTCCATGCATTTTAAACCAATACCAGTGTTTCAAAGAGAAAGCAAAAGGTACTGTAAAAAAGATGCCGAGAGAAAATAAAAGCTAAAATTGCTGTTAATTCATTTAGGAGCTCAGCAGCATAAAGTAACTGAAGCTTGATGGTTAGTTTACACTTTGTAAAGAGTGCAGCAACAGTGGAAATACACACACACGCACACGTAGGTCATCGCAGCTACTGGGCTCCACATGTTAGAAAAGTGCTTCTGTCTGCTATGATAGCTTTTTGTCATTTTAACTATTGAATCACTATATGACATAACAGCAAGTCTATTGATATACAATGTGTTAAAACACTGTGGCTATTTTGTCATGGCATGTTTGCATTTCCAATTAGACAGTAATGTAAAATTTTTTTAGTTATTCGTTTACATATACTGTCAGAAGGTGTTTGTTCTGCAACCTCATCCAGGCATCTACTGGTGTTGTTAGGCAGATTTGTTAATTCCGTTGTTTTGAGTACTGAAATCTGCATCTCCTGTGGCTCTTCGTCAACAGCTCACTGATTATTTCAATTGCATATTTTGTAGTTCACATTTTCATGAATATAGCTGCCTGGTATTTCAGCTCCTACACTATTGATGTAATGCTGAACCTCAGAGAGCACACACATAGCATATCCGTCACGTTTACTATTTGTCCATTGATGCTGTCAAATGCCAATGTATTAATTGATGCTAAAGAAAGGTGCTTCCCTTGTATCTTATCATTTTTATTATTAAAATGTTATGTTTATTTTCAAAACGTGCAATGTGCTTTCTGCACATGCGACACACATTTGTATGTCTAATAGGGTTTTTTAGGAGTTTTTGACTGTAGACAGTTCATTGTAAATAGAAGCTTACTATCTGTTGGACCAGGTTAACAAGAGCGCCTCTGATCTTTGCAGTTCAAAATCACTACCACTACTTTGCGCCCCACCTTCATAAAGCGTTGGATTGGTCTAGAAATGCGACACTCATTGAGCTCTGTTTCCACCCATTTTTAAGCAAAATTCACTCATAGTTGTATCCAGAAGTATGTATTATATGTCTGGCTTTGGCAAGACTGCACCAGCGTCATCAGCTACAAAGTAGGAACTACCCTATGACAGAGCAGTCACACCCACCCACATACATTCACTCTTAATCATACCATTTAGAGTAACAGGTATACACAAACATAACCTTAGCATCTTTAGGAGGGTAGAAGAAAAGTAGAATCCCTGGAAAAATAAAGTTAATGTAGACAGAGAGAATGTACAAATTCCTCACCTTCAGTGCCAGGGCAAGGATTTAAACCTAGTTTTCTAGAGGTGGAAAGAGGTGTTCAGCACACTGCACTGCTCTGTTTATTGTTTTCCAAGAATAATAAATAGTTTACTGTAGTAAAAATAACCATCTATTCAGTTTCTAAATTTACACATTTCAGTTCAGGACTGGGTGCCACAGCCTTTGCCAGTAGTATTGGGTGCCTGTCCATTACAAAGTATTTCCATTCAAATACCAAAAAAAATCAGCCAAACCCAGTGTTTGACATATGTGTGGATGCTGAGTATCTCTAGAAATCAGACTAAGGAATAAAGTGCAACCTCAAGAGAAACTGTGACTGGGCCTGAAGCAATAAAAAACAGTGTTAAACTGTGGTACCACTTTGCCATTCTTTAGTACAAGTGTGTTAAAATTTACCCTAGCTACTCATTCCACTAACCTAACTCTTTATATGGTGAGGTATAAAGGCATCTTTAAGTACTGATAACAGCATTATATTGGTGATTCACGCATTATGAAATGCCAAGTTACAGTCTTCCAATCGGTCAGGAACTCAACAGTGGAAGAAAGTCACCATGAAAGCCAATGAGGAAAATGCATCTTCACAGAAAGAAAAAAAAAGAAGACAACTATGATTTGGACTTCTGTAGAGTTGCAAGCAGTGCTTACTACCTAACATTTAAAGAAATTTGCCCAGAGAAGTGCCAAAAGCAGTAGAAATTAAGTCTGTTTGTATCATGTGATGCAGCGTCGACCCCACTGAAAGTGTCACAGAAAGGAGTTGCATATGCAGGCACTATGTTAATGCATTTCCATCACCATGGAAACGGGACAATTTGAAAATGCATCTGTCATCAGCAGGATAGCAACTGTAAGGGGCACATTCAATATAATATAATGATTTTTTTTTCCAAAGTTAAAGTTCATTTTTTCTATATCAGTAAAGTTATACCATAAAAATGTTACACTGATAGGCATTTATATTTGTATTCCTAAAACATTTCGTAAGTGAGAACACTTTAAGGTGCTTATGATTATCGTTCAATGTTTCAAATGTACAACAAATATTATGTACAGTTGCATTTGACATTTTAAATCTTTTTCAGATCCACTATTTAGTATCCAGGGAGCACATGGATCAGTTTGATCTTCTGTTGTTTCCATCCTATTGATAACATTTCTTCAAATAAACAATAAAAAAAAATTAAGAACAGCTGTCTCTTGTTCACTGCTCTAATCACGTCTATCATTGAAAATGTAGCATTTAAAAATCACTTCTTTTTTAAGTCACCCAAAGTCAGGGAGTAAACTGATGTTCCAAGTGATCCTTGTCTTGTCTAGCCATATACTCTAACAAAAAGTGAAAAAAGAACATCCTGTGGCCGTCACACCGCTGAACAGAGATTTGGGTTTGAGAATAATTTGAAAATGTTAAGAAAATGATCACATGTGCAAGGTTATACAACAAGCTTTATTTGGAAATTAATGCGTGGTATAACCTCCTGTGTTCCAATACAGGCCTAAACAATACTAAAGATGACGTGGAAGAGCAACTATTCACGTTTCCTTGCTGGTGGCTGGGCATTGTCCCATACATTTGACTGGAGCACAATGAGTTGCACAGATAAAATATGGATGGGTGTTGTCTTGCTGGAAAAATACATTTCCTATTTCATGCAGGAATGGGATCAGGACTGGGTTGATGATGCCACTGACGTAGATAGCGGTGGTCAATGTCCCATCTACTAATACAGATAACAACGAGAAATGTCGCTGATAGCACCCTACACCATGATGCCTGGGAGGGGGGGGGGCTGTGTATCAGATAATGTCAAGTGTGTCAGGAAAGGGTTCTTTTATACTGATAGCAATACACCAGCATAATGCCTCACTGTGATTGTGACTCCCAAGCCAGAAGTTTTCATTCTTTTAAAATTGTATTTCTTTTTAGTCATTCTGATGTGTGTCCAAACAACAGTGTGTCTGTGTAAAAAAAAAAAATATATATATATATATTGTGAATAAGGTGCTATATAAAGCGCCCAAACCAGCACAGATTCACACTGAGGCACGTGAACCCTGTGGGGTTCACGTATAACACAGTCCCAAAGCACCTTACTTTACACACAGCAATCCTTCCGCTGGCACCACCACTCCTCCTCTCAGGCACCCTCGTCCTCTTCCTCCCGATTCTGGCCCAGAGTGGTGGTTGCTGGCTTCTTTATGGCCCTCCCGGGAGTGCTCCTGTTGCTTGTTCACCTGTTCCCAATTGCACTCCCGTGTGGGCCTGATGATTAAACCAGCTGGGCTTAATTATCTGTCTCAATCCCTGGTGGCCATCCTGGGTCCCCACAGGGTTGGGGAGAACTCCATTTCCCATGAAACCCTGTGGGAAACTGAGGCATCATCAACCAGGGAGGCTGCCACCAATCGTCCCGGGGGAAGCACTGAGAAGTCCATGGCTGCTCCCCTGGACCATATACAGCAGGGTCGTCCCGTCCGGGCATTACACCACCCCTCTTCCAGATGAGTCTCGTGAGTCCCTGCGAGGGCTGGTCTTCTCCATAATGGGGAGTTGGTGTCCTCAGCACTACGGTTCTGCCCTGTGGAAATATAAGCAAATGGTCTGGAGGTGTTGCCCCGACATCGCTGCCACTTGGATGTCCTCACAGGACAACACCGCCAGATGTGGCCACAGTTGCCGCAGTTGTAGCACACTCGACTCCCTTTGGCTCGACCTTTGCGGGAGTGGAAGCAGGCAGGAAACTCCTACCCGTTCACCCGCTCATTTGAGGGTTCCAAGCGTCCCGGGGAAATGTACTGCGGAGTCTCTAGTGGCTTCCCCGGAACATGAGCAAAAGGGCCGGGCGTGGAACCCGGCCATCCATTACAATATATATATATACTAATAAAAGGCAAAGCCCTCACTGACTGACTGACTCACTCATCACTAATTTTCCAACTGTAGGTAGAAGGCTGAAATTTGGCAGGCTCATTCCTTACAGAACTTACTTACAAAAGTTAAGCAGGTTTCATTTCGAAATTCTACGTGTAACGGTCATAACGATCGACAACGTCCGCCATGTTAAACTTTCTTATTTATGGCCCCATCTTCACGAAATTTGGCAGGCGGCTTCCCTGCGCTAACCGAAACCGATGTACGTACTTATTTCGGTGGTATGACGCTACTGTCGGCCGCCATATTGAACTTTCCAACGGTCTTTGTTGCCCTCACTGACTCACTCATCACTAAACCACTCCGTAAGTGACAGTTCTTTGATCGATGGTGATCACCTCGATAGACATGTTAATGGGGGTACAGTTGGAACAATAAAGGAAATGGGTACCTGAACAATGTAAACTAAGTCTAAAATACCTATACAATAACTATAATCGTAATAAATGAACAATAAAACAGTGGAGAAGCCGTGGATTAAATAAAAAGGCTGCAGTTATCAGCAGGGAGACGTGAAAACCGTGGTGAAGCAATGAAAGGAATGAAGACACTATAGCAACGGACGGCCTTATATAGGCAGGCAGCCAAAACGTGAGAGGCGTGGGGATGGGGGACCTAACACCGCCTCACACGGCGGCCGAGCTTCAGGCTATGGATGTATATATGTACGTAAGTAGGATTCAGTTAGCGTAGGGAACCTGCGTAACAAATTTCTTGAAGATGGGCCCATAGGTAACAAAGACCGTTGAAAAGTTCAATATGGTGGCGTCATACCACCGAAATAAGTATGTACATCAGTTTCGGTTAGCGCAGGGAAGCCGCCTACCAAATTTCATGAAGATGGGGCCATAAATAAGAATGTTTAACATGGCGGACGTTGTCGACCATTATGACCGTTACGTGTAGAATTTCTAAATGAAACCTGCTTAACTTTTGTAAGTAAGCTGTAAGAAATAGCCTGTCAAATTTCAGCCTTCTACCTACACAGGAAGTTGGAGAATTAGTGATGAGTGAGTCAGTCAGTCAGTGAGGACTTTGCCTTTTATTAGTATAGATAAATGTATAAGTGTGTGTGTATTTATTTATTTAAAGAGCTTCTGTAAAAAGCCAAATTTCCCCCTGGGGACAAATAAAGTTCTGTCTATCAGGTTCTTGATGGACACATACTTGACCATCACTCATTCTGAGGAATGCATTCTCACTTTCAACAATAAAAACAACAGAACCAAATTCCTCCAAACAACCACTCTGCTACAGGTATGTATGGCAGTGATGTGCGTGTGGCCATTATTATTTACTGTATTGACCTTTTCCTACATTTTTTTAGATATATATAAGCCTTTGCTCCTGACATTTTGGTTGATATTTGAATCTGGTATTTGGAAATTTCCATGCTGTTTCTTTAAAAGCATATAACTGTTTATTTTGCGTGATATGTGTTCTTACACGATACAATAGATTTGATTTATTTAGCATATTTCACTTTAATTCTAAGAGGAATTCCACATTTGCTTTCTGGTGGAAACCAAAGTCCTATAATGTGTTGGATGGTGAACAGTGGATTTCTTTATGAGCAAGTCAAGCAACTGGAGAGACATCTTTTATAAAATCGTGACATTTCCTTCTGCAATGGTTGCTACTATTACATCATAGCCCAAGTCCTTTGGGTTCATGTCCCCATTTTGTCTCCATTTGTGCAGGGTGTACACCAGCTGTCTTTTTCTTAGACATCCCAAAAATATAAGAGTTATGTATATTGGCCTGGTAAAGGTGGGTATTGCCTCATAAGGACTGGTTTCATATTCAGAGTTGGTCAATGCCTTAAACCCAAATTTATCAGGATTGATTCTGAATCAATAAAATTATAAAGAGGTTCATTAAATGAGTGAATGGAAATTATTTATTTTCATTGTTTAGCTATTTTAATACATTCATTAATTTCAATTTTATATAAAACATTTCAATGTTGATCACAAAAGTGAAACATAATTGAATTGCAAAAAAACATGCAGATAAAAAGATACACTAAAATTCAATGTAAAAAAATCATAAATACAGGTATTGAGATTATGGGCAGAACTTGCAAATACCCCTGCATTTATTCAGAATGAAAAATTGTAACATTTGAAAAGATAGACCAATAAAATCTGCATTACTGATAAAGCCTGCTGTTAAGACCTAACTGGCTCTTACTAATATATATAGTATATAAACAAAAAAGAAAACTCAAAAAAACATTTTTGTTGGTTTTACAAAAAATGTAAAACATAACTATGGCTTTAATCCAGTCTTGTCCATCTTTATCCTACATTCTTACTAGTTAAAAAAAGGTATTTAATTTCCAGATTGAAAGTACAGGCAGATTAGATCTTGGCTGCTGGAGACAAAGGTGGGGATTTAAACAGACATAATAATATCAAAAATATAGGTGTTACAAAGGTGAATAGGAGTCTAGTGCCTCTGGATTTGCAGCTTATATTTTTTATCCCCATCTCTAACAAATTATTTTTAATACTGGAGTTTAGGCCTCTCCTGCTAATAACTTCACAGAGCTTGCTCTCTATTGATGACACAAATCAAATATACTGTATAAGCCACTTGTATAAGGAGTACAGTAACTTATAAAGCTACAGTCAAAGCTGGTTAATTGGCTAAAGAAAAAGAGGAGAATGCTCCAAATCATGAAGGCTTTTAAAGCAATTGCCAGGGAGTAGTGCTCAGACTGTTATTCTTTCTAATTTATAGAAATGGCATTTCGATAATAAACATATGAATTTTAAAATTGCATAGGTAATAAAAAGGAAGCAGGCAGCAAAAACAATAAAAAGGAGGCAATCTATAAAACTGGGCAAACAAGACGAACAGTTTAAGAGAAAAGTGCACTAAGCAGGCAAAGAAGCACTAATTATAAAAAGAAGATGGGTGATGATGACCTACATGAGCTAACCTTACGTTGATATAACATTTTCGTCTTCCAGAAGCAATTAAAAAGCAAATTAGATGTTATGTCATATCACACAAAGTACTGAATATAAATCAAGGGATGTTCGAGCCACACTCTATAATGCGCCTGTGAGACTGGCTTTAAAATGCTAAGTTTGTAAAATAAGAAACAGAAGCAAACCAAATATCAGGATGAGAGCATAAGTGAAGTTAGCAACATGCTGGTCATTGTAAATCGGTCTCTGTCTGGACTTTAGGAATTTCTCAAGCAGATGCAATGCACGAAGGACCAAGGAAAGCAGAAATACATTACTTTATCTGAGATACAATACAATGTAACATATTTTTTGTACAGCGCTGTTCACTGAGTGCAGGTGCAGAGCACTGAATGAATATTCTAGATGGAGAAGTATTGTCATATACATGACGATTATTTCATAACTAGAAATCAAAAACAAAAAAAATATTATTTTTGTTAATATTTACTTGTAATAAGTGGGCTGATATTCCCATATTAATATAACTGGGGCAGTCAAAGATCCAGTCCAGGGCAATGTGCATTTAGGAGTGATTAAAAGCTAGTTTGATTATGAGCTAATGTAAAGAAGGTATTTTTTTCCATTTTAGAAAATTTCTGGGAGGGGAAAATAATATCACTCTCTATGCATCACTAACTGAATATGTTACTTTTAAGAGGGGGAAAGGTCCAGAACTCAGTAGAACACTTACATGATTTAAGTAGTGCTGTATTATGATTGTTTACAAGTAAAAGATTACTACAATATTATGAGTTTACTGTCTGTGTTTCCCTTCCTGATGTCACTAAGTAAGCATTTCATTTTGCAGCATTCTACATCTTTCTTGCATTTTTTTTTTTTTGACATAAATAAGTTTTTTCAGAGCTACCATGTTATTAATAGAAATGCCACCTGTTGCAAGCAGTTTTGGCCATTGTTCATGATGTCAACCCACCATATGCATTGACAAATGGTAGCATGCATCATGTTATGTCCAAATTTTGGACCAAAGACTTAAATTTAGTCTAGATAGGGAATAGAAAAGCGATAATTTGTGCATTTTATTTATAACCTGTGAGTTTGATTTACATCTTTGTATTTGTATAGTGTTATTCACACCCCTATGTAACTGTTCTTTTGTCTTCTGAACAGCTCCCTCTTTGCTATGCCCTCAAAGAAGCTGATGTTACCTCTACTAACTGAACATTATATGGCTCATTTGTTTCAAACATCCATATTAAAAACCATAATCTCAAACTAAAATGATGCAACAAGATGCAAATTGTTTAAATTATAGTTTACATGACTAAAATAAAGCTACATTCTTTAATTCCATAAAGTACAGTATATGTGCAAACAGTGTTTGCTCAAGATTATAATATATTATTTTTGTGACCAGCGTCAAGGAAGTAGGCAATACAGTGCAAAAATCTGGGGTAACACCCCACTAACTCCATTTACTTCTGAACTCAAAAGGGAAAATGGTAACAGATATGGTCCCGAAGATTAAACAACACAGGATCAAAGTACTGAGCTCATGTAATGTTCATCTGCACCCCTGTTTCTATGGAGGTCCTCTCAAGAATGACACCACCTTTCTGGCTTTTAGCTTTTTATGTCCCTGGGACAGGAAGGGTTGAGAATTCAAACAAAACTTACTGCCAGGCTGGGTTGCCCTCACCGGATGTGTTTTCTAGGTTGTGGAAAAAGGAAAAGAGGCTGTTAGCCTCTGACATTTTATAATTAAAGGATGATCTTTTTCACAGTATTACAAGGTGCCCTATATATATATTTTATATTATATATTTTTCCCTTTTAAATAATAGGAATTGGATTAATCCATTCCTCGAATTTTCAAAATTATTTTAACAGTAAATACACTGGATTTTAAGGTAAAATATTAACAAATAATAGTAATATTTAAATAAAAATGTAAATTATTAAAATTGAAAATATAAAAACCTGTTTTTCATTAATCCAAACTAAGAGGAATTTTTCCATCTCTTCCATAAAGGTCTCCTAAAGGTCAGTGTTGTAACCCCTTTCGCCACATCAGCTGCTTTGATAGCTTCTTTATTTTTAAAAATCATACAAATAGTCGATTTACGCATCCCGAACATAGATGCAAGATCAGCCACACGTGTACCGCTTTCATGCTTAGTGATAAAATATTTCTTAACTTCAATTGTAGCTCTAACAGCTTTCCTCATAGTCTTATTTTCCTCACTACACTTTTTAGGACCCACGGTGAATACACTAAGTTGTTATCATATAAAAAATAACACAACACATGCACAAAAGCATAAAATTAGCAGCGAAAATCACACGAGATGCTTTCACTACAGCTTCCAACAAAAAACTGAACGACAAAGCGTATGGGTGGCCCAAGCACTGGGGAAATGTACGCACAAACACACACAAACAACGTGCTGGGCATTTAGATTCCGGGGCAAAATTTGCTCAGATTTTTCGTTTGGATTCCAAGTTGTTCGAGTTCTGGGGCGTTCAGATTCCTGGGGCAATACTGCATACATATTGTGGACTTGAACCCGGACACAGACAGACGGACATCTTATGTTCACCCAACACACCCTTTATTTACAATATTAACAAACAGTTCACGTGCACCCCCAGTGCCTCTTGCACCGTTCCCCCAATGTCCAGGCCTCACAGTCCAACTGCCTTTCTCCTCCTGGCTGCCTCCAGTCCTCTCTCTAACTCCGCCTCTCGTCCACCCGACTTCCGCTCTTGACTGAAGGGAGGCGGCCCCTTAAATAGGAACCCGGATGGGCTCCAGCTGCTTCCCGGCACTCCTCCGCAGACACGCCTCAGTGTGGCGGAAGTGCCGGTTGCGCACCCGGAAGCCCTCCAGGTGTCCCCTGTCTTCTTCCCCCCAGCACTTCCTGGTGTGGCGGAAGTGCTGGGCTCCAGGGTTGTTTAGGCACCGGGGCGCCGGTTTGTGCTTCCAAGCCCTTTACCCGTGGCCCCCAACATAACCAGGGCGGTCGCCCCCTGGCAGTCTGGAGGAGGTACAAGCCCTGCCACAATATATATATATATATATATATATATATATATATATATAGTCACAAAAACGAGACATAGAGAGATAAAGGTTTGGGGCAGCCACCCGTATAATATGGTATCCTGGCTGCAAAGTCGTTTTTATCAAATATACAGCACTAATGTGCATCCAACTGAGTCCAGCACGAGACTCAAGGAAAGGAAAAAGGAGGAAAAGGGCAGGCTTTTAAAGGGGAAGACAGGAATTGAGGTCATAAGGATCGGGCACGTGTTCATCACTCATTGGATCAGGCCCGGACGTGATATCAGGGGGGCCGGAGCTGGTAAGGTCTGTTTCCATTGGTTCGGTCCCGGAAGTGATGTCAAGGGAGCCAGGTGGAGTTTCCCAGGAATGGTCTACAGGGAAGTGAGAAAAAGAGTCAGTGCACTCTGCCACATCCCGGCATGCCTCAGAACTGCCTTCACTCAAGCCCTTTAGCTGCCTCCCATGCGCACGTGTGTGACAATATATATATAATATTTAACTGTATAGCTGAATACAAGTGTTTAAAACTATGACATTTATACTTGCCCTTATGTTGTTAATTTTATGAGACAATAATTGAAAAATGAGGCTCAGTGGTATTGCTCTGCTCGCTGTCATACTCCAGTCTACTGCTGTACAGTCAGATAGTTTTCTAACCCGCTTAGTCCTGAACAGGGTTGTCGGGGTCTGCTGGTGCCTACCCCAGCTAGCTGGAATAGGGCACAACGCAGGACCAAATCTTGGACAAGGCATCAGTCCATTGCAGGACAAACACACACACGCACACCAACTACACACTACGGACAATTTAATATTGTCAGTTCTCCTAGCCTATATGTCTTTTGATTGTGGAAGCACCTTGAGGAAAACTATGCAGACACGAGGAGAATATGCAAACTCTACACAAGGAGGACTGAGACACAAACCCTGGTCTCCTTTCTTGAGGCAGCAGTGCTACTATGCACCACCATGCTGCCTGCTGCTTTACAGCATTCTGATATTCAGTGTTTATCTAATAATTATTTTAAGTTGTATTACATGTGTTACGAAAATGAGTTTGAATGAAGTTTCTTAATCAGTATGTTATATCTAATTAGATGTAAAATAATTACAAGAATGTAGCATGTAAAAAAGTGACACTAGATTTGTGCGTAGCAGCTGATGTTTTGTGCCTCAGGAGCACTGAAACTAATTTTTATTTGAAAAATCTCCTCTTATGATCTGATACTTTATATATTAGGTATTAAGCTTTAATCTTTGTTGAACTGTGTATCAGGCATTAGCTGTCTTTAAACCATGCTTCAGGTACTGTGCATGAGCTCTTCTTGAAAAGTCTGTCAAATATGCTATAAATTTTTCATTAAAGTAGACATTGTTATGGTTTAGATAGAGATTTATCCCAGGCTCAGATTTTTTGTGTTTATTTTTTTGGCCTATTGTCTTTCACGTATTTTGTTGAATGACTTCTCATTTTCTTTTCAAGTGTATTTTAATTGTACTTCAATTATTATTATTTTGTTCTGTTATGCTAATTATGCATTTATGAAGCTTCTCTGTATGTTCCTTATATTAGATATTTTGAGCCTAAATGGTGGATCCCCCTGATGCTGCAACTGCAGGACTACCCCAGTGCTGTTTAAGGACCCAGCACACATACAATGCCTGCTAAGGCATCAGCATTAATTGTTTGTCTTCCTAGGATTTTGGATACTGTATGTGCTTTTTAGTTTCTGATATTATAGAAGCTTTGACTTGTTTCAAGGATGAAGATTTTTGAAATTGTGAATTGTGCTTGTACCTTGTGATCCCAGCCAGTCAGTCTGCTCAACTGCAAATGTCTGTGCAGCTTGGCTCACTTTCACTAACCCCCACCAGGTTAGTTCACAACCTTGGGGTGGTGATTGATGAGCAGCTATAATTTTCTAACCATATCTCTACTAGTTTTCACTCATGTAGGTTTGTGCTATACAACATCTGCAAGATCTGGCCTTTTCTGACAGAGTATGCATCATAACTTCTAGTCCAGGCTTTGGTCTTGTTGCATCTACTACTGCAACTCAATTCTGGCAGGAGTACTCACATGTGCTGCAGATGATCCAAAATGCAGCGGCTGTCTTGTTTTTAACCAGTCGAGATGGGCACATGTCACTCTTCTCTTCAGGTCGCTAAATTGGCTCCCTGTAGCAACATGAGTCAAGTTCAAATCCCGGATGCTAGACTACAGAGTAGTGCCTCAACGTGGCATCAAGTCTCAATCCAGACTCTTTTAGTGTGTGGTTCCAAGTTGGTGGAACGGGTTGTCCACCTCCATCCATGCTGCTCGCTCCCTCAATGTATTCAAGAAGCAATTGAAGACGTATCTGTTTTGTGAATTTGTCTAATTGAAAAGAAAAAAAAATTATACTTCATATTCTCTGCTATTTAAGTGTAATTTTTCTATTGATTGGTAACATATTAGTTATTACATCTTTTCACTTGTGGCAATCAAGTTTTGTTACCTGTCCTATTGCACATTATGAACAAATGTTACCTAGCCTAATGTTACTTGATTGTTTACCTCTTTTGTAAATCCCTTTGGATAAAAGCGACTCCTAATCAAATAAAAGTAAATGTTTGCTTGCTGTGGTTTGTCATTTAGGCATCCCTTTATGCAGTTTATTTTTGCTTTTTGTTTTTTGTGTTCGCTTTCGAATATTTTTTGTTAACAGATTTTTAAAATATACAGCGACTTTGTTTGTGTTATTTTGTATCTGAGGTTATGGTTCCCCTCATCTGTTATGTGCTAAAAAGTCCTAAAGCACACAATTCCTGAACAGTTCCAAAAATGCCCACTAGAAGGGGTAACACCACAGAGGGCTACATAGAATATTTATAAATAATTTATTTCTCTCAAGAATGCTCTGAACAAACATCAAGCTCCGTGGAGGACAAAAAGGCAAAAAATTGTTGCCCGAAACTCAAGGCAATCCAAGCAAACAAAGTCCCAATACATAATTTCAGAAAGGAAATCAAAATTAGGACATGATATGAAAAGTACAAAAAAAAAAAATCACAAAAAGAATAAGCAGAAAAGAACCCACCACACCAGGGACAAAATCAAATAAACTGCAAGGAACTGTGGGTTACCCCCACGTAATACACTTTCTCAAATGACAACTGGCCCCTCTGCACAATCCTCCTCCTTCTGTTTAATGCTGACAGAAACCCGTCCTATTTCATTCTATTACTTAATACTAGCTGTCCTTTTATCCATGATGTTAATGTCAGCCTGGTATTTCTCTTGTCTCAGATGTATTTGCATTAAAATAAATGTCAGGTTCTTCCTCTTCAGCACAGCATATACAGTAAGTGACCACTGGCCCCTCTGCACAATCCTCCACCTTAATATACAGGCAGAAATACATGAACAAAATCAAATACAAAGAATACCTCAAATAAACAGAAGTAAAATAAATGCAAACATAATAATCACCCTGTCTATAATATAACATCATCCAGTTCTGAAACTTTTAAAATTTAAAGCCTCTCTTGCATGGCCTGATTATCAGGCATCATCTTACTAAAAATGACACATAAAGAATCAACAAGATAAATAAATAAATAAAAAAGATATTATATTTTTCAATATCGTATTTTTCTTAAACCAAATTATTGCATGCAAATACAACTGCTTAAGAAAATTTACTATACTAGGCATAATTGTCATTTCATAATATTAAAAGTCAAAAAGGAATAATGGAACTCCAGGGGCCTCATGCATAATGCCGTGCATAGATTTCACACTAAAACATAGCGTACGGACAAAAGCGGAAATATGCATACGCACAAAAAAATCCAGATGCATAAATCTGTGCGTTCACCAACTTCCATGTTCTTCCGCAACATAAATCCCTTGTCAGCGTGAAAAGTAACACACGTGCACACACCTGCTGTCACTCCTCAACTCCTCCCAGAATGACGCCTCTTTGAATATGCAAATCAATATAAACAGCCGTTAAGCTCAGCCTTCTATGAAAGGTCAGTGGGACAAGCAGGGGGGAAATAGAAGAATTTCAGCGAATACCAAGTGGAGGCAAAGAAAAACATACTATTTGTTGGTTTAAACTGGTATAAACCACAAAGGAAGTTAATCGAGTGACAGAGAGTGTCAGAGAAACTCGAAAGCTCAAGTTCACAAAGTCGCACTGTGCCCAAAATAAAAAATAGGTTGTCAGATATCAAAGTTGCCGTAATAAGGTGAGTCATAGCCCACCATCTAAATGTCATATGAAAGCTTATCAGGGTACAGAGAAAAAAAATAGGGACATGGTGAGAAAAAAGCTGAAAATGTCAACTTTAATCTCAAAATTTCCACTTTAATCACATAGTTTATTTTGTCATTAAAGTAGAACATCATAAACTTCATCTTTAAATTGTTTAATTTACTAGTTTCTCAAATACCATCATAACTAAAGTAACAACCCTCCAACACAAGCCCAACCCTGTAGGGGCCTGTGGTCACCGCCAGGGGGTGCCCCAATGCCTTGGGAACCCTGGACCTCAGCACTTCCGCCACACCAGGAAGTGCTGGGGGGAAGAGAAGCAGGGACACCCAGAGTGCTTCCAGGAGTACAGCCGGCACTTCTGCTGCACAGGGGCGTGTTGGTGGGTGATTGCCGGAACCCACCTGGAGCACACCCGGGTGCTAATAAAAGGGCCCGTCTCCCTTCATTCGAGGCTGAAGTCGGGTGGAAGAAGGACAAGGTCAGGAACGAGAGAGAGTAGGAGGCGGCCGAAAGAAGAAGGCATTGTGTGGCCAGGACTTTGGCGAGGTTTGTGTGTGCACTTTTGAACACTGTAAATAGCTGTGAATAAACGTGTAGTGGTGGAAAACAACATGTCTGCCTGCCTGTGCCGGGGTAACGTTCACACAGCTCTCTGAATAAATAAAATACTGAGATGCATACTTGATATCATCTTCATGATGATTTGAGTTAAAGCATGTTATTAAACATGGGAACATGGTGGCGCAGGGATAGTGACGAGCTGGTGCCCTGTCCAGAGATTGTTCCTGCCTCCCGCAAGATGCTTGCTGCCCATCTCAACCTTCGATGAAATAATTTATTGCAGCAGTACTGTCTCTTTCAAACATACTAACCCCCAATTCCCATCCTTCCTTTTCTTTCTCCAAGTAACCAATCGCCACACAATCAGCTCTGTAATGGATGTTAAGCCATCTGTAAGCTTAAAACACTGATTCTTCAAAACGTTTAAGGAACATTAAAATATCTTCATAATACATGTTTAATTATTCTATCCATTGTAAAGGACAGCCGGGTTCCATGCCTGGCAGGGACACCCCTGCTGCTTATGTTCCGGGGGGGCCACCATGGGCACTCCAGTACCTCCCCCGGGACGTTTGGTGGCAGCCTCCCTTGCTGACAGTGATTCCCCAACCGCCCGCAGGGCTCCATGGGAGATGGAGTCCTCCACAGCTTGGTTGAGGCCCGGGGTGGCCGCTAGGGGGAAGCTGTCTGCTTCCCACAGCCCGGCTGGACAAGGCCCACCCGGAAGTGCAATTAGGACCAGGTGGTTAATCACCTGGAACGCTTCCGGGTGGGCTATAAAAGGGCCCAGCCACCACCACTCGACGAGCCAGAGATGGGAGGAAGAAGACGAAGCTTGTCTGGGAGGAGTGGTGGAGCGAGGTGAAGAATTGTGTTTTGTGCTTTGTGCTTTGGGACTGTGTTTGGGCTGTGTGGCACGGGGAAGACGTGTCCCACAGCTGAAGAAAATAAAAGTCTTTGTACTTTTTATACGTGCATCCGTGTCTTTCTGTGTTGGGTCAGGCGCCTATATAGCGCCTTTGTTACACCATCTATCCTTCCAGTGTCGCGACAGCCCCACCAAGAATACAGCGCGAGGCAGGAACAATCCCTAAACTAGCTAGCGCTGCCACACTGTGTCCTCACATGTTTAATTATTAACAATATTGATTATTTAAATGATGTTAACATTTTATCTATTTAATGCAATAAACCTATTTTGCTGCATTTCATCTTAAAAATGATATCGGCATCATAGGTAGATACACACTTTATAAAGTGGCTCAGGTTGTGCAATATTATAACTGTATTGCAAGTTTACAGTGAGGTAATTGTACTTATAAGTACAAACACTTCTACAAGGAGCACTTGATGGACTGATTGATTGCGTTTATAGTTCTTGGGATGAAACTGTTCCTGAAACGTGAGGTCCGTAGTGAAAAGGCTCTGAAGCGTTTGTTGTATGAGAGCAGTTCAAATAGCATATGACTGTGGCAATGTGTGCTTGATGCTATATGATATACTGATAATTTTCTTTCCGATCAGCTGCTGTAGAGCTGTGATTCCACACTCAGATACTGTGGGAGTAACAATGCTAAAGAAGCTATGGTATTTGGAATAGTTTGTCCATTCTATGAATCATTATATTGTTACAGGTTAATTACAATCAGATGCCTTAAACTAATCTACTGTATATATATATATATATATATACACTAATAAAAGGCAAAGCCCTCACTGACTGACTGACTGACTGACTGACTCATCACTAATTCTCCAACTTCCCGTGTAGGTAGAAGGCTGGCCTCATCTTCACGAAATTTGGTAGGTGGCTTATCTGTGCTAACCAAAACCAATATACGTACTTATTTCGGTGGTATGACGCCACTGTCGGCCACCATATTGAATGTTCCAAACGTCACTAATTCTCCAACTTCCCGTGTAGGTAGAAGGCTAAAATTTGGCAGGCTCATTCCTTACAGCTTACTTACAAAAGTTAACCAGGTTTCATTTCGAAATTCTACATGTAACAGTCATAGCGGTTGACAACGTTCGCCATGTTGAACTTTCTTATTTATAGCCCCATCTTCATGAAATTTTCTAGGTGGCTTCCCTGCGCTAACCTAAACTTATGTACGTATTTATTTCAGTGGTATGATGCCACTGTTGGCCGCCATATTGAAGTTTCTAATGTCACTAATTCTCCAACTTCCCATGTAGGTAGAAGGCTGAAATTTGGCAGGCTCATTCCTTACAGCGTACTTACAAAAGTTAAGCAGGATTCATTTCGAAATTCAACGCGTAACGGTCATAAGGTCAATAATGTCCGCCATGTTGAACTTTCTTATTCATGGCCCCATCTTCACGAAATTTGGTAGGGGGCTTCCCTGCGCTAACCGAAACCAATGTACGTACTTATTTCAGTGGTGTGACGCCACTGTCAGCCGCCATATTGAATTTTCCAACGTCACTAATTCTCCAACTTCCCATGTAGGTAGAAGGCTGAAATTTGGTACTTATTTCGGTGGTATGATGCCACTGTTGGCAGACATATTGAACTTTTCAACAGTCTTTGTTACTTATGGGCCCATCTTCAAGAAATTTGGTACGCGGGTTCCCAACGCTAACTGAATCCTACTTATGTACATATATACGTCCATAGCCTGCAGCTCAGTCACTGTGTGAGGCGGCGTTGGCTCCCCCATCCCAACGCCTCCCATGTTGTTGGCTGCCTTCCTATATAAGGCCATCCGTCGCTCCAGTCTCTACATTCCCTTCCTTGCTTCGCCACGGGATTCACGTCTCCCTGCTGATAACTACAGCCTTTTTATTTAATCCACGGATTCTCCGCTGTTTTATTATTCATTTATTACGATTGTAGTCATTATGTAGGTATTTTAGACTTACTTTACATTGTTCAGATACCCATTTCCTTTATTAGTCCAACCATACCTGCATTAACATGTTTATCGAGGTGATCACCATCGATCAAACAACTGTCACTTACCGAGTGGTTTCCATGCCCAGAGATGGCACCTGCCTTTTTCATTCTCTTTGTTACATATTGCACGGCTCACTCTTGATATCCGGAGGAACATTGTGTCTTATATATTGAATGACTGGGACAGGTTCAGGGTTTGGACTGATGACAGTACAGGAGATAATTATACTACACAGGAGCACTAGAAGAGTGAAATACTTAAGCCCTTCACCTATGGTTCTGCATGTGAGTTGATGGCTGCCGCTGAATTGCTTGGTTATCGCTTTCAAGTGTACCGAAATGGCCAAATATTTTACACCTTTCGACAACCACCAATGCCTCTTAAACATCTTAGATTCACAGGTGACGATTTCAGTAGTGGACACTTTGATGTTTATGAATGTTTAAACTCTCAAAAGCTGGATGTGAAGTTATCGATGAAACTGGTTGTATACTTAACAACGCTTGAAAGATGCTGAATGTCACTTCAACACAAGTCCTACAAATACTGTCGTAATTGAAACAAACCATGTAACTCAAACCGATTATGACAGCAGCAATCCAAGCTGTGAGATTTGAGACAAGATTACTGTTCACATGGCCAACTGTACATTGCATGCTTAAGAGTAAGCTCAACACACAGTTTGGTCATATTACAACTAGAGGGCCGAACTGACAATGTGGTATACAAAGAGATCCTTAACAAAGAATTATTGGTATATTTTCCCTCAGTTTAAAAAGGTTTAATTTTTTTCTTAATAAAGCTTTTAAGGCAGTAGTTCGCCGCTGCGAAGCGCGGGTATTTTGCTAGTAAACAATATGCGGTTAATTTCAGTGTATTTATAAAGCTGCGTCAGGGATGTGGATTTAAAAAATAAAGGGAAACCACACTTGAACAAAAGCACTGCTTTGACACTGGGTGCCGCCAGTTTGCAAAACTGAGCAGAGAATTTGCGTATGCCAAGCATTTAGCTGGCATGAAAATGTGCCTGGCTTTATGCCAATTTTAGTTTTTATACATCGCGATGTGAGTGTGGAAACAGGCTTATGCAACATTTTTGTTTGTATGCATCGTTTATGCATGAAGCCCCTGGTTATTAAGTTGTTTTAAGACACTGAGAACTGTATTAAGCAATCTTGTGTTTATTGCTTTATAGGTATTTTTAATTTTTTTTTTTGTTTGTTTGTTTAGCTGGTGATCTCCCACGACACTGTGCCACCATTTTCATATATCAATACAGCATTGTTGACACTGTTTAGATAATTAATTTTCATGCTTTTTCTTCACAAGCCTCATTGCTAGCACTGTAGCATTAGTATTATTCTGCTCTATTTTAACTTTTAGATCCGATCTTTTATAAATGCTCTTTTTTGTTTTTCTGGATTTTAATTTTTTTTTTTGTAGAATATGATTGCTGGATGTGCGAATGGATTTGCTTGCTTTTATTTTTCCCTTCTTGTTCTTAGTTTTGTTGTTGGATTTTTGCTTTCTACATTTATAAATATCAATTATTAATTTTACTACTTGCGCTTGGGTTTTTCATGGTTCTCCTCTCCATTTGTTGAGTTTCAGTGATTTGTTTTCATCCATGTCTTCCTCTTGGTCTGTGCAGACTGTGAAGCCTGCATCTTGAGTTTGGGGCCAGGCTCATTCTTAATTCTAAATCTCACTAGATCATGGAAGCAATAATCCATATTCTGGGTGACCACTTTAAGGTGTTCAGTAAAAATTCCACAATGTATTTTCATGATTTAATACTATCCTCTGTTTAGTTTTTGGTTTCTCATATGTCAGAATGTTAGGTTATTTTGGACATGTTTTCAAGACATTTTTGGTGGAGAGGGGGGTCTTCTTTTATCTCTTTGCTTTGTTTGTTTTTTGGCATATGTGCTGTTGCATAATGATATTACACTGGTAGTGTGTTCCTGGCCGTTGCAGATTAAGCATTCCAAGGATTCCGCAAAACACTTATTTATATATATATATATATAAAAAAAGATTCTTCTTCATCACCAATGTTACTTTTTAAGAGGTAAAACTTAAGTGCCTAGGTGTTCATCAAGGTTAAAATCAAGAACAAAACAAAAAGTTGTAATTATAAACTCTTTAAATCAAGAATAACAAATAATATGATTGAAAACAAATTGGATATACGTTTGTGTTGTTGTCCATCCAGCCAAGCAATTAATTTAGGCATTACTACTGAATATATATCTGTAAAAAAATGTTAAATGTAAAGGGTTCAAGTGGCAAAGGTAAGAAGTGAAATATTTATTTATAAAGTACTTTAAAAACAACATCAAGGCTGACTAAAGTGCCGTACAATAAAACCCAACTTATCAGACACACAATAAACAATGGGTAAAAGAAACAGAAAACACATAAACACATAAAAGAGCTAAATAAATTCATAATAAAAAGTACGCAGATAGTCAACATATCACACTGGGTTAAAGGCCAGGGAGTAAAAGTGTGTGTTTAAATAGGATATGACAATGAATTGAAGCTAACTGAAGAAAATGGTCCGTGTACTTTTTGGTATTTGAAATTTCTTTTTAGAAGCAAAAACGAAAAAACGAAAATGAAAGGAATTTTCAGATTTAGATTTTGATTAAAGAATAAAATGAGGAAAATAAGGTATTTTTTAATTCTGTGGTAACAAATAGCAGTCATAAACTTAAAATTACACATACTTTTCTGGATTTGTTTGTGATTCAAATAATGAAAGTGTAATAGCTGAAAAACAACAAAACAGACGCATTTTCGTTGTCTGAAGCCGGAGGTACTTCTTCTGCGCAATTTTTGATGACACGTGCGAACCTCTCAACGTCCTCCTCACAAGACATCAATCTACGGCCTTGAAGTTACACTGCATGGCATCAGCAGAGGATGGATCATTACGTTGTTTTTCAGAACAGTAAAAGAGTGACACTCCAGGACGAGGACACTGAGTCGCATCTTTCAGGTAAAAATACAAGCTTTGCAGACTTTGCTACATTGACGTAGCAGCTCTTTTATAAACGTTATTGTTGTTACTTACTGTGAAACAGCTAACATTTGGTGATTTCATTTACTAATACTAAGTCTGGCAATTTTTAGAGTGCTAGCAATTTGAATGGTAGTAAACGTTTCGAGTATTAACAGCGTGCACAAGTGTAACACGTTAGGAGAGCAACGTGATTTACAGAAAGTTTTCTTAACATGTGTTACACATGTCAATGAGCAACCATTCACACATTTAAACGTATTCAAATTGCTAGCCCTATAAAAATTTCCAGACTTAGTGTTAGTAAATGAAATCACCAAATGTTACCTGTTTCACAGTAAGTACAACAATAACGTTCATAAAAGAACTGCTACATCAATGAAGCAAAGTCTGCAAAGCTTGTATTTTTACCGGAAAGATGCGACTCAGTTTTTCTGCAGTCAAGTCCTCGTCGCGGAGTGTCACTCTTTTACTGTTCTGGAAAACAACGCGATGGTCCATCCTCTGCTGATGCCAGGCAGTGTAACTTGAAGGCCGTCGATCGATGTGTTGTGAGGAGGACTGTTCGACGTGGCACAAGTACCTCCGGTTTTAGACAACGAAAATGCGTCTGTTTTGTTGTTTTTCAGCTATTACACTTTCATTATTTGAATCACAAACAAATCCAGAAAAGTATGTGTAATTTTAAGTTTATGACTGCTATTTGTTACCAAAGAATTAAAAAATACCTTATTTTCCCTCATTTTATTCTTTAATCAAAAATCTAAATCTGAAAATTCCTTTCATTTTTGTTTTTTCGTTTTTGCTTCTAAAATGAAATTTCAATTACCAAAAAGTACACGGACCTAAAATAGGCACAGATCTGGCAAATGGAATTTGATCTGCTAATCAAAAAATCTGCCGTTTTCTTATTTATTTTATTTTTCAGTGAAATGGAGTAAAAAGACTTTCAATATTTATTTCAATTTTTTTTTTTTTGATGGTGTCATTTATGTCATAGTTTGCTCTATATATAACATTCCCTAGGCACTGACAGAACAGCACAACTGTTATTAATTTCTAAAATTTGTATTTTTGAAAGTAATCATTAATTTTGTGATGGCAATTCAAAACCAAGTTAATGTTTGTTCTTTTTTAATGGATGTCACGATATTGGGATACTATTTATGACAATGACACCTGTTGCCTGTCAAATCGGTGTGGCACAGCAAGTCATATCTTCGTGGTTGGACATCAGCTCTGGAGTCCAAGCTTTTGTAAAAATAAAGAAAAGTCTCCAATGATTTAAGCTTAGAAAGGAAAAGGAGTCTGGACAGGTTTTGGACTTTTTTCCCTTGCTTACTGGTTTGGACTTTACCCAGTAGTTAAGGAACTTCTGGTGTCAGATTTTCTGACTGCATTTTTTGGTATTTGATCTTAGTCTGGCTTTTGACAATCCTTTTGTATCACTTCTTCACTCTATTTGTCATCTCATCTCTCAGTCTAAAACATTTATTGCCTATTTTTTGACACATTTTGCATTATGTTCATTATATCGACAACCTAGTCGGTTGAAATGTAACCATATGTGACAAGGGAACAAAAGTCAAAAATCAAATAAAATTAATATTCTAAGCAAAACTGTAAAAATTATGGAAAAAATAACAGACTAGTTACATATTATGACAGATTGTGGAGTATATTCTCACAATAAATGCAGATTATGTCTTTTGTTCCTTTTCCATTCATGTATGCCTACCTATCTCATAGCTGTTTGCCAACATTGTTCTTGTTAGCCCACCTGATTTGATCAGTTCTTAAGACTTCACCACTTAAGATAAATGTGAGCTATTTCAGTTTTAAATCTGTGTTTGATTTATATACAGCCACATCAACAATAGAAAATAATAAGCAAAAATAATAGTGGCCATAAAGGGTTAAAATATATTTTAATACATCAGCAATACATTTCATAATTTGTTTATGAGTTTAGCCTGTGGAATTTATTTGGAACTATATTTCTGGGAATGTAATTTGCTTTACAATCAACAAAGCAATCTCCAATAATGCTTGTTCCCTCATAATGAATTTTCCAGTCTTTTGCTGCCTCGTCTACAGCATGCATCATGCAGAATGACTGATAATTTTAGACAGATTTGTTATAGTTACTTGAACAAAATGAAAACCCAAACTAGAAAATCATGACCAATGTCTGATGTAGAATTACATTCAATAAATAAAGATGCCAACAAGAAAAGCAATCTCAACGAGAAACGAGACAAATGCTCAAACTGTTCAGTGGTTTAATGTATAACTAGACAGTCTTATATTTTTGTATGTGTATAATCAATAAAGAAGTTCACAAGTTCACTTTGACTGCACACTGCTTCATAGAATGCACATTTCATAACACATTTGCTAAAATGAGAGATCTAACTGATGAGTGGATTGAAAGTTTTTATAGATTTAATAATGGTGTTTTCCTCTGGTTGCCAGCTTTCCAAGTATAATGACTTTTAGTCACTTGATTCAGTCATTAATTATATCTTTTTGGACCTTATTAAATCCAGATGTTTTATAGATTTTATTCAAATAACAAGGAGCAAAGTGCTGTATACAATCACTTGAATGTATTTAAGATTGTGTATTAATACCCTATTAATTTTTAAACTGCTTGCCATTCTTTGTTCATGTGAATACTGTATACGTCAATACATTTACACATGCTCATAATATTTTGCCCTGTAGATGTTGCAGATCATTATGAATAATCACCATGTTCACTCATTCACCAACTATCCCCATTTATTACATTATGATATTCAGTGGAAAAATTCAGTATGACTTCTTAATACATGGTACATAGTGCAGATTAATAATGTCATTTAAAGAGGATACACAATGTTTTTCAGTCATTAACAGATTATTAATATATATCAAAGTCAAAAGTCAAAGTGAACTTTATTGTCATCTCAACCATATACAAGTATACAGATAGACGAAGTTGCGAAGCTCAGGATCCACAGTGTAACAACATGATGTGCAAATAGTAAATTAAAAATAGAATAAAAATTTTAAAATTTATAATTAAAACACAAACAAGACAAGACATTGTGCAAAGATAGGACAAACAAGTAGCAGCAATATTGATGTGTAAGATATGTAATATAATAAGCAAATAAATAATAAATAATAGATATAGATAATACAGAAATTATCAGTGTATGATAATAGTTGTTTAAGACGTGTGTAAACAATGACAGGTCAGAATGTTTCATAAATCCTTATAGGTCAGTATGAGATTTTCAGTTCTTAGCTGGATAGTGGTTTTCATGTATAAAAGTTCTGTTTTTAGTGGTGGTTGAGGCCGTGTGGAAGGTCCCAGGGGGCAGCCTGGTGTTAAGGAGTCTAACAGCTTGGGGATAAAAACTCTCCTGCAGCCTCGCAGATTTGGCTTTGATGCTGCAGTATCTTCTCTTGGATGGCAGAAGTGTGAAAAGTCCATGTGAGGGGTGTAAGGGGTCCTGCACAATGCTGCAGGCCTTGCGGACACTGCGTTTGTAAAATATGTCCTGTAGTGAAGGGAGAGGCACCCCAATAATGTTCTCTGCTGTCTTCACTATCCTTTGCAGGCGCTTGTGGTCGGATATGTTGCAGTTGCCATACCAGACAGTGATGCAGCTGGTCAGGACACTCTCTATGATGCCTCTGTAGAACATGGTGAGGATGGAAGGGGGAAGATGTGCTTGATTCAGCCGCCTCAGGAAGTGTAGTCTCTGCTGGGCTTTCTTGATTAGTGATGAGGTGTTATGTGTCCACGTAAGTTCCTCAGTTAAGTGCACACCGAGGAACTTGGTATTCCTAACAATCTCCACATCTAAACCGTTGATGCTGAGCGGGATGCGGGCAGGACGTGATTTTCTGAAGTCCACGATTATCTCTTTTGTTTTGTCGACATTGAGAGATAGATTGTTGTCTTCACACCATGCGGACAGCCATTTCATATTTCATATACAGAATTAAGGACTTTTATCTCGTTCTATTAATATTTAAGTAGCCGTATTAGATATTATACAAAATGCTTTGATAGGCTGACACCTTTGACATTTCATTTCTTAGTTTATATACTACATGCTTATAGTCATTTCGTCATTCATCATTCTTATATCATTCCTATACTTTTGTGAATACCAGCCAAATATATATATTTTTTTAATGAGGGCAAGTAGCATGACTAGAAAACAGAGAAAATATTGCTATAAAAGGTAGATTAAATCATTATCAGAGACGGACAAAATATCAAACTACCAAATAAAAGCAAATAAAACCAAAACCGTCAAAGCCAAAAAGCCAAAATTTTCTGCTGTGTTAATGCAAATGCCAGACATTACCAATTTAAAGGAACAAAGTTCTAAGACTAGTGTAAAAAGAATTCACATTGTAAATTAAACATTGTACAGTTTCACTACTTTTTGGGACATTGCTTCTTTATGTTTTGTGTGTCAGCTGTGGTGAGGAGTGTTTTCCATGCACCTGTAAATAAAAACCCACTTTTGTTGTGAATACCATCTTTATGTGTCTGTCTCCCTGTCCAATATCTCAAAACAGTGAACAAGGATTCATTGAAAAACAAAATGTCATATTTTTTAGAGCAACATACTGTTCTTAAATGAAGAAAGTATTATACGTGCTGTTTGCATTGGTGGTAAATTCATCTCTTTTCCACCCTGGTCAGGTTAAGGAATTAAGACATTTTGTGACATTTGTAAAAGCTCTGGATTCTGGAATGTTCTAGTTACTAAGGTTCTCTGTCCCTCCTGCTTCCTTCATTTCTCCAACTCAAACAGTAATTTAACATTGTTCCAAAATAATATCCACTCACTTTCCATTTTGTGTACAATTTATTTGGCATGTTATTTGTAAATTGAAGCCAATATTGTCATATTGTGCAAGTTTACATAAAGAATCTGCTAGACCATTTTTTTCAATTTGCCAGCATGTCCTTTTTTCTCTGGCAATCTTGTGAAACACTGTATTTAATAAACCATCTGCATTCTCTAAAACCCTTACTATCAGCATGTTTAAATTGGTATACCACTTGTAGTACATCCCTTGCTAACTTTATGTTATGCATTTGCCAGTTGATTTTTGTTACTTTTCGTTGTATGTTTTTGGATTGCCCCCACACTCTGCTTTTGTGCTCTGTTGTCTCTAACTTCTTGTCTTCAATTCTCTTTTTCCTCAAACATTTCTTCTTCAGGACACTTCTGCTCTTACCCTTACTTTTATCCAGCAGCAGTTATTGTTATTATTTTTTTGGTGCAGTGTCTGCCAAACTAGCTTTTCCCTGAAAATCTCAAGATTCTTTCTCTTTCTTAGTATATATCTGGAAAAGTTCTTTCTTTAAGCTGATCTTTCTGCAGCACAGATCAACTGTCTAAAATATTGAGAAGTGGTTATTCATTTGGTGGGGAGCTTATTGATCAGTGGTCGATGATGTTCTCCCAATCTTTATTTTATGTGGGGTCTCTTTTTCTGTGTCTCTTCTATACTGTTGGGGTTAGTCTACCTGTAGCAACTTTTTATTTGGTTTCCATTGACATTAATGAATTTTGAATTTTTGGAATCTCTTTTACACAGTGGTCTAGGGTGGAATGGGTTTGGGGTAGGCTCCATTGGAAATTGTTGTTACTATTTGCTTGGCTTTAAATGCATTTTTATGAATGTTTGTTTTTTATTGAAGTTTAATAAAAATTTGATCACAAAAATATATTTTCAGAATTTAACTTTTTTATTGTTGATGTCTTCTCAGTCATGTGAGCATTATCCCAGCTCTGGCCAAATAACTTCTTGTAGTCATTGATATCGTTAAATAGCAGATCGGAAGTATATTTGTAAGTCATTGATCAATCAATTGTGTGTTCATATCATTAGGCTATTTTTTCACCTATACTAGGGACTTTTTTTTGAATACCATATTTCTTGTAGTAAGGCCAAAAAGGAAGAGACTTTCAGAACATCTCAGAGAACATGTCAGAGTCACAAGAATCAATGACTTTTTCAGGCCATTTATGACATATTTAACTTAATTCAGGTGGAGTGGTGGCTCTGAGGCTAGGGATCTGCACTGGCAATCAGAAGGTTGCCGGTTCGAATCCCGTAAAATGCTCTGTTGGGCCCGTGAGCAAGGCTCTTAACCTGCAGTTGCAGTTGCAGTTAATCTGCATCCATCCCTGTATGTAGGCCCTCCAAAGTGCAGGGAAAAACTTGGGGATTGGTGGCAGAATTGGCACTCCAGCCACCATAAAAAAACTCACACTGTTCCACTACTGAACTAGAGTGGTGCTGAGGTATTACCCATTGCATGGCTGCACTCAGGTCCTAATCTGGATCCTGAGTTGGTTTGTTGTGTGGTGGGTGCGGCAATGCACTGTATCAGTGCTCCTAACCTCTAACTTAATTCAAACATCTTTATTAACTACTTTGTCTTTTATTATAACTACTGAAAGACGCCCATAAAAAGAAAGAGAGCAGAAATAATTCCTAAAGTTGTCCCTCAAATCACCAACACTAAACAAGCCAGACTGTTCAAATTGCTGCTCTCTGTACCTACTTTAGCCTTCTGTGCAATTTTCATTTAAAATGTGGGTTAACCCCATCACTTTTCCTTAATTTTAGGTGGTAAATTAGTTGAAATCACACACAGATACTGTGTATACATCTTAAAACCTGTTTCCATGAAGCAAAGATTTAAGTGAGACTAGCATTGCATTGACTTCATCATACAGTCACTGTTGAGTAAAACAGTTTCAACTCTTTTTTTGTAATGTGAAGTTAAGCAAAATGACACCTTTAATTGGCTAACTAGAAAGATTACAATATGCAAGCTTTTGATGCAACTCAGGCCCTCCTTCAGGCATGATGTAATAATAATGACTAAAAAAGGTGTCATTTTGCTTAACTTCTCTCTACATCCATAATGGCTAACACAGTATAACACCCTAACTGTCTTTTTTGGTAAGTTTATAAGTGTATTGTAATCTAAAGCTAGTAGTTGTTGAATTATTGTTGCCCTTCTCTTTTGATAATTTAGAAGATTTAAGTGTTCATCTGTAGCAGATTGAATTTATTACCTGCCCTTGGTCCTAGATATTGTGGGAAATCTTTGATTACATTAATATCTCTCTATTATAAAAAAAAATCCTGGGAGAGAAAGACGGGAGACGAGACGTAATCTTCACGGAAGACACTTAAAAGACCCATGTGATGAAAGAGATTATTCTTGGAGCATCTTGCGGGGACGTTAAATATGAGACTTTGCTCCAAGAGATTGACCCAGGAACGTCTCGCGGGGACATAGAACATGAGATTCTTGCAAGACACACCCTACTTACAACCAATATCAAATAAGACCACGGGCAGCAAAACACTCAGTCGTGTGAGTGTTAGGCTTCGAGCACACACAGATCCAGGGCTCTCAGCGCATATAAAGTGTATAAGAACAATATGTTATAACTGAAATGTAGACGACTAAACGAAGAAGAAAGCAGCGTGGAGAAAAGAGACTCAAAAGCGTTGGAGAGAAAAAAAAAAAGCAAAAAAAAAAATTATAATCTAGGTGCAAATTCAGAAAATAAGGAAAGTAATTAAGAGCATGGAACAAGTGGAATTGAAAAAAGCACGTCCAATCAGGCTCAGAATTAAAAGACAGAGTAAAAGACAAAGTAGAACTTCATAAAGACGTTCACAAACGTTGGCACTATACACATGCAGAGCAGGTTAGAGATTACGAAAGCAGTGGAATTCGAAAGGCTCAAAAAAAAGTTGCCGCGATACACATGTGGAGAAAGTTTAAGAATATGAAAATAGGAAAATTAGAAATTATAAAAAAAAAAACAAGGAAGGATTGCAATAGTGCAAACAAATGGAAATTATTACTTGAAAAAGGGAAAATAATCACCACAGATCAGGTGTCATTGAAAAAAAAGCAGGACAAAGCAAGGTCAGAAATAAAAGACAAAGAGTACAATAAAAAGCAAAACGTCAGAAAGAGGTTAAAAAACAAGGGGGCCAAACACATGCAAAATAGGTTAGAGATAATGAAGACGCGATACACATACAGAGCAAGATATGACAGTGTCATAACAAAGAAAGTAAACACCACATTAGCGCGAAAAAAGAGAAATACTCGGAGAAATAACGAAAAGGCGAATAGAGATCGAATATATGGACACAGGTGATATGTCAGAAGTATGTAAATATTGTAAGGCTTTGAAGTTTAACTCAGAGAATTTCAAAAATGGGGTTTTCCTCACATGCATTTATCGTTTACTTTGCAAAAAAAATTATTAACTGCTGATAATGGAGATCATTTTGTCTGTGCTGAAATTCCAAACAGAGAAACCTATCCTGAATTATGGTACAAAGTCATTAAACTTATGTCTCACAGACCTCTATTAAAAGATTCAGCATATTGGGACTCGAAAGATTACAAATATTGTTTTTACAGAAGTTCTGAAATAAAAGTGAAAATAATGAAATAGCAACAATTCAAATAAAAAAAAAAATCTTAAAAGTGTGTATCTGGAAAAATAAAAACGGGGGTTGGCGGCGAAGTGAGCAGAGGCAAAGCCCCCTAGTGTATAAAAAGGATGAAATGAACATCTCACCGATATGTGGTTAGTATGTAATAATCAATATTTAAGAAGATTTTGGAATAATTCAAAATCACTTTATAATAAAAGCTATAAAATGTGCACCCCTAAATGCTCATTTCTCCCATTATTTTTCCTGTAAATCTTTATGTGGGAATTTTCACAGCAGGATAATGTAGCCAGGCATTTTAAAGGAATACAGGATAATAATGTAGACTGCAAGGTAAATTTTATTCCTGTAAATGTACAAATGATTAACTCTTTATAAACTGTTTTATAAATTTATTGCACAGCAATAAATCTATTCTTAGAATTTGCCCACAGACTCTGTTCAAGGTAAAATAGTTTTCTAGAAGGGAGATTTTTTACATTATACTTGTGGTATGTCTTGAGGTCATATTTTTCCGTAACCTAATTTTAGGTTCAGTTCATCATATAAATGGCCTCTGCTGTAGACAGAAAACATTTAAAACAGTAATATGTTTTAATATATGTTTAAAATTCTAGAAGGAATGAAAGATGAGAATCCTTCAAAGCTGTTTTATGGTGTACTGTATATTGACTTAGCATGTGGGGGCTCTGTTTGATAAGCCTGGAGCCATTTTAGCTTGAGATAAGATCAGGAAAGAGCAGTCAATCCAAATTAAGTTTCAGTGACCTCCAATTCTCTGAAGTCTAGAAGATTTTGCCTTACAGCTAGAAAGACAGCAGGTGGCCCTGTGCCAACAGTACACATGACAAATTTAAACTCATCGGGTGTTAAATAAAGCTAAAGGCAGATTCAAGTAAGTTCAACTAGGTTAAACAGAGAAGACAGCAACAGCTGGGGGAATTCCTGCAGTATAGAACATTATGGTTTGTTGTAAAATGTAAGGCTGCAGGCAACTAATTGGCAGGTAATCAAATGGATTGATTTCCTGTGACTAACTGAAGGAGAACTATAATGAATCATAGTGATAGGGGTAAATGAAAACATTATATGCCAACAAGAATGGATCTTTCTGTAATTCTATTCTTGCAACATATTTAAATATACAGTACCTTAATAAATAAAAGGATGAAGAATTATAAAGAAGTTAGTCTTTCAAATTGTTACGAGCCACATTCTCTATATTTAATTATGAAAGATGTGATTGCTTTGGATGGCCTTCCTTAAACTGACTGAATATTGAGGATGATTGCAACGCACTGTATTGAATGGCACTTAATACTAATGAAAATTAAGAAACTAGATTTTCTTGCATTTAGAAAAATAGCTTGAAATATACACAAATGTCAATAAAATTTTAATTACAACCCTTAGGTGAATTGTTATGTGTTTTATACATTAAGGAAATTTGATTTAGTTTGTTTAAAGAGACTTGCCGGGTAACTAATGTTTTTTTGTATTTTTACTTTGTTATAAATTTTTACTGTGTTTTCTTACATTCTTGATTATCACATTTTTCTGTTTAAGGGACACTTTATATAACATGACAACCAGTCTTAACGTGTGTACAAATAGAAGTTTAGTTTGTGTATTTAATTGTATATTGAACTGTCAGCTTCCAAATTTCATGTCCTCCTAAGTAATAATTTCTCTCTAACCCTTCACATCCTGGATTGGTGTCCGCATTAACATAAACATCAGTTAGAATTAAACCATTTTCAATTTAGTCACATAGGCTCCTGTTTTATGTTGTAATTGCTCAGATGCAAAATAAAACATTTAATTCTGAATTGCTGAAATAAGAAATTATGCTTCAAGAGTAAGGTTGCATTGTCTGAATTTATAGAAAAAGGGAGAGAAAGAGAAATTTGCAGAGTACATAATATGAAAGTATTAGATAATATATAAAGACTGTGCATAATCTCTTTTTGTTAGTTAGAAAGTGACAGCTTAAATGAAAGTAGAGTAGCAAAAGCAGAAGATAAGAATTACAAGCATTACAGTTCATTTTAATCAGAATATTTTGTATAGTTTAGTTCTGGCATTTATTTACTTCATACTGTGGGGACCAGGATGCCATAAATTAGAAGCATAATTTAAAATTAGGTTGCCAGAATTAAATGACAAATCTAACAAGAGGACTTAATTCATATAATTCTCAGATATGGTCCTATGAGATTTTAAAACATAGTTACATGGCACATAATATCACAGAACTAGGTAAATAGTAGACTACCTGTGAAGCTGAATCAGATACTAAATACTAAAGTTAGTGATTCTGGCAAGGTGTGAAACCCTAAATCATAAAATGGTAAGAGAATTCATGGTATGTTAGAAAAATTGTTTAATTAGGCATCAATGAAAAATGCTTAAAGGTTCATGATAATGCCACAGATAAAAAAAAAAATCGTTTCTAGATTTCAGCATGTTTTATGACTGATATCGCAAAAGATGCATTATAGAAATAGAAAGAAATTCAAGGAAACTCATTATTTTGTAGTGCAAAGGTCAACCATATTTAAAAAAAGATGTAGTCATGAACATTGTGAAATGAAGATGCTGTGCCATGATGGATTCAAGAAGTGCAATGGTAGATAGCCACCCAGGCAGACAAATGTTAACCAAAGAAAATAAGGTTAATTGTTATAGAAGAAATTAGTCAAGAAAGCGTAAAACATTGCTAACCCTCAGCCAATTGAATCTATTTGAACCAATGGACCCTGCACAAGAAAAACCTAAATCCACCTTGGCCTCAAAAACAGTTTATCAGTATTTTCTTTTAATAAAATAAATTATATCAATTTAATGATACATAACACTGTGTTGGTGTAACAGACAAGATCCCACATAGAGTAGCTCTGCACCAGGGATCTTCTTTAAGCCTTTACCTCTTTGATCTGGTTATGGATGTGTTGAGTCATTAGATAAAAGACAAATCTCCCTAGTTTTTGCTTTTTTGCTGATGACATTGTGTTGTGTAGCACCAGAAAAGAAGAAGAAGGAAGAGGATTGAAGATAAATAGCAAGAAGACAAAATATACTCTATTGTACGAGGTTTGGGGATGATCAGGATTCAAAAGTTAGCATGCAGGGAGAGCTATTGACAAGAGTGGATAAGTTAAAAAATCTAGGATCAGTGGTAGATGCAGAGGTAGCCCATAGAGTACAGTGTAGACAGAATAATTGAAAGATTGAAGAATTAAGGTGAAGGTTAAAGGTAAGGTTTTTAAGACAGTGGAAAGACCAGCAGTGAGCTTTGATATGGTCAGTAAAGGGAGCACAGGAAAAGAAGTTATATGTGGCAGAAATGAGAATGTTGAAATGGATATGTTGACTTACAAAAAAGAACAGAATAAAAAATGAGACAACCAGTGGGTACAACAAAAGTGGGAGAGATATCTAAGAAAGTACGGAAAAGTAGGTTGAAGTGGTATGGGCATGTTATCAGGAGAGACAATGAATATGTGGGCAAAGGAGTGATGGAAATGAAAGAACAGGGCAAGAGAGAGTGAAGGAGGCCAAAGCATAGGTGGATGGATAAAATAAAAGAAGGTCTTAAGGAAAAGGGTTTGACTGAGGCGGAGGTGCAGGACTGAGCTGCATAAATAATGTTGACCAAGCACATTAAAACCACATACAGTAGAAGTAGGAAAAATTAATTTAATGATACAAATATAAAATTGACCAACATAGCACTGATTCATATTGGGGGAGAACCTTTCTTGCAGGTTTTGTGGAAACACCCTTATCCATTGTTGATATATGAATCAATTATTTATTATATAAAGGGAATATCTTGCTCACAATTATCAATTATTGATCGGTTCATTCCAATGCTTAAAAATATAACTGATGAATAGTTGTCATTAAAACCATTCATCCAATTGTTCACCGCTAGACAATCTTAATGAATAAAGCTGTTAGAATTTGTGTTTTTGGAATTTTCCAATCACACTGAAAGTTCAGTTCCAATTTTGTTTTCTTTTCCAGGAATTGTGACATTCTGTACTGTATTAGAGTGTGCTGGTATATAGCTACTCTTGGATGCATTTGAAGGTTAAACATAGACAAAGCAGTAAATATGAGGTCAAAGAACACAAAATGAAAATGTTGTTACCCATTATTTCATTTATTGATATTTATGTTATTATTACTATTTTATTTTTCATGATTCACTTAAATGACTAAACTAAAATGAACTCAATCATCTTATACTTTTTTCTGCATCTATTGCTCATAACCCTTTACTTCTGTCACTTTGCACTTTTTAATGTAAACAGTTTATGTTGCTTCATGTACAAATTCACACATGGGTACATTCTAGGCCTACTGTTTTAGTGTTCCTCCCAGGTCTACATAGGTTTTACTTCCATACCCCAAAGATGAGTGTGAGGTTAACTGGTGGCTATGTGAGTAAACTGGCTGTGTGGGAGTATGGGTGTGTAAAATGTGCCCTGCAATAAGCTAGCATCCTGATCAGGGCTGGTTACTCCCTTGCATTACCAAGAAAGCAAGGGTGGTGCTGTGAGAAGCCTTGCTGCCTCATGAATGCTGCATCCTGGATTTGAAATTCACACCTAGTTATTGTATGTATAGAGTTTGTGCATTCATACTGCACTTGGGTATTCATTCCGTTTCCCTAAAGACATAAATGTTAAGTTTGTTGGTGATTCCAAATTGGCCTAGTGAGTTTGTGAGTGTGGCAACAGAATACTGTACTGAGCACTATTCAAGGTTAACACTAGCCATTGGATCATAATGGCTTTACTTGAGAGACACTCAGGGTTAACCATTTTTGCATAGAATTCTGAGTATGAGAAATGTTCAGGGTTAACACTAACAAGGTCAATTTAAGAAGCACCTTCAGTATGTAAAGGCACTATATAAATAAAATGTATTATTATTGTTAGTAGTAGTAGTCATAGTAGTAGTAATCTTCTTATTATTATTCTTTTTATTACTAAGTTTCATTTACTGCAAAGGTCTCCATTGCTTACTTGAATAGTCATCTCTTGCCGAATATGTTTTCATTAACTCAAAGAGTGGCAAAACACCTTTGTGCCTTTTCTGTTGTGACATATGTTAAACATGTAAGCTTTGGTGAGAAAAAAATATATACATAAATATATAAATAAATAATATCCATCCATCCTTTTCGCTTATCCGGGGTCGGGTCGCGGGGGCAGCAGCTTAAGCAGAGAGGCCCAGGCTTCCCTCTCCCCGGCCACTTCTTCCAGCTCTTCCGGGAGAATCCCAAGGCATTCCCAGGCCAGCCGGGAGACATAGTCCCTCCAGCGTGTCCTGGGTCTTCTCCGGGGCCTCCTCCTGGTTGGACGTGCCCGGAACACCTCACCAGGGAGGCGTCCAGGAGGCATCCTGATCAGATACCCGAGCCACCTCATCTATTTGCGATGTGGAGGAGCAGCGGCTCTACTCTGAGCCCGTCCCGGATGACTGAGCTTCTCACCCTCTCTTTAAGGGAAAGCCCAGACACCCTGCAGAGGAAACTCATTTCAGCCGATTGTATTCGCGATCTCGTTATTTCGGTCACTACCCATAGCTCATAACCATAGGTGAGGGTAGGAACCTAGATCGACTGGTAAATCGAAGCTCTTTTTTCACCACGACAGACCGATGCAGAGCCCGCATCACTGTGGATGCCGCACCGATCCGCCTGTCGATCTCACGCTCCATTCTTCCCTCATTCGTGAACAAGACCCCGAGATACTTGAACTCCTCCACTTGGGGCAGGATCTCTCCCCCACCCCTGAGAGGGCACTCCACCCTTTTCCGGCAGAGGACCATGGTCTTGGATTTGGAGGTGCTGATTTTCATCCCAGCCGCTTCACACTCAGCTGCGAACCGATCCAGAGAGAGCTGAAGATCACGGCCTGATGAAGCAAACAGTACAGCATCTTCTGCAAAAAGCAGTGACCCAATCCTGAGTCCACCAAACCGGACCCCTTCAACACCCTGGCTGTGCCTAGAAATTCTGTCCATAAAAGTTAGGAACAGAATCGGTGACAAAGGGCAGCCCTGGCGGAGTCCAACTCTCACTGGAAACGGGCTCGACTTACTGCCAGCAATGAGGACCAAGCTCTGACACCGGGTGTACAGGGACCGAACAGTTCTTATCAGGGGGTCCGGTACCCCATACTCCCGGAGCACCCCCCACAGGGTTCCCCGAGGGACACGATTGAATGCCTTTTCCAAGTCCACAAAACACATGTAGACTGGTTGGGCAAACTCCCATGCACCCTCAAGGATTCTGCTAAGGGTGTAGAGCTGGTCCACTGTTCCGCGACCAGGACGAAAACCACACTGTTCCTCCTGAATCCGAGGTTCGACTATCCGATGGACCCTCCTCTCCAGAACCCCCGAATAGACTTTTCCAGAGAGGCTGAGGAGTGTGGTCCCTCTGTAGTTGGAACACACCCTCCGGTCCCCCTTTTTAAAGAGGGGGAATACCACCCCGGTCTGCCAAACCAGAGGCACTGTCCCCGATGTCCATGCGATGTTGCAGGGACATGTCAACCAAGACAGTCCTACAACATCCAGAACCTTGAGGAACTCCGGGCGTATCTCATCCACCCCCGGGACCCTGCCACCAAGGAGTTTTTTGACCACCTCGGTGACCTCAGTCCCAGAGATGGGAGAGCCCACCTCAGAGTCCCCAGGCTCTTCTTCCTCATTGGAAGGCATGTTAGTGGGATTGAGGAGGTCTTCGAAGTACTCCCCCCACCGACCCACACCGTCCTGTGTCGAGGTCAGCAGCGCACCATCCCCACCATATACGGTGTTGACACTGCACTGTTTCCCCCTTCTGAGATGCCGGACGGTGGACCAGAATCTCCTCGAAGCTGTCCGAAAGTCGTTCTCCATGGCCTCCCCAAACTCCTCCCATGCCCGAGTTTTTGCCTCAGCAACCACCGTAGCTGCATTCCGCTTGGCTTGCCGGTACTTATCAGCTGCCTCCAGAAACCTACAGGACAAAAAGGTCCTATAGGACTCCTTCTTCAGCTTAACGGCATCCCTCACCACCGGTGTCCACCAACGGGTTCGGGGATTGCCGCCACGACAGGCACCGACCACCTTGCGGCCACAGCTCCAGTCAGCCGCCTCAACAATAGAGGCACGGAACATGGCCTCACCTGCTTGGTGCCTCTCACCGGGGGCAACTCCAGAGTGGTAGAGAGTCCAGCCCCTCTCAAGGAGATTGGTTCCAGAGTCCAAGCTGTGCGTCAAGGTGAATCCGACTATATCTAGCCGGAACCTCTCGACCTCGCGCACTAGCTCAGGCTCCTTCCCCTTCAGAGAGGTGACATTCCACGTCCCAAGAGCCAGTTTCTGTAGCCGAGGATCAGAACGCCAAGGTCCCCGCCTTCGGCCACCACCCAACTCACACTGCACCCAACCTCCTTGGCCCCTCCCATAGGCGGTGAGCCCATGGGGAGGAGGACCCAAGTTACCTCTTTGGGCTGTGCCCGGCCGAGCTCCATGGGTGCAGGCCCGGCCACTAAGGTGCTCGCCCCACCTTCAGGAATAAATAATATAAAAAAAAAATATATATATATATAAAAATATATAAAAAATATATAAATAAATAATAAATAAAAGAGGAAGATTGATTGCACCCCGCCACCCCCTGGCATGGAATTGCCTTTTTTTGGTCCATTTAGCTGCCTCCCATGTGCACATGTGTGACTATATATATATATGTATTGTGGTAAACCAGCCAGGATACAAACAGGTAGACACTGAGAGTTCCAAAACACACACGTTTGGTGTCCTCGCGCCAAACACCCTTAAGTCCGAGCCTTTCAACGGACCTTCCTTCCTTCACCGCCTCTTATTCCACCTTCTCAAGCTTATAATCATAATTTTATAAAGTTTGTGGGAAACAGAATTAAATTAAGATATCTTACAATGCAGTATATAGAGAAGTTTTAAGAAGGGAGTAGACAGATTATCCAGAGAATAATTAGTGAATGCCAAATTGCTTAGACAGGCAATGGTGTTTAATATAGCAGTAGACAAGAAGGCAGTGAGGAATGAGATATGGGCTAACAGAAGAAAAAGTGAGATCATCTTCTCAAATGGACTCTGCAACCAAAGCAGCCCCATTAGCTTTGTCCTCTTCCTCCTGACTCCGACTAATGACTGGAGGAAGGCGGCCTCTTTTATATCCACCCGGATGTGCTCCAGGTGCCCTCTGACAAACTTCCTGAGCATCCGGAAGCACTCTGTGTGTCCCTGGTATTCCTTCTGCCGGCAACTCCAGGTGTGGCGGAAGTGCTGATGTCCAGGGCTCTATGATCCTCCAGGCACCCCCTGGCGGTGACCACAGGCCCCAGTAGGATTGAGCTTCCATGCTCAGCTCCTGTGGCCCCCATACCGACCAGGGCGGCTGCTCTATCATGGTCCGGAGGAGGCATAGTCCTTCTCCCAGTCCTTCCAGGCATCCCGACTGGGCACAACCCCCAGCCGACTGCCACAGTGTATAAATATATATATATATATAGTATATACTGTATATAGTGATGCATGAGTCAATGTCTTGCACCCCAAAGACAAGGATGAGTCTCAGTACTTTTTCAAAACCAGCTTTATTCAACTCAAAACAGGAACAGCAAGGTTATTTATTGTAGCGGGGGTCTACCATTCTACTATACACAGACACAGTAAACAGGGCGGGTCAGGGCTAGGTCAGAGGCCAAGTTATAATGTTCTCTGCATCACCCATTGGGCAACCAGCGCTTTATGCGTGGCAGCGGTCAGCTTGTAGTTGTTTCTGTGGCGCTGCAAATCTGTGGTTGCCTTGCGACGGACAAGCAATGCTCAAAGACGCAGCAGTCATCCCGTGGAGAGGGTGTCAAAAGAGTTCAGAAGTCTCACAATATATAAAACATAATTGGTGGTGTGGAATGTGCCACCAAGTAACAATCACACAAATCAAACATTTTAACAGGGGGACTTGACAACTGGCTCTAACACTACACTGAAGAGGAAGCTAAAACCAAGGCATTATTTTATAATCCTAAGGGGCTGGTCAGACATAAGTGCCAGCCTATTTAGTCTGTGACAAGTACATCATGCCATTGTATTGAAAAGGCAGGCACATAAACAACAAACCAGACAGTACAACCAATACAAAATGCAAAAATTGTAAAGTGGGTCTTTTCCAAAAGTGATCAGAAATGCTGATAATCTTACTCAATTTTTAGCAAAATAATATCACATACCCATGAACATGGTCCCATCATCTATATCATATGACTATGGCCATGGACCACAGCTATCTTGAAATATGGGAAACCACCAAATATATTCTCAGAAAAACATGAAAAAACAAAGAAGTAAATGATGCAATCACACAAAAGCTTAGTAAAATGCCTTGTGGTTGTACTGAATAAAAACTGAGTTAAGCACATCCTGAAATGTATTAAATTTCCCAACCAGAAATCATATTGTATCTGTAAGTACAGAATAGCCTGAAATAAATATAAAATGTGTAATAGCAGATTTTATTTCTCCTACAGTAATTTTTTTAAACATCTCAATAGAAGGATGTTAAGGCAGAGCAGCAGGGAGGCCAAAAAGAAGTTGAGGGTGAACAGGTAATTAAATTTATGTGAAGGTCCTTCATAATGCAATTAAAGACCTTTTTTGTGTTTTGATGAAGGAACAAGTGAGACTGAGAACACTGAAACAGATGGTTATCATGCTTGGTTAGCTTAGAGAACAAAAGCACACTGGAATTTTGCTACAAATTGCTGCTGAATTCAGGTAACAGAAAATTGGAGCATAGGAATACAGAAGAGTCACTTTTTTAATATAGTCATAATTCTATCAAGTTTGTGGAAAACAGAATTAAATTAAGATATCTTACGATGCATTATATAGAGAAGTTTTAAGAATGGAGTAGACAGATTATCCAGAGAATAATTAGTGAATGCCAAAGTGCTTAGACAGCCAATACCGTTTAATATAGCAGTAGACAAGAAGGTAGTGAGGAATGAGATGCGGGCTAACAGAAGAAAAAGTGAGATCATCTTCTCAAATGGTCTAAGCAACTAAAGCAGCCCTATTAAGTTATTGAGAGTGACATGGTTAATCTGTGTTGATCACCTGTACGAGATTCTTGAAGAATCCTTTAGCACATATCAAGATATTTATCCGATCATTTTCTCAACTGCGGATAGTGGAGCACAAAGGAAGATCCATTTATGCAGTGAGTGCCAGACTTCAAGAAAGTTACGTTGAAAATTTGCATTAACAGTTAAACTGTGCTCTGTGAGGCAGAAGTCTTAGAATTGTTTCTTTTTAGCTCTCTTGAAGTTTGTCAGAACCCCGATTGGTCACTTCTAAGGTTACTGGATTGCCATAGAGCACAGTTGTTAAACACTGAACATCTGTATAGTCATCCGTCCATTGCATATGGGCAGGTGAACTTCCTTGTGTGGAGCTGCAGATACATTATAACAGGCTTTTGGTTCTTTTTCTTCCTTGACTGACACTGCAACCCACATTCCAGGTCCCAGATCTCAGCCTCACGGCTAAACCTCCATGGCTGTTCTGTAATGCATGTAAAGCATTCTGTAATGCTAATACAATCTGCCTTGTCCTTTGCCTGCAGATTGTCACTGTTGGCCCTGCCTCACACTGAGAGATCAATGACAACTGATCCTTCATACTTTTCCCTAGCTCGATGAGCCAAAGCTCTGTGTCAAACTGCACACCCAGGCAAATGGATCTTAACAGATGGAGAAGCAGTGGTGGAGCTGTAGAAGTAGAAGTCTCTTAGCTCACTTCCTTTCTGTACTAATACAGCAAACAGCAGCCAAGCTTTGAGGCTCTCCAGCAACACCCCAGACAAGCCCAGCAAATCCATTTTGGTTCCCTGCAGAACTCCACGCTTTGCTACATTGAACTGCAGGGCTTCTCCTTTTTGCAATTCTGAAACCAAAGTAGGGCATGCCAGTAGTATGCTGCCAACCCAATGGATCCTCACTGTTTTCATAGCTCTTCTGGGTAGCTTGCCGTCCTTAAAAGGAAAGCTGTCTGTTGCTGCACAGTTTGGAATTCAGTTGTGGCAGACTTGCTGTATTTGTAGACTCCCTTATAGCTGGTACCGAAGCTGCTAATTTGGATGATGGAATCCCTGATCATAATGTTGGTAATTCATCACGATGTCATGCCCAGGCTGCTGCAACTCCTAAATGTGATTGCATTTCTCTATTTAAATTTTAACACTATGTGCTGTTTGCTGCAGTTCATACTTCATCTAAAATTTTTAATTATATATCTTACTGAAGTTTTAAGTATAAGTGCGATTAATAAGATTCAAATTAACTAACAAATTAAAAATTGGAAGTAGATGTCACTCGAAAGGGATTAAGTAAAACTAATGGAAAACAAAAAAAAAATACTTCAGTAGTTTTGAGCACTGTTTTCAAGTATGATGGTTCTGAAATTTTAGAATCAGGGAAGCGCAGGTCAACAGTTTCTATACTACGTTTTGGACTAATGAAGAGATACATCATCTATCAGTTTATTTAGTTGAATTATTGGCTATTCTTTTAACACTGGAGTGGGTGGAAAAATGTGGTCATGTAAAGGATTAATATATTCTGATTTAATTTGCCTTCACTACAACATGAGAAAAATATAACTCCAGATCACATAGGATCTTGGAAATTCTACTTTTAAATGAGAGATTAGGTAATGAAGGGGTTCCAGATCATGTGGATAAAGTTGGAAATAAAGTTGATGATAGAATTTTTAAAATTGCTGCAGTTAAAAAAAGATTTTCACATTCAGTTCAGGCACGACACCAGTATGCGGACCTAAACCCTTAAAAGACCATTGCACCATTATTCCCCACTCCAAAACTGTTCAGTTCCTCCTTCCTCATTGATTTCAAAGTGAAGTTCGCCAAAGTTCAAAAACATTACCATAATTTTGCTGAACTCAACGGTGAAGCAAACTCTGCGGGTTACTATTACTATTGGCCAGGTAAGCATATAAAACTGAGATGCCCAGCAGGGTCATTTTTTGATTGTCTGGTGTTAGAGAAGAAGGTATTGTAGAGAGAGTGTGGTTTAGTCTTTTGAAATAGTATTCCTTTGTATACATTTAGAAATTTCCACTGAGTTTTTTCCTTGTGTTTTATGTGCTTGTGCCATTTTTTTCACATTTGACTTTGATAAATGTTCTTGCTGTCCTCGTCATTCTTGTGTCTTGAGAAGGAGGATGAAGAATTGTCTGATTGTTTGTTTTTGTTATTTTTTATTACCTTTCATTTAATACACTGCAAGTACTGTAAAGATTCACCATCATTTATTTTTGTTTATTGATGTATATATAGTATTCATTCTGTATCATTGCAGAGGACTCCATTAAATTTTGAAGTGCATGACTCTAGAATTTGTGTTTTTTCTGACACAATAATAAAGAATATTTGTTTTGGAAACATTTTCCTGAAGTCTGTGCTATTGTTCATTCCACCCCTGGTCTGTTCGGGTACGTTACAGAAGCCTGGAGTGTGTAAAGGTGCCAGTACACAGGGCATCAAGCCACCCAGGTTTTCTCCAGGTATTCTGCCTTATGTCCATGCCATCTGTCAGTTTCGAGGTGTCTTTAAATGAGTGAGAACTGGAGGGTAAATGTGTCTTATAGTAGAATTAGATCCCTCACCTGGTTATTTCCTGCCTTGTGACAGAAGCTGCTAGGGTAGACTCTTCGTCATTGTGATTCTGAAGTGGGATTGGAAGGTTCAAAAATGGATGGACGAGATGCTACACTTTGCAAGAAACTATGAATGAGTTACTTTACAACTATATAACTCAAGTAAAGTAAGGAAAATTCAGTTAGTCATTCAGTCATTGTCCAACCCGCTATATCCTATCACAGGGTCACAGGAGTCTGCTGGAGCCAATCCCAGCCAACACACGGTGCAAGGCAGGAACAAATCCTGGGCAAGGCGCCAGCCCACCGCAGAAATTCAGTTAGTATATAATTTTAATATAGTGCTTAAAGGTTAAGTGTTTAGGAATTTACTACATATACTGTACATTGTAAATACTATATTAAGATATATTATAGTAAAAAACAGTTACAACCCCATCATTCAGAATGGCAAAAAAAGAGATCTTTCTTTTATACCATATATATGAAAATGTTTTTTTCTTTCAAAACTGAAACTTGTTATTGCAATTAAGTTTTACGACTGATATGTAATACATAACATCAATAATTGTTAGAGGATTGTTAGACCTTTATGGTTATTTTTATACAGCTGTTATTGTCTTGAACATGACAATGCATTCTAAAATTAATTTTAGTTTTTGTAAGGGAATTATACCTGTAATCAAAATAAAAGTAATGTGTTTTGTGTTTGTGGCTTCTCTTACCTCTTAAATATCACCTACATATTAATAAGAAAATAAAACCTCTTCCAGTGTACAGTGTGTGCATTCTCTGGGGTTGCTAAGCAACTGTCTGCTGAGGCACAGAGTTGGTCTTGCTAATAGTTTAAATATTATAAAATGTGATTTATTATAAACTAATATAGAAAAGAGGCCTTGTGATAGACTGACACCTAGTCAGGAGCTGTTTCCTGCTTTGCGTCCAGTGTTGCTGGAAAGGCACTTGCCCCCAACTAGATCCTCAACTAGATTAAGCAGGATTGAAAATGTCATGTTAGTGCAAAAAGCAAAATTTACACTAAGTAGATAAATCACCTCGAATTTTGGGAAGCCCTTTTGAATACTCTACCCAAAAATTATATTTTTTTCATATGTCACATGTAGTTTGTAGTGGTCAGTCAGTCATTTTCTAACATATTTCTGAGTAGCATCACTGGAGCCCATCCCAGCTAGCACAGGGCACAAAGCAGGAACAATTCCCTGGACAGGGTGCCTGTCCATCACAGGGTGAACGCACATACACCAATGCTAATTTAGTGTTGCCAATTCACCTAACCAGAATGTCTTTGGACTGCAGGAGGAAACCCACACAGACACAGGGAGAACATGCAAACTCCACAAAGGGAGAACCCTTGACGTGAACTCTGGTCTCCTTACTGCAAGGCAGCAGTCCTTCCACTGCAGGACCATACCACCAGTTTGTAGTGGTGGCCAAAAAAAATTTCAGTCTCATGCTGTCATGAAGAAAGTACATAACAAAGATTCGAACACAACCAGTGCTGAACAATTACAAACAATTTGAAAAATATCCATGGAAAAAAGAAAAGAGTAATTTACATAACTCGTATCATGTAATGCACATGTCCAATATCCTTTTTGTTCAAAATTTACAAAATACATGTATTTTTTGTAAAATATTATTAATAGGGCTGCTGTTCAATTAAAATCACAATTAGTCTAACATTTAAATATTTTAATGATATGTAACTGCTCATTAATCAAACTTTTACTTATTTCCATCATGCATTATAATATTTTTCTTTAAATCATAAATAATGTAGTGATTATTTTCTAATACAATACAGTTTTAATAACCACTTGCATAGTTAAAATATTACAGTTAGTCTGCTGAATGGTTTTGTGTAACAGAAACAATTGAATAAACAGTCCAGTGCCATAATTGATTCTGTCTTTAAAATTATAAAAAGATTAAAAATAAGACATGATTGATTTTCTGAATATTAGATTCAGCCAATTGCTTAAGCAGACCAGTATATTTAAACTAGTTTATTTTCACCTCATTTACAGATTTGGAATGAGGTGCAGCTTCAAGTAAAGGAGTTTAAGTATTGTTACTCATGAGCGATTAGGGTGCAGACAATGGGCCTAATGGAGTGGGGAAAAAAATGTGAGACTGAGATTTAAGATGACGTATTAATGCCTCTCTCTTTTTTTGACCAGAAAACAAGAAGACCACAAAGCGATAACACCTTGAATTTCGCTCTTCTACGTACCTTTCTGACTCCATAGACAACCTCACTTTCGCTCCTAGTCCGTCTCGTAATTCCTCCGTCCGATGTCCTTACTTCCAGCTACTGCTGATGATGTCAACCCCATCATTTGCTCTCCACGTCAGCCTCACTTCCTCAGTCTGCTATACTTCCAGTCATAATTAGATAAAAGCTCAATCCTCATTTTGTTTAATGTCTACTGTTTTGTTTGCTTTATGTTGACCGCAGTGTCAGACTCATTCATCTCCTTGGGATACGGTGATTATACGGGGATGGATCCCCTACCCTTAATCTGTTTCTCTCTGATTATTTCTTCACAGTATCACAGTGATCTTGTTCACAAGCAAGCGAAGAAGAAAGAAGAAGATCGACGGGTGGATCAGAGCAGGATCTGCAGTCATGCAGACATTGAAATGATTAGTCGTAATAAAGAGAGAGTTGTGCCTAAAGGCAAAGATCTCAGTTTACCAGTCGATCTATATTTCTACACTCAACTATAGTCATGAGCTTTGGGTTGTGACCAAAAGAGGTAGATCGCAGATGCAATTGTCTGAAATTAACTTCATTTGCAGGGTGTCTGCAATTAGCCTTCAACATAGGATAAGAAGCACACGAATTGGAGAGGAGGTCAAAGTAGAGCTGCTGCTCCACTGCATTGTGAGGAGTCAGTTAAGGTGGTTCAGGCTTCTGATTTGAATGTCTCCTGAATGCCTCACTGTAGACGTGTTTTGGGCATGTCCAACATGCTGGAAATGTTATATCTCTCAGTTGTCCTGGGAATGCCTCATAGCTGAAGGAGCAGACAAGGAAAAGCAATGTCTGGGCATCTTTTCTTAGACTGTTGCATCTTGACCCAGATAAATGGCATAAAATGAATGAATGGATGGTTGATTCAAGGGATTTTTTTAATTAATTCTGTTTGAAAGAAGGCAATGTCAGTGCTGTAAACATTTATCAGGCAATGTTTTTTTCCCTCTCTATTTGTATTTAGGACCTGTACTTCCAAATGGCTACCAATCAGAACAGTTCCTGAAAGCAGCCTAGAAATCTCATTCTCAAAGGCAATGCTGACTTCTCACTCATGAATGAAGAAAGCTTTAACATTAAATGTATTGAAGCCAGACACATCACATAGGACAGATACATGTAAAATATGACAGTGCTACACTGCTACAACTATTAACAGACTTGGATTCTCTTGGCGCTGCTTCATTAACAATGAGCGAAGTGCGGTCAAATTAACTGGATTTAATTAATGTATTTACTGTAGATGCTGCATATAAAATGTATTTGCATAAGTTTTTAATGTATTAATCGCATGTGTTAATGGTGATTAATCAGCATCCCTAAGTTTAATACTTCCAGAAAACTTAGTATTCTATACTAATAAAAGGCAAAGCCCTCACTCACTCACTCACTCACTCACTCATTCACTCACTCACTCACTCACTCACTCATCACTAATTCTCCAACTTCCCGTGTAGGTAGAAGGCTGAAATTTGGCAGGCTCATTCCTTACAGCTTACTTACAAAAGTTGGACAGGTTTTATATCGAAATTCTACGCGTAATGGTCATAACTGGAAGCAGTATTTTCTCCATTAACTGTAATGGAGTAGAGCTGCAAAGACGTAGGGGGCGGAGTTTCGTGTGACATCATCACGCCTCCCACGTAATCCGTGAACTGACTGTCAACGCAGTACGTAGAAAACCAGGAAGACCTACAAAAAGCGCTTAAGAAAACATGCATTATATAATTGAGAAGGCAGCGAAACAATAAGAAGCGAGCGAGTGGCATATACTACCATATTCATGAGTGCTGCTACCTCGGAAAGAAAGCACGGTGTAAACCTAAACTTTAAATTAAGTTCATAGACAGGCTACCGCTGGCGTTTCACATGCCCACAGGTAATGCGGGATACAAGTTTAATGAGAGGATGCAGGATATAAACGAGAGTTTTGATCACTTTGTAACTAAGTTAAAATTGTAGGTGAAGGGGTGTGCTTATGCAAATTCCGAGACTGTGTTTGTGGGGATTGACAGTTAAGGCGGGTGGGGGAGTCACGTCATCATCTCCCCTCCCATTTACCTCAAGTTAATACACACGCTGTCTCTAGAGTTTCAACACACTGAATCCTCCAGGCACTACTTACAAAAGGTCACATTGACAAGCGTGTTACGCTATTTTTAAAATCTTTCCTTTTCTTAGCACAAGCACAGCTGAGAAGCTTCGATGCATGTGCTCCATAACGTTGAAAAATAATGCATTTAATCACACTTTGCATTACAAGCAAAGGGGAGCTTTTGTCAATGCATGATTTCCTGGTACACCGATTACATTGATCAGCGCATCCCGATTCATTTTACCCTCGCACCACCTTAGTTTGAGAAGAAGTATGAAAAATATGAGGTTAACACAGAAAAACAGATCACCAATTCAAGCTTTATGAATAATCGATTGCCATCAATAATTGTTTTGGTAAAGCCATCCTCCTTCCATTTTATAATTTTTCCGCCACTAGCCATGATTAAATGAACGGTAAAAAGTAAGAACAAGCGAGGGTGACTTATTTAGGCAGGAATATATATGATAGCAACACTCATGACAATGTCAATCATGTTACGTTATTATTAAAATGTTTCCTTTTCTTTTTATTACTTCTTTAACACACTACTTCTCCGCTGCGGCGGGGTATTTTGCTATATATATAATATATGAATGACCTCCAAAGAGCGCTGAGACTTTTGATATCATGAGCGTGTCTGCAAAAGGGTCTCCTGCCCAGCAAAAGTCGAGCAGCCAGCGCGTGCATAGCTGTGCCGGCCTTTGAGACGCTGACTGCGCTTCTGCCTTAAGTCAAAGTGAGCACTTTTAATTTTTTTCATCCGCCCCTGAGCTATAGCCCAGACAAGTGCAAACACGGGACCCCTTTTCTACACCACGGCAAAATAATATTAAGGCGATTCACACTTTCTTTTGCACGTATCGATTATCAGGTCCTCAGCTCGGATTATGAACACACGCATACAGTGGAGGACTCACAGTGCCATCACAGCCGATTAATGGCGGGACGTCTCACCAGTCTACACAAGACCCACCGCGACTGTCGCCAAAAGGCGATCATAACGTCAGCGAACACATCTCTCTATACTATATAAAAGAAAAAGGCAACTTTCCTTTCTTTACACCTTTTTTCCTTTTATCCCAAACCAAAGCCTTTCTCTCTTAACACGGCAGAGGACACAAAAATAATTTTCTTTAATTGCGGTAAGGCACATTACCAGAGGCACAAATTTGAGCGTTCACATAGAAAATGTAATTTCTATACCACAGCCGTCGTGTAGCGCCTTTCAAAAGGGATCTACTACCGAGATGATCCATATACATTTTAGCTGCTGTTAGTTACTTACCTGTTTTGTTACACAGTCTTTAAAATGTAGTTTACCCGTAACCACTCCAGTAGTGCTCAATGTACCTGTACTTCTTAAAACGTTAATGTTTTACTGTTTAATAACTTATAGACTATATTTCATTATTTTTCCCTTGCACTCAGTGACCAAAGCTATACACACACATATAGACACATACAAACATACACACAAGTATATGTATATATATATATACACACACACACCTATCTAGATTATATATATATATACACACACACACACACACACACACACACACACACACACACATACATACATACATACATACATACACACATATATATAATTTGTGTGTGTAGATATGTATATAGATATGTAGATATGAAGATATGTATGTATATATATGTATATTATATATATATATGTATGTATGTGTGTGTGTGTGTGTATATATATATGACAGCAGCAATCCAAGCTGTGAGAAAACAGTAAAAAGGAGGCGTGTCAGGCGTCATGGTACATTTTCTGATGCAGCTACCGAAAACAACTTTGTGACGCTGCCACCAAATACACAAAACAATTACTTTGACAATCATGTTACATTTTTTTTAAAATGTTTCCTTTTCTTTTCATAACTTCTTTAACACATGACATCGCAAAGCGCGGGTATTTTGCTATATATATATATATCACAGCGACACTCATAACAGTGACAAAACAATTACATTGACAATCATGTTACGTTATTTTCAAAATGTTTCCTTTTCTTTCTCTTTCCTTCTTTAACACACTACTTCTCCGCTGCAAGCTGGTATTTTCTATATATATATATATATAGATAGATCGATAGATAGAGATATATATAGATAGATAGATAGAGGTATATATATATAGATAAATAGAGATATATATATATATAGATAGATATGAGAACAACATAGATAGATAGATAGATAGATATGAGAACAACACTCATATCAATGACAAAACAATTACATTAACAATCATGTTACGTTATTTTAAAAATTTTTCCTTTTCTTTTTCGTACCTTCTTTAAAACACTACTTCTCTGCTGCGAAGCGCGGGTATTCTGCTAGTACATTATAAACTGGAAAGACGCCTTCCCGTAATCTTACATATTGTGGACAGGATCTTTTAGGGTTGCAAACACAGCTACTGTTTTTGTCTAAAGTAGGACTGAAGGTAAAAAAAAGATATACAGTACGAGGTGAGACACAAAAATAACCGGACTCGGCTTGGGGCTTTCCTGAAAAACCATCTGTAAGTCGGCCAGATGTGAATCACAGAACTATATCGACCTTCTATACTCACTCTCAAACTGCCAGCCGGCTAGGTATATCCTGTGAATAGCCCATTCAGTATTTGCACAACAATCGCTACACGAGTTGCCGCGATAATGTCAGGTGAAAAAATCGAATAGTGAATCAACATCAAATTTCTCTTGAATTTTCTTTTTTTCCATAAAGCAGTTTTTGACTAACAAAAACATTCCTCGATCATCCTCCCTATTGTCTCGAATTAGCTCCCTGTGATTTTTATTTGTTCCCAAAAATTGAAAGTGACCTGAAGGGGACACATATTTCTTCAATGGATGAAGTGAAGACAAAAACAGCAAATCAATTGAAGAGCCTCAAGCAAGAAGTCTTCCAGCACTGTTTCAATCAATGGAAGATACAGTATGTATGGAATGGTGTAGAGATAGGGAGGGGGAGTGCATAGAAGGTGACAATGTTTAGAATGCTGTAATTCATCAATGAATATTTCTTTTTACCAATCCGGTTATTTTTGTGTTTCACCTCGTATTTGTAAAGAAACCTTGATGATACATTAATAACCATAAAATAATTTTTTGAGTAGTAATCAGGGGCCTCATGTATAAACGGTGCGTACGCACAGAAATGTTGCGTAAGAACTTTTCCACGTTCAAATCGCGATGTATAAAACCTACACTTGGCGTAAAGCCACGCACTTTTCCACGGTACCTCATGCCTTGTCGTACGCAAGTTCTCTGCTCGGTTTTGCAGACTGGCGGCACCCAGCGTCAAAGCAATGCTACTGTTCCTGTGTGGTTACACCTTATTTTTCTGACACGGCTTTATAAATACACTGAAACTAACCACATATTGTTTATTATTGTAATGCATCTGATTGTAATTAACTCGTAACAATATAATGGTCCAGGGAACAGCCATAGTATTCCAAATACCATAACTGCTTTAGCGTTGTTACTCTCACTTCTTCTTCTTCTTCTTCTTCTTCTTCTTCTTCTTCTTCTTCTTCTTCTTCTTCTTCTTTCAGCTCCTCCCGTTAGGAGTTGCCACAGCGGATCATCTTTTTCCATATTTCTCTCACTGCACCACTCGGAGTGTTTATATCACTGTATCTGAGTGTGAATCACAGCAGCAGCTGATCGGAAAGAGAATTATCGGTATACGGCATTAAGGACACGCTGTCTCAGCCACGGCAAAACGTTTCAAAGCCTTTCCTGTACGGACCTCGCGGTTCAAAACAGTTTAATCCCAAGAACTTTAAATGCAGCCAATCAAGTGCTCCTTGTAGAACTGCATGAACTTATAAGTACAATCACCCCACTGTAAACTTGCAGTACAGTTATAATATCGCACAACCTAAGCCACTTTATAAAGCGCGTATTTACATATGATGACGATATCATTTTTAAGGTGAAATGCAGCAAAATATGTTTGTTAAATTATACAAATAAAACTTTAACTTCATTTAAATATTCTATATTCTTCACTGGGAGTGTCTTTAAGGATAGAATAATTAAACATGTACTACGAAGATATTTCAATGTTCTTTAAACGTTTTGAAGAATCGGCTAAGCTTACAGATGGCTTAACGTCTATTACAGAGCTGATTGTATGGCGATCGGTTACTTGGGGAAAGAAAAGCACTGACTGCAGTGACTGCTACACCAATATATATTGAATATAAAACAGAAAGATAAAATAACAACACAGCTAAAAACATAGCGACAAATTTCGGCAAAAGTTAAATGCTTGTGTCATGAGCACAAACGTTCTTTAACTCCTATCATCATGAAAATGACATCACGTATACATCTCAGTATTTTAGTTATTCAGAGAGCTGTAATATCACGAATGTAATGGACTCTGTGTCCAGTTGGAGGAAGAGAGCCGGTTTAAGAAGCAAGTAGTGATTCACACACATAGAGCACATAGAAAATCAAATACAAAACAAAGCATTTAACGTGCTACTTTAATTACGATGTGATTTTAGAAACTGGTTAATTAAACAATTTTAAGATGAATTTTATGATGTTCTACTTTAATGACAAAATAAACTACGTGATTAAAGTGGAAATGTCGAGATTGAAGTTGACATTTCGTGCTTTTTCCCCACCGTGTGGCTTTTTTCTCTGTACCCTAATAAGCTTTCATATGACACTCAGACAGTGGGATTACAACTCGGCTTTCCACGGCGACTTTGATATGCGACTTCTTTTTTATTTCCGGCACTGTGCAATTTTGTGGATGTGAGCTTTCAAGTTTCTCCAACACGCTATGCCACTCGATCAACTTCCTTTTGTTGATTATACCACGGCTTATTTGAACAAATAGTATGTTTTTCCTTTGCCTCCACTTCGTATTCGCTGAAATTCTTATATTTTCCCTGTGCTTTTCCCATTGTCTTTTCACAGAAGGCTGCGCTTAAGGGCGATTTATATTGATTTGCATATTCAAATAGGCGTAATTCTGGGAGGATTTGGGGTGTTGCATAATGCGTGTGCACGAGCGTTAGTTTTCACGCTGATCGGGATTTATGTAGCGGAAGAACGTGGAAGTTGGAGTACACACAGATTCCTGCATCTGGATTTTTCTGTGCGTAAGCACATTTAAACTTTTGTGCTTACACCATGTTATAGTGCGAGTTCTACGCACGGCGTTATACATGAGGCCCCAGGTCTTTTTGAGTTTCATTTCTCCATCTTAATTTAGATTTTATGTGGGGAAGGGGCTAACCAGTTTGGTGAATGCTGTCTCATTTTTATTTTTTAATTTTATTTATTTATTTGGCTGACACTTTTATCCAAGGTGTCTTACAATGTGCCAGTGTAATTTCTAATTATGAATGCAAGTGGCTTTGACCTGGTCTCTTTAACTTTTACATTATTTGGATTTGTGACATTTGAGATCCCCTGATTTGTATAATGTTTACTGAAGATTAATACTACTTATACAGTATATGTTTTCAGTGGTTTGTCCTTTGGACAACCCAGGAACCGACTCACTTCTAATTTGTTCATCATTACTCTTCATTTTTTTTTTCCCAATCTGAGATTCATTAATAAAAGTTATAATTGCAGCAGGGTAAGCAAAAAAAATAATAATAGCATATTAATGACAAATATTTAATGATATATGCATTGTGATGCTAAGTTTAATTAATATTAAAAAAAAAAAAACATAAATTGCTCTTAACATGACAGTTTCCGTGATTTATGACCATACTTTCCTAATTACAGTATGGACTTTATTGCACTATGTTGTAACTGTGGAGATTTGTTTTCCTTTTTATCACTAGCTCTTTTTACAATTTTTGTAGTTAATATTATCAGTTTTATCCCACAATGATATATCTAGTTATCCTCTGAACTAATAACAACTCTGTACTGCGTAAGCTCCTTTTCCTTCACTGTGCTCAAACTCACACTGTGGTAACTGACCTTGCTGTGTCACATACTGCAGAATGAATTCTTTTTTCTCATCCCACTCCTCCCTTGTTTTTTGGCATAATGCCCAGAAAACCAGTAACACTTCACAGATAGCCATATAAAAGGTCAAAACACAGGTCTCTGTAACAGTGAAACAAAGAGACTGCTACGCGTTGGACCTTGCCCGCAAAACTGACCTGCTGCCCTTCTGCCACCAGTGCTTATCTTTTTACTTCTTGCTCTGGGCTACAGCTTTTTAATGGACACATTTGGCTTTGCTAGTTTGACCAGTCTTTTCCCCTTAAACAACAGTATCCATGTGATTTAAGCTAGGGCATTAACTTATAGGCAGGCCTTGAGTATCTACAAAACCAAAAAAAAAAAAAAACTGTTACAGCCCACAGACTACTAAAATCCCTTTGTCTTCTTTTAAATAAAACTACAGACCACAAGTTATGCTGGTCTACTGATACGAAGCCTAGAATCCCCCTGAGAACATCAAAAATCTCACCCAAGCAAAGGTTGTTGTTTACCATTGCAGTGGCTTATTCATTTTTTTAAAATATATTCTGTTTGAGAACACCAGAACCCAGCAGGTCACATAGAAGTTGATTGTTCAAGAGAAGACTGAGGAGAACATGCAGAGTGGTATCAAATTTGACAATCATTCTGGAAATGGTGACCAACACTATTTAAAAGATGGAGCACACCCTGGTGAATTATAAGGAACAAGTAAAAAAGGATTACAAGGAGTGTTTAATGGACAAGTCTGGGAAGAAGCTTTCAAATATGCCTGAAAACTACAACAAAAAAGTTTGCAGAGGCCTAACTTGTGTCTGTCTGTGCATATGTAGATGTGTTTCATATTAATGTGGACTTTTGCCAATGTTAAAAAGGTATTTTTTCTGTCTAGCATTCTGTTTTTACATTTTGTTGCATGTTATATTATGTTTCATTTTAATTATACTTCAGTATAGCTTATAAATGAAAGTGTGTTATATAAGAATGTAATGAAAATAGGTTAGCCTTTGCTGAAGATAATTCACATTGCTGTATAGACTTTTATTTTCAATATTTAAAACCACTGAGGAACAGCGAGCAATAAGATGGACAGTTTTTGAATATATACAAGGGCACAGCACATATAACATATGTAATTTTAAAAAGCATACTTCAATGAAATAAAGAAAAATTTAGCAAATACAGAATTGGGAAATTAAAAACATTTGTGCTATTAAAGGTAGATGAGTGATAAATGTGAAACCTAAATATATTTTCAAAAAATATACATAAAATACAAACTAAATAACCTGATTGAATTATTAAAATGTCATTAAAACATAAGTCTAAGAGGATTTAAAATAGATTAACAGGAAACAGGAAATTGCAGCTTGAACTAAAAAACTGTAAACATTTGAAGGAAAAAGTTATAATGAAACCTAAGCCATAAAACATAATATTCTTCCGTTCGTACTACAATAGACAGGAAAAGAAAATTGAAAATCTGTGGAAACAAAAAATTAACTAAATAAATATTTCACTTACTTTATTTTACAAAAGAACAAATAGAATGATTACTTAAGGCATATATTATGTAAAAGTAATTTTTTCTTCAGGATTTTAAAATAAAAGTGTCAAATGTACCACAGGCATGTGATGCATTGAAGACTAAGAACAGACTGGAAAACCCTTAGGCCTGAATTATTTTTATAAACTGTTTACAGATTTATTTTCTCAATCACATCAATGGAAGAAATACCTTGTGGAATGAAAACTAAAAAAAGCAAAACTCTGCTTGGCAAAAATGTTTAACAAATTAGATTCCAGCAATTATAGACCAATATGTGTAACCTACACCTCATCTACAGTTGTTATCTATAAAGCAAAAGTTCTGTTTCTTTGTTTTTCAAGCCACAGACTTAAAATTTGGCATACAGGGATGTGGATAAGGGTCAGAGTAAGTTGCAAGAAATACTACAATGTGGTCTATCATCGAAAGAAATCACACCATGTAGGTTATGAGAATGCTGCGATTGTTGGCATGCTTGTCTTTCAACATATTCTGACATTTGAAGGTACAGAAAGATTTTTTTGAATGAAAGATCAGGAGATGAAACATAGTCAAGAAACCAGGGAAATACCAAAAATGAATAAACCGTGATGTCTAACCCCAAACACTGCACCAAAATTCTTAGGAAGAAACACACAGAGAATCTTTTAACAGACTAATTGCACTGACATGACAGTACAGGTTGTGCCTGGGAAAATTCTTGGTTGGCTCCACACTCCTTGGTTGCTTCTGAGAGCCTCTTGAACCTGTAACTGTCGATAATCATGAACTGAGATGAGCAAGGTAAATGAGGATTCACACATTCAGCAAGGGTTAAAATGTTAAAATGTTCAGTGCTTCTATTAAAACCAGAGAAAAGTGTTCAAAAACAAATGCAGTGCATCAAAATGAACGTCTTCAATAAATAAATAATCCATAAAACCAAAGTGTCCAAGAGTGTCAAAAGCAGTTAATTATTCCAATAAAACTGAGGTTCCTCTTCTAAAAACAGACACAACCCCAATGCCTCTCTCTGAAATCTGCCATCTCCTCAGCTTAGCCCATCAGGATCTTGCAGCATGAGAAGATGTCCGTCGGCAGGGCCATTCTGATGGTTCCTGTCATGCTAAAAATCTCCATAGCTGCTATCTCATTTAAAAGCTGACACTATGCATTATTTAGGTGGTTATGTTGCATTCTTTGCATAAATTAGCAAAGATACTGCAAGCTGAAATAATGGGTAGGGATAATCATTACACTTCTGTTTTGTAGAATGCACAACAGTGTGCATCGGTGAACAGTAAGGACGATTAATTGTTGGGGGAACAGTGTGTAAACTGGACTCTGCACCACTAAAGGTTGTATCCTCCAATTCTTGTTTTTGACAGACTTTTAGAGTGTTGGCTGTGTGCTTTCCTTTAAAAAAAAAGGAAATTCATTCCTGATATTTTTTAGATTTTGTTATGTTTGTTTATCTTTTAAACGTACTTGTTATTGTCTTGTGTAACAGAAGTTAGTGTTGCTTTTCCTGAAATTACTGTTGTGTCTTTCATTGTGTGTTTTCTCACCACGCAATTTAAAGAACCCTGTGTGCTATTTTCTGTAAATCTCAATAGTTCCCAGTCTCTTAATAAAACTGGGTGGCGTAGTTGGATATTTTAATTGTGTCTGGGTTAGATTACCTGTAAGTGTGGCCAGACACCTGTCACATGTATAAATCAAGAAAATGAACCCCAGTGCTACGTACTGACATTGTGAAAAACGTAATACAAAATGTTAAACCTTTAAATGAAAGATAGTGATGGGTACTGGATGTGTATTCAATTCTTTAAGTACATACTTAATATTTTGTAATGTTGCCTGAGGTATTAAAGAGGGCACATTAATCACAAATATTAATGTGTTAAAGTTCCCAGGCCAAAATTTTATTAATATTATTATTATTATTTGTCTACACACCAACACTAAGGATGCACTCCAACTGTCTGTGGTGGTCTGCACAGCCAGAGGGTATCATTCTCATCAAAGTCAATTTTAATGGAGCACATCTAACATCTGTTCTTCCTAAATTACACCAAGATATGTTTTCCTACAAAGGAACAAGGAGCATATTGGAAAACAGTTATTCAAGACTAAGACCCTCCACTTTGGTAAGTAAGATCATATCTCACTGTTCCTGATCCTGCTAACAGAAAACGGAAGAAACAAGTTAAATGTAGATTAAGTACAGTGAAAGTGTGCCAAGATGGGACAGAATTAGTGATCCAGGTTTGTTTTGATTATGCTAACTGGAATGTACACAAAGAGGAGAAGACAAAGAATGTGCATTTTCACTAACTAGCTACATTAGAAATGTGTTTTTGATGATTCAGTAAAGTTCAGACAAATAAAGGACACTGTCTGATCAGAAAACACAACTGGATCATTTTTTTGGCTTAAAGCTTGTAATGGAAATCTGCGACACTGAGAGAAACCAGTAGAAACCTGAAAATGGCATCAGAATGCAAGTACACTACAAAATTCCGATAAATTCAGAACCATGCCAAATGTAGGAAAGTGTCCTGGCATATTTTTGAAAGGTATAAGAGTAAAATCACCAATGTGCAAGCCGCTTGTGCCTCCCTACTAGGTGAGCTTAACATCTCCTATGGTTGTTTTTAATCTTACAACAAACAAAGAGCCAGCATGCACAATAAACATTTATTTCAAATACAAAATGAAAAGATCTTTGAGTGTAAACTCTTATAAAGCTGTAGGTCCAGGCAGCATCCCCGGCCTTGCACTCAGAGCTTGTGATATCTTCAATATGCCCTTGAACTCCCAGCATTTGGCATCTTCCTCAGTCATGTTGAAGTGTGTTCAAGCAGTTGATAATTCTCCACATGAAGTACAGCATACCAAAAACAGTGGAACTGTATCAGTTTATCAACTACACTAAGATTGATCAATGTTGTTAGCTGATTCTTCCTCATCATTGTGAAACTAGAAGTGAAACCTTTTTGTTTTTGAGCATAACAACCTGTCCCACTGAAACCAAGACTTCCTTTCTGGTTTTCCTCAGACTGAAAGGCTTCAGGAATGCACATCTGAACATCACAGTTTAAGTAGTGCTGTACCCCAGGACTGTGAGCTCCCATTAGAGCTCCCAACCCATTGTCGTTTTTACTTTTATGCATGATTGTATTGCCAGAGAGAGACAAACTCTTTCATCAAGGTAAATGATGAAACAACAGAAGTGACTGATTACTAACAAGGACAAGACAGGCTATGGGAAGGCATTAGTGAAATGAGTTACTTAGTGAGAGAAATATTTTTCTTACTGTGGGAAACTCTAAATGTTAACTTCAACATTGCTGCTCTAATGGATTATTTTACTAAACTTAACCTGGAAACAGATAATGAAATGAAGACTCAATACATCGATAAACTTTTTTGCATGCACATGTAAACTCTTAAACAAAAACAAACATTCTTTCAGAATTTAAATTCACAGTCCACGAGGCTACACTCAAGTCAGGTAAAAAGCATGTGCGCTTTCTAAAGTTCTTTCACATTTCTGTTAGGCTGGTCAAAGTTAAGCCAAAATACTGTTTTTTAACACTTTAAATTGGCACATCAATAAACCTATTTAAACAATGAGTAGGATGTATAAAAAAGCATGCACAAGAGGACAAGAATGTCAGATGAAAAAAAAGTCGCTGGCAAAGATAGCAAACTGTGTGGCGTACATCCATGCAACTGGTCATCACATCATCCAGCATCTAAAACAGGGCTGGAATGTTCAATATCCAACAAAGAAAATGTAGAGACGCAAAAAGAGATGTAAGACATACTTGTTGAACAGAAGTTCATAAATGCAGGATACAATCAAAATAGACAGACTTACCATTGTATCATTAACAGGGTTTTTCAAAACCAGTTTCTTCTGATAATATAATGACTTCTTTGTGTTCTGACAACGTCAATGTCTATAACTAGTTTGAGTTGAACAGATTAAAACATTTTTGTGAAAATACTTTCAAACCAGATGTCCTGTCCAGGGTTTGCTCCTGCATTGCACCCTATGCTAGCTGGGATAGACTCCAGCAGCCCCCCGTCACCCTGTTCAGGACTAAGAGGGTTAGAAAATGACAGACTTTCAAACCATCTTACAGTATGTGTTGCTACTCACACAAAAAACAACTTCCAACAAGAGTGCAAAAGTTGGGTAACTTAAAAAGTGATCCATGTTTTAATACTTAAATATGCAACTTTCTGTGAGTTAGTTAAAAGAAAGTGAATGTTTTTTAAAAAAACTAGCCGAGGCTCACAAATGTGCAAACACTGAGGTCTTTAATAAAAATACATGATGCTAAAACTAAATGTGCACTCAGCGTTTCTGATTAATTAACTTAGATTTATTCAACTAATTCAACACACACAGTATTGTAAGTAACTGAAAAGCTTGGATTTATTGCGCATTTCAAGATGGAGTCAACGCTTTCAGTTAATTTCTCAAAAAGTGCAAACAATGAACCTTAGCAATGCAGACCTAACTAAACACTAAGGAGTCTTTAAGGAAAAACTAAGTAGTAACAGCTTTACATTTATCTACACACAGCTGTACTTATCAATAGCACCTGATGACTCCGACTCTCTCGATTCACTAACACAATGTCTTACTGGTATTTCTGAATGGATGAATAGTAATTTTCTCAAACTAAATAAAGAGAAAACTAAAATTTTAGTAATTGGCAATAATGGATTCAATGAGGTTATCAGAAATAAACTTGATGCACTAGGATTAAAAGTTAAGACGGAAGTAAAAAATTTAGGGGTAACCGTTGACTGTAATCTGAATTTTAAATCGCATATTCATCAGACCACTAGGCCAGCATTTTTTCACTTAAGAAACATAGCAAAAGTTAGACCTCTTATATCATTGAAAGATGCGGAGAAATTAATTCACACTTTTGTTTTCAGTCGACTAGATTACTGTAACGCACTCCTCTCAGGACTACCCAAAAAAGACATAAATCACTTGCAACAAGTGCAGAATGCAGCTGCAAGAATCCTAACTAGGAAAAGAAAATCCGAACACATTTCTCCAGTTTTGATGTCACTACACTGGTTGCCTGTGTCATTCAGGATTGACTTTAAAATACTGCTTATGGTTTATAAAGCCTTAAATAATCTCGCTCCATCTTATATATCGGAATGCCTGACACATTATATTCCAAATCGTAACCTTAGATCTTCAAATGAGTGTTTCCTTATAATTCCAAAAGCTAAACTTAAAAGAAGTGGTGAGGTGGCCTTCTGCTGTTATGCACCTAAAATCTGGAATAGCCTGCCAATAGGAATTCTCCAGGCAAATACAGTAGAGCACTTTAAAACACTGCTGAAAACACATTACTTTAACATGGCCTTTTTATAACTTCACTTTAACTTAATACTGATACTCTGTATGTTCAATTCTTCATAATAACTATTCACAGTGGCTCCAAAATCCATACTGACCCCTACTCTCTCTTCTGTTTCTTTTTCCGGTTTCTTTGCGCCACCACCACCTACTCAAAGCATCATGATGCACCAACAT